>NC_139939.1:31414218-31574218 GCF_963454915.1 Gymnoscopelus microlampas
GGGGAAAGAAAATCTCCTCTGTGTTCTAAACGAGCTGCTTGATGATTTATGTGCTGTATCAACACTGTGCTGTGCTGAGACTCATGATAAATACAGATCCTCAACGGCCGGGGCTTCAAACGTTGAACACTGGCTCTCCCTAGTGCCTGTGCCAAACACATTGTCAAAGTAGAACACCTGCATAGCATCTAGCAGGCCAGTGGCGTGCACAGACATTTTGAGGGGCAGGTGCTCAAGTAAATTATACTTTTTTTTGTTGACTTGGTCTGCTCTTTTTTTCCCTCTACACCTATACCTCTTTGCCAAAAATAGCAGATCTACAAGCCCACAACGCCTCGCAGCGAGAGGCGTTGTGGGCTTGTAGATCGGCTATTTTTGGCTAAAGTTCTCCTCAGAAAAGGGATGCTAGGTTTCGAGTGGTTATGGTAAAAAGAAAAATCATATCGCATAAAGAATTGGCGGACCCCCTGTAGTAACTCTGAGGACCCCCTGTTGAAGACCCCTGCTGTAAACTGAAAAAAGGGCACTTCTGGTCAAGAGGGCAAAGGGCAGGTGCTTGAGCACCACCTAGAGTCTATCTGTGCACGTCCCTGTCTAGCAGGCAGACGTATGAGTCCAGCTCTCTGCACCCTCTGAAAAGAGTCTCTCTACACATTAAAGGGATAGTTCACCCAAACAAATTATTTTTCCTATCGATTAGTCACCCCATGGAGACTTGAATTCGTGGATATTGTTTTGTTTTTGTGGCATTCCTAACTAAGCCAATGATTTGATGACCAGTAGGCAATGGTTCCGGTGGGAGACACAAAGGAGACTCTTTGTGTCTCCTACCGGAACCGCTGCCGGTCAAATGTCTTCAAAATCCTTAAAGTTTTCTGAAAAAACGTATGTTGCGATATCAGTGGTGCTCAAACCTTTTCATGTCAAGGACCCCCAAAATGATAATGTATTTGGCCACCGACGCCCATCTCAAAGTATTCTGTTCCAGGGACCCCCAGAAGCAAAGATTGGGGGGGGGGGGGGGGGGGGGGGATACCAGAAGGGCCTCAGCAAAATGTGTTAATATAGCGTCACAATCATTTTAACCACTTAACCATATTCTATACTCTGGCGATTCAAAATTCAAAAGTAGCAGATCTACAAGCTCATAGCGCGGTGCGCTATGAGCTTGTACAGTGGTTGGCCAGTGACTTTGACCCTTTTCACTTTCAGAACCTTTGCATCACACACGTCACACATCCAGCACGTGGTTTCGTTCCGAATTCAACCACCAGATGGAGCAGTGAGTATGTTTTCTCATGCAAATAAAGCTCCTTTGAAATAAATTGAGTTTGCAAAGTTCTGTTTGTGAGTTACTTTTCTTTTTCTTCTGCACTCTAATTGTATTTGTTATTTGTTGTTTTTACTCCTTTGTTTTATTGTATCCTAATGTCCTTTGCTTATGTAAAGAACATTGAATTGCCTTGTTGTTGAAAGGTGCTGGTACAAATACAATTGCCTTGCTTAAATGGACAATGTTTGTATATATTATTTAAATTATTCCGATCCGAGATTCCAACATAACCATTGGATAACCTCGATATGCAATCCTATTCTTTTAGGCCTACGTGCAAAAGTGACATTTGTGAGCATTGTAGATCTGCTATTTTTGAAAAATCCCTGACAAAATATTTTTACGATGGGGAGGGGTCCGCAGCCAAATACATATACTTCTGGGGGTCCTTGACATGAAAAAGTCTGAGAACCACTGGTCTAAATAGGCAATAAGTATCGATACAAATATAAGTAGTGAAAGATCTGTCCCCCCCGTCCTCCTTTCATATCCTTGCCTCCCTCTTTTTCTCTCTTACCTCGCACCCTTCCCCCTGTTGCTTACTTTCCTCTCTGCTTCTCTCCTTCCATCCCCTCTCCTAGGAACTAGGAAGGCTAGTTGACTTTGCCAGCATTACTGACTGCACCAAGAGAGCATCATGGTTCTCAGCCCACACACCCAGAGCCAGATTCCTGCCGAGGCCAAGATGTCCAGTTAAATGGGACAGGGTTCTGGAAGAAGAGAGGAGCCATCCAGCCAGGGAAGAGGTATTGCACATCCACCCAACCCAGAAGGGCTATTGATTGATTGTTTGAGGCTTTTTAATTTAACACATTAACCCATTAAATCTGGGAACACATCATCTGTCATTTTAGGTCTCTTTGGCTAATGAAAAATAGCAGATATACAAGCTCATGGCACGGCACCGAGCGCTATGATCTTGTAGATCTGCTTCTTTTTTTTTTTAAACCGTGAACATTTGTGCAAATCTTTGAATGTATATATTTTTTAACTCGAATCTTTGCTTCTGGGGGGGTCCCTGGAACAAAATATTTTTTAGAGATGGGGGTCCGCAGCCAAATGAAATGCATATCATTTTGGGTGGTCCTTGACGTGAAAAGGTTTAAGAACCACTGATATATAGTGTTTGTTTGGCCACGGACCCCCATCTCAAAAATATTTTGTACCAGGGACCCTCAAAAGCAAAGATTTGAGATAAAAATATATATTTATATTCAAAGATTTGCACAAATCTTCAAGTTTTTTCAAAGCTATTTTTGAATAGGCAAAGTATAAAATATGGTTAAAGTGAAAATGTTAAAATGTTTGAAAATAGTTCAAATCTAAAATGACACGGATGCTTTCCCGGTTTTAATGGGTTAATGCATGTACTCGAGGGATAACGCATGTCTGTACAGCCAGGGAAGGGATAACACACATCCAGAGACAGGCAGATACTGTACATTCAGAGATACAATCAAAGGAAAAAGAACATGTGTATAGTACATGTGCAGGTAAAGACAAACAGTCAGAAACGTGTGCATGTGCAGTTAGACAGTTAAGTTCATATACACAGATAGAGATGCACACAAATACAAGAAGCTACCCCCCCCTCAACAGGTTTCTTGGATACTTCCAAACAGCTCCGTTCTGTGGGAGCACGTCCAGAGGTGTTGGGAAGCTTACCTCTATTCGAAGAAAGTTGTCTTCCCCAGGTGCAACATCACGCACGCTCGTTTGTTCACAACACACGCACGCACACACACACACTCACTGTCACTGGCAGAGACACACGTTCACAGTCCCTTTTTGGAAAGCGTCACTCCCATGAGATCCTCTCCTAGAGTAAGTTAGAACTTGGCAGAAGTTAAATTTCCTCAGAGAGGCAATTTGTGCTTCGGAGCAGGTTAGGAGATCACAGACCCACATCATTCTTAATTTTCTTTTTCTTTTCTCTCGAACTTTGTTCACTTTCCAGTTTTAGCTTGTTATTAATGTTTTGTCTGCACAGTAAAATGAACACACATACTGTATGCTCCATGACTGAAGTTCTCTTCATTACTGCCTGCCCTGAACTACCTTGTTGTTGCTAAGAGATGCTCTTTTAGGTACTTGAAGTGAAATTTCTCTAGAGAGAGAATCTAAACCTCTATCCAATGCTTTCTTTCTGTGTTTCTCGATGAAAGGTTCTTCTTTTTTGTTACATCTCGTGTACCAGACACATAAGAGTAAAACAGATTTTTATATCTTCGCTGTCAAGGCAAAGAAAAGAAAAAGAAATATGATAAAAACATGATTTTCTATGACCCCAGTATGCACTGGAGACGTGTAGAATCCATTGTCTGGTATCTTCTGCCTCTCCCCTCTGACCCTCATCCCTCCCACATTCTATGTCCTATCCATTGATTCGATGAAGCTGCTGTAGATTGCTGGCCCAGACCAAGGAAGACTTTGAAAGGAAAAGACGTGCAGTCCGTCTGTTCTCTAGATATATTGACATGACACTCATGGGTAGCAAACAAAAGAAACATACTTTGTGCCCTTTAGATTGTGCCCAATTAGGGTTTGGGCTCTAGAACAGTGGTTATCGGTCACTCCAATATTCTACAGGGTCCCCCTGACCATTGGGCCCCTGGGCCTGGGCCCACTATAGGCCCGTTGGGGGATCCACCCCTGACAGCAACAACATCCTGTATGGCTTTCCATAACTCAGAGCTGTCTC
This sequence comes from Gymnoscopelus microlampas, assembly GCF_963454915.1. Taxonomy (NCBI): domain Eukaryota; kingdom Metazoa; phylum Chordata; class Actinopteri; order Myctophiformes; family Myctophidae; genus Gymnoscopelus; species Gymnoscopelus microlampas. Next base: position 31,418,253 of record NC_139939.1, read on the forward strand.
ACACGTCCACTCTCCCTCCCGTGTTTCTATTCTTTCAGTTTCTTTGGGGTCCCCTGTCGAGACAAGTCTAAAGAAGGAGAAATGGCTTTGAGTTTTGCTTTTTTTTCTGCTCTCTTCAGCCAGTAAGTAGTCTTCATCAGATCTGACAGAGGGCCTGAACAAATAGTTTTTGAATAAAGGTTTTGAATAAATATAATTATATATTTGGAACTGGTTACATGGAACATGGTACTTTCAGTTGACTTTAAAGAAATGTTTCTGCTAATAAATCTAACCTATTTGTCAACCCACAAACAACCTATCCAACCTGCCACAGGTTTACCATACAGTTCAACAAGCTCAAGAGTTCACTTCACACTTGAGCACTATAACTACTATAACTATACAAATATAGTTTAAAAAAATGTTCTGTCAAGTGGATGGCAGAGTTCACAGCAACTATGAAATAAATACAGTGGCGAACAATATAGTTATAGTTATAGTACTCAGTGTGAACGGCCCTGAAGCTTCACTTCAGCTCTAATAACAGTTTTCGAGTGGATCTCTTCCCCTGGCTCGACCAGTCTAAGTGTCCCTGAGCAAGACACTTAACCTAACTGCTCCCCGGCCGGTGCTGTATTAGACTAAATAGTGCCCACTGCTCCTAATTGTTAGGATGGGAAATGCAGAGTACAAATGTCACATATCTGACAAGACAACAGGTGACAAGAAATACTCAAAGGAGTTGACTAAATAATATCACTTAATTCACTTGTTGCTTAAAGGTAGGGTAAGTGATATTTTTATATATGCATATATATATTTGTTTTTGTTAAGGTTAAAGTACTATATTCTGATAGTGATCATTGCTACAGAGTGTTTGTTCAGTCACAGGGGTCTCTCCAGCTCTTTAGTAAACAGAATATAGTACATTTTCAGGTGGGTGACACATTTTAAGCCAATCAGGAGAGAGCACCGAAAATGCTTTTTCTGTTTAATAAAGAGCTGGAGAGACATGGGAGACTCCTTTTACTGAACAAACACTCTATAGCAATGAGTACTATCAGAATATAGAGCTACTTAACACTTATTTTAACCAAAGTAAATCAATACCCTACCTTTAAGGCCGTCCTCTGATCAGTCAGCTTACATACTCTATGTGTCCACTAGGTGGTTTTCACCACCTAGTGATAATGTGGTTCAGTGACCCTCTAGCAGTCTCCAGGGAGATCATGGACATTTTGCTGCCCAGCTAATTTGACCTCATTAACTTTGATATATGGCCCTGTCTTGTCCTGATTTGCTTTGCTTGCAAGTAATGCGGTTTCATCGATTAAGAGTTGAGAAACCAAACACAACCCTGTGTGTTTTTGTTTGTTTGTGTAGTAGTTGTGTGACGCGTACGTATATTCACAGAATGTTCTCCTATTAAGGCATTCCCAGAATAGACTTTGGTTCAATGGTTTTAGTATGTTTGTGATGCTCTAGTTTGACATTGTATGCTGAAAAATCTAATTCCAATTCCAAAGGCAAAATCCAAATGATTAAACAAGCACTATCAACTACAGCTATATTCCCCTCATATGGCCTCAGATAATTGTTTTAGCAACACCCACAGCAGCCAACTGCAGTTCACACACAATAAACAGCAGCCTGCACATGCATATTCATATAGCTGTTATTTAACATAGCTGATGTAAGCTCATATTCCTCACTGTCACTGTTCAATATCTGCAAGGCTTTGATTTAATGTGCCACATCCAAACTGTACCAGCAAATCATTGTCACTAGATGGCACTGTAACAGAGGCAGTCTGCAAAGTGTTGAAGATGAACTACAGTCAGATGCACTACAGATTGTCTCTTTATGTTGAGTATTAATGACTTGTTCAAGTAGCCATACCTCTGTAGCGTCAGAGTGAAGATAGGGGCTTGGATATTATGGATCTTTATATAAATTATTGTCATTGCAAAGATAACTTGGCAGAACTTCAATTTCCTCAGTCCACTTCATTTAGCAGCATAAAACAGAGCTCCAGAATGCATTCATTTTGGGTGTACATGCACCCAAAAACCTGTCCAGTGCTCCTTACATTTAGCAGGTCTGTCTACGTGTGTGTGTGTATGTGTGGGAGTGCCTAAATTATACACTGGTCACCTATATGAAAAGGTTAAACCCGTGGAATCAACTAAAAAGTTAGCCTGGAGCCTTGTAAAAAATATTTATTTAAGAAAATGTATGAAATATAATAGTTCTATAGTGATATAATGAGTCATCACACAGATAAAATATCATAAAAATGGACAGTTATTACACTAGCATTAGCAGCAGTTATATATTGCACTTGGGGACAGGGTATTTATTTTGGAGGCTGGGTTATGGGTTCAGCAGCTTTACAGCTCTGGGGAAAAGGCTTTTTCTCAGCCTGTTTGTCCATCTAGTTCTTCTGACCCTGCTGGGGGGGGCTGGGAATGGTGGTGACCAGGGGGGTGTTCAGGGTGTACAGGGATATGACAGCTTCAGTGGTTGTCTCTCAGGTTTTGGAGTGGGGAGAAGACAATCCACTGAGGCTATTTGACTGCTTCCTGACTGCCGTAGTGCAACTACAGTACCAGACTGCAGTATTACGCCAGGATGCTCTTAATAGTGCAGCGAATTTGATCACCAGTTTGTGGGGAAGTCTGTTGTGCCTCGGGGGGTCCTCAGAAAACATGGCACTGCTGGGCCATCTTGGCCAGGTGGGAGGTGTTAAAGGGATAGTTATGATAGCTCCGGTAGGAGACTCAAAGAGTCTCCACTGAGTCTCCGACTCTGCTGGTCATCAAATTATTGGCTTAGGAAAGCAACAAAAAACAAAACATCTTTTTTTTCCGGTGAACTAGTCCTTTAAGGCTCCAAGTCAGGCCCTCAGATATGTGAAATCCCAGGAATTTTAAACTGGTAACCTGCTCAACCTTTTTCCCCATTAACATGTCACACATGACTGTAACTATAACTCTATGACTAACAATATGTATTAAAAGAACATTTATTAAGTCCTTTTTTATGCAATGTGTCATTTCCATCATACTATTTCAAAGCCATATGTTCTGCCCTCCTCAATACTGTAATTGGGTTCACAACCTCAATTCCTTGACCAGTCTCTGGCAAAGATGTTTTGATGATTGATTTAACTTCTGTGGACATTTTATTAAAATAAATGCACTGGATGGCAGCCAGCATGGATCTCTGGGTCAACATTATGTCAGAAATGGAATCCTCTTGGTCAACTTCAACTGTTTTCATACATGATTGTAGGTGCTCTGGTTCAAAAGTTAATTTCTCAAGATGGTTCCTTCAGCCACCTTGGATTTGTCCCCCAGGCAAAAGAAAGAAGAAAAAAAATCTGGATTAATGGGAGGGAACTGGCAGATAATTTATTTTATAAAAGGTACATAGAAGTCAGATCAATCATCAAAATATTTTAGCCAGAGAATGGTCAGGGATTTGAGAATCTGAGATTTTGAGAAGTAAAAGTCTGGAATTCAAAATTGTACAAAAGAATTGGTATCAAAAAGTATCAAAAGTAAAAGTCATTATGCAGAATGTCCCATTTCACAAGTTTTCAAATGTAAAACATGTATAAAAAATCTTTTGAAAATAGCAGATCTATAAGCGACGCATTATGAGCTTGTAGATCGGCTATTTCGAAATGGCCGTATAGAGTGTGCCAACGTGTCGTCACCACGGGGGGCGTTGGCATTGGGCGTGGCATTGGACAATGTTAAGTCAACCTGGTTTTTACCCCTCAAAGATGTCCGCCGCTACCAAAAGACACTTGTTGACGCCCCTTTCAGGAATTTTGGCTCGCTCTATAGGGCTGAAGTGGTTAATGCATGTTTTGTAATAATAATCAAAACTACAAAGTAACTAGTAACTACATTTTCAAATAGTATTGGAGTAAAAGTATAATATTTGCCTCTGAGATGTAGTGGAGTAGTGTTAAAGTATTGAAAATTGGAAATACTCAAGTAAAGTAAAAGTACCTCAAAATTGTACTTAAAGACGGGGTGCCGTGATTTTGAGTGATTTCTTCCCCCCTAAAACATAATCATAAGTTATTATGGTTATACTAGGAGGAATATTTTTTTCAAAAAAGTGTACAGAAATTGTTAACATTATGTTTTTATGTGGACACGCCTCCAGTTCATTAAGTATACCTGGTTCTCACCTTAGCACCTCCTCCACCACCTAAGCACCACCCACCTGTCCTAGTCCCAACTCCTCCTCATGCCCACACCTGTTGTGTTATGCTAATGAGGGGAAGGGTACAGTTTTACTATGTCACTAAAGGGCTGTTTTTCTATTGGCACGTTTGACCCTCAAGGTTTCTCAAAATCAAAATAGTCAGAGAAGACAAAAACACCATAAAAACACCACCAGGGGGCTTAATGAAGTTCTATCAACCTCATAGACACATGAAAAACAGAAAAAGTGCAAAACCATGGCACCACCTCTTTAAGTAAATGTACTTAGTTACTTTACACCACTGCACACGCACACTCACACACGCACACACGCACGCACGCGCGCACACACACACACACACACACACACACACACACACACACACACACACACACACACACACACACACACACACACACACACACACACACACACACACACACACACACACACACACACACACACACACACACACACAGTCCCCATTTATGCACACCTTGTATCGAGCATCCAACTAAAGATGGCAGACGATGATTGAGATGTAATCTATAGGGGGGTTTCTGTCCAGTAAGACAGCAGTCACATTAGTGGATAAGATGATGTGGTCTTCATTGGTGTGTTGCTAATGGGCTGCCTAGAGATGTACATGAAGCAGTGATGACTCGGTTCAGTGCTCCTGAAAAAAAAAAAGAAAAACCCTCATCATCTCTCCCAGCGATAGCGGTGAATAAAAGGAGGCGTCTGCTTGGCAAAAAATGAGTCCCATTTGCGTGAAATTCAGTAGGCAAGCAAAGTGTCCAATGTTCCGCACATTGCCCAGCATCACTCAAATCACATTTAGCTTAATAGAGAGTGAGCACATGATTGCCTTATTTCATCTCATCTTCTTATCTTGGCACAGATTGCATATTCATTGATTATGTCTGTTTCTTGGTGTAATGATACAGCTGACGTACTGCACGTAAAAAATAGGGATGCACATACATTGTGCAATTTTGACAGATATTTGTTCGTTTACCAATTAATGGCATTGTCAAATCGACCGATACCGATAATTGCAATAGGAGTTTCCAGTAGGGTTTACCATACACCTGTTACACAGTAACAGTGATTGTGGGTGCAGATGCAAACTTCTAAAAAGAAACCGTGCATTCTTATTGCCTGATGTATTAGGCCTACTGATATACATATTGGTTCAAACAACTTGTTGACCATTTTAAAAGCTTCCACAGAAAACACTCATAACAAAAGGCTTTTTCAGCTTCACTTTGAAACATACTGTATGCAGCCTATAATATTATAAAATAAATTATCTGCAAAAAATATATATTGTTTTGATATCAGTTCAATACTGATATATATGTTTTTGCACTCAGAGTTAATACTGAGATATTTTAATGTGTAACAAAAGCACATCAAAATGAACACACAAAGTCAATCACTCTCTTCTGTGTATTTTTACACTGTAAAATATGCCATCAATATGAAGCGAGCAAACAAGCACTGGAGGGTGTTCAGAACACACACACACCTTAGGATACAACCAAACATCTGATATGTGTGCAATGCATATAAATGGGTGAGTTCCACTTGACTGCACACAATGAAGGTTGTGCTCTCCACTAATGTACAGCACGTATAATGGTTCTTATTTGTTTAAAGCTCTGGGGACCAAAGTAATTGGCCTTTGATTCATCGTCTGTCTTTTCTCCGTTTTGCACCTCGGAGTCCATTCCTCACCATTTGCACATTCATTAGCCCATTAGAGTCTAGTGGCTATGATGTTTAGTCGTTGTTGTTGTTGTTGTTTTTATTTAACTGAATAGCCCACTAGTTTGTTGGAGTAATGTACAGTAGTCTTGTTTACTATCTTCACTGCATCTCTGTTTATAATTGGTGACCCAATTATTAGCCCACACATCAGTTCTAAAATACTTTGTTGCTATTGTTGTGAATGTTCTTTTTGCTTTCTTTCTAATAGGCTGGATTTTCTATGCACACACTGCATTTATTGTCTCCGCCAGGCCGAAAGGCATGGCGAGAGAGTATGTTTTCCCCCTGTCCGTGTGTTCGTCCGTCCGTCCGTGACCAGCTAATCTCCGGCACCGTTGGCTTCATCGCAGCTAAACTGTGCACACACACTCCCTGGATGCCAATTCAGAACCTCTGCCCCAATTTTTTCTCATGGGCCTTTTATAGCACCATCAGGAGGCCAATTTGTGCAAAACATATTTTTTGACAGTACTCCTACAGATGTTGTCCAAAAATCACGCAAATCGGTACACAGTAGCTCTATAGTCATTAAACGAAACGGTCTTTCAGATTTTTCATATTCCCTCCTGATTGGCTAAAAATGTCTTCCAAAGTTTGCAGGACTGCTCCGTTTTGAACAAAATGCCTCAAATCATGAACACAGCATGCAATTTCCGTGAAATTTTGCACGCACATTCCCATTAGGCCGAGGAAGAAATACCATTTCAATTTTTTCAAATCAACCTCATGGTGGCGCTATAACAGGCCGATTCGTGTTGTTACCTATAACTGCACCGATCTGTGTAAAACTTTGTTTGTACACTCCTTAGAGGTCAAGGAAAAACCTTTGCCCTGCATTTTTCACATCTTCACATTTTTACAGCGCCACCAGGAGGCCGACTTATGTGAAACACTTTATCATGTGATCAAGACGGATGTGTTTGATTTTTCATATTCCATCCTGATTGGCTAAGATTGACATCTAAAGTTTGCATTATTGGCTTGTTTGGAACAAAATTCCACAAATCATGAACGCACCCTCCGATTGTGGTTAAACTTTGCAGTCTTTTTAAACTAAACTATTAAAAAAATCAAGAATGCCATGAATTATAGGAGCTGAAACTAAAAGTTTGCTTTGAACGAGTATCTTTCTCTTCTTCGATGGTGGCTGAGGCATTGCTGCGTGCAGACAGATAGGATACTGGCAGCAGCCCTACTGAAGCCAAAATGCTGTGTTCCTTACCGTGTAGCCTATAGACCAGTGGTCCGGGGACCACCAGTGGTCCTTGAGGGGGTTCCAGGGGGTCCCCAGCCAAATGAATAGTTAGGAACCAAATTGACCCTTATGTGTCTGTAACCCTATGGTTATTGACCCTTATGTGTCTGACCCTTATGTGTCTTGGTTCCATTTGTACACTGTCAGAGTTAAATTAACACTAATTATGATGATACAGTGTAGATTGGGACCCCCAAGAAATCAAAATGGTTGAGTCCCTGGCATATCTTTTCAAATGGGGGTCTGTGGGCTAATATGTGTAAATTTGGGGGTCCGTGGTGCGGAGCGGCACGGTCCGCTTGACAACGCAGTTATGATTGCCGCTCTGTGGATTCGTCTATAGATGCGAGGAGTGACGATACATTGTCACACTCACTCGCAAACCAGTTATGCAAAGTAGCCATTTGGGTACTTGGCTCGTGAATTTAGGGGTGCGGGGGGGGGGGGGGGGGTGAAAAATGTACCAGTGGAACGCCGTGGTATCCCGTGTAGCGACCAAAACACCACTGACTTCTCACACTCTCTCAAACTATAAAACGATTATTTAGTTATCACTGTCTGTGGGATGATTTAATATGTAGTACGGATGAGTGTTGTATATCATTTTACTGCTGTTGATTTGACGTTTCTTTGTTTTTGTCACGATCATGTCCTGCATTTCAAATCATGATATCATGTGTCCTCTCCATCATTCTCACAATTATTGTTTCGTGTGTATGTCTGTAGCCAAGCCCTGGGCATCAAAAAGCATCCTTTCCATTTTGTCCTGTGTGCGTGTGCGTCTGCGTGTGTGCGTGTGCGTGTGCGTGTGCGTGTGCGTGTGCGTGTGTGTGTGTGTGTGTGTGTGTGTGTGTGTGTGTGTGTGTGTTTGAGTGCGTGTCTAGCAAGAGAGACAATCTGTAAATGGTAATGTGCTTCCTTAGGCATTCCAAGCAACAGTGCATCAGTTTCTGAATAAACATCAATGACATCGCGTCACATCAATGTTGATGGCAGTGAAAGTTGGCCCAGGGCCTTTTTCAGGTGACCTTAATCACAAGAGCATGGGCCATCTCTTAGAACTAGCGCTATGAATCTCTCTCTCTCTCTCTCTCTCTCTCTCTCTCTCTCTCTCTCTCTCTCTCTCTCTCTCTCTCTCTCTCTCTGTGTGCATATATCAGGTTCGTCTTGAAAAACATGCACACTTATGTATTAATGTATTCTATCTGTATTCTCAGATTTTCTGAACTCTATTTCCTCCTGTATTGTGCATTATATGAAATATATATATATATATATATATTCCAGTGGTGGGAAAAGTACTCAAGTGTTTTACTTAAGTAAAAGTATCAATACTGCAATGTAGAAATACTCTGTTACATGTAAAAGGCCTGTGTCTGCAAACTAACTAGTAACTCAAGTTTTCAAATAATTGTAGTTGAGTAAAAGTACAATATTTTCCTCAGAGATGTAGTGGAGTAAAAGTATTGAAAATTGGAAACACTCCAGTAAAGTGAAAGTACCTCAAAATCACAGAAGGGTTTCTATTTCTCGGAGCGACAGTGTAGTGCTTGTTTGTTTTCAATTTCCACTAAACATCTTTTTTGCTGAATTTTTCAATGAAACGGGTATTGATTTTGTAGTTCCTTGTTTTCCCTTAGGGAACATCTCTCTCCCCGTCTCACAGCACGCTCATCATTCCAGCACACTCTTCCAGGCCCATGCAGTGTGCACCTGCTCAGGTTGTGTTTGCTGTTATGTCCCCCAGTCGATATCTAATTCTCCTTCCTTAAATCCATTCCCCTTCCCCACCTCCCATCATTCCTTCCTTCCGTCCGCTCACTAACCACCAGAGTCAACATGAGTTAAAATAACCGGGATTCTTAAACACCGCCATCAAACAGCTGGCAACATAGATAACGAGCTAATGTACAGTCTAACAGGCACAGATGCTCGTATTCACAGAGCGCACAACAGAAATAAACGTAATAGGGTTTCTACTGTTTACTATGCTATCTTTGAGAACACACATACACACAGACACATGTGGCAAGACAACTCACACCTTTTAATATACCTGTTACAGAGTAGCTTTCACATACACAAGACAGTACATTGATTGATTGATTGATTGATTGATTGATTGTAATATCACACTTCAACAGTTTACCATGACTGTAGTAGTGTTGTAGCCTCTAAGCCAGGGGTCTTCAACAGGGGGTCCGGGACCCCTAGGGGGTCCTCAGAGTTACTACAGGGGGTCCGCCAAATCTTGTGTGATATGATTTTTTTTTACCCTAACCACTTGAACCCTAGTATCCCTTTTCTGAGGTGAACTTTAGCCAAAAATAGCCAATCTACAAGCTCACAACGCCTCGCGCTGCGAGGCGTTGTGAGCTTGTAGATCTGCTATTTTTGGCAAAGAGATATAGGTATAGAGGGAATAAAGAGCAGACCACGTAAACAAAAAAGTTTAATCTGAAACACAATTTTATACAATATGTAGAGGGGGTCCCTGCTTCATCTCTGTCTCAGCTAAGGGGTCCTTGACCTGAAAAGGTTGAAGACCCCTGCTCTAAGCCTTATCTGCCACCCAAGGCATATTTCATCCCTCATTCATATTACTGAGGGTCAAATCCATTTACTAAAGCATTAAGATGATAATGTTACTGTAAGATGTGTGAACCAACACTTCTAGAGGTTAGCATTATGCATTACACTATATTGCCCGTGGCAATGTAGAATAACTGATTCTACAGAGGGATTACATTTTAAGTCAATAAATCATTTCAGCGTGGAAGGAATGTATGACATTAAAAAAGATAGGCGTTTTCATTAGAATGTTCACTCAGTGGGACAGCAGATTTTTTATCTGATTTACAGTGGAAATATTACCCAGACTGGCTACAGGTGTAGAGACCCTTACGAGTCCATTTGGTTCCATTTGTGCTCTCTCAGAGTGATGGGGGTCCCTGAACTTAAAAAAGTTTGAGAACCACTCAATGTAGAGCAATTGGAGTCAAGGGTTACAGAATGGTGCGGGTGATTTATGTTTGAACCAGTAAGACACAGAGGGAGACAGCATTATGACGCCTAATGGGAAAGAAAATGGTATCATTCAAGAAGTTTGCCTTGGTGGGCAGTTGAGCTGGGTGGAGAGAATATGCTAAAGAGGGAGAAAATATGTAAATGGATACAGTATGAGCCTGAAGACTCCAGGACTGACCCCTAATGGCTACATGCATTAGCTATTAAACCCCAGACTAGCATGTACAGTAGGCTGCATGTGCACACACACACACACACGCACACACACACACACACGCACACACGCACACACACACACACACACACACACACACACACACACACACACACACACACACACACACACACACTTGCTTTATTCTCATTTTGAGAATAATGAGAACATTTCTGTGTGGGTTTAGGGCATCGCGTCCCAACTGTGGGTTTCCAGCCCTTAGGTAGACACAACCAGCAAGGAGGCAACCCACCAAGGCTCCATGCTATGAGCTGTCTGTGTGCTGCTGAGTTACTGGTGTTCTCAGGTGTGTGTGTGTGTGTGTGTGTGTGTGTGTGTGTGTGTGTGTGTGTGTGTGTGTGTGTGTGTGTGTGTGTGTGTGTGTGTGTGTGTGTGTGTGTGTGTGTGTGTGTGTGTGCACGCTTGCGTGCGTGCTGGGTATAGGGTGTGGGCCCTGCAGGGCTTGGATTTATCTTTCCAGCTATTAGGTAGACACAACCAGCAAGGAGGCAACCCACCAAGGGTCCATGCTATGAGTTGTCTGTGTGCTGCTGAGTTACTGGTGGTCTCTGGTCTGCCTGTGTGTGTGTGTGTGTGTGTGTGTGTGTGTGTGTGTGTGTGTGTGTGTGTGTGTGTGTTGGGTATAGGGTGTGGGCCCTGCAGGGCTTGGATTTATCTTGTAGACAGTTTGTATATCTGCCTGGCTTAGTAGCCGCTTTAATGGTGATGCATGCCCACACACACACACTGTGGGCACAGCAGACCTTCGGGTATGCAGAAGACAAATCCAGTGTGCACTTATTCTCATTATTATATGATAACTTTAATTTAACCAGAAGAGTCCCGTTGAGATTTAAAAAAAAGAAAAAAGTATTTTCCAAGGGAGACATGGCCACGACTGGCAGCCACATAATTAAACATCACATAGTTACAGACTGAAAACACAAAAAGAGAAAACTAAATTAAAATAACTAAATCTAAATAGCTGCTGCTTTATGAACCTGCCGAAGTGCGAGCACCTTTGTGCCTAACCTTGTGGCTTGTGCACCTTGTGTGTAACCGAACATACATACTGTATCAGCTGGATTAGGCTATATGCATATACTGTATGTAGATATCTTAGATTTTTGCCTTATGTTTCACTTTACTGTATGTTTTTGTTAATCTCCTTGCTCTCCCTGCTCTCAATGCGTTGCAATGCGAAGGAATGTATGTGTGCCAGCGTTTGTGGCACCTATTGGTGCACGATAGTGTCCTTGTGGGAGAAAGTGAGGGTGCGCCTTCCACACTGAACAATATTTTCAAAATAGTAAAGAATTGTGTCCTTGTTTCATATTTACCAGGCTTTAAAAAGAACTTCCCAACAAGTAATGGATGAGGAGGGGTAAACCCAGAATGCTTTGCATCTGTCTCTGTCTCCCATGGTCCAATGTTTCATCCAAACAGGTTTTTCTACTCACCTAGCCACTCATTTATCTTTTCAATCTATTTCCTTCAACCACTTCTTCCCGTCTTCAATCCATCTATGTTCCACTTTCCCTTAACTGTCGTCCTCTGTCTCTCCGACCTTCCTTCTCTCCATCCGTCCTTCCATTTATGAACTTTTTCATCCAACTGTCTTCGTCCCATGCATCCTTCTGTCCATACAGCTGTGTTTCCGCCCTGATAATGGGAAGATGTTTATCTTAGTCGTCCGAAAGGAGATGCAGGTGTACACATATATACACACACATGCACGGCAACTGTCACCAATTCTGGTGCAGAATGTCACCAATTCTGCACCAGAATTGGTGACAGTTGCCTGTTAAAGGTTCGGTCACAGGGGTTTCTCCAGCTCTTTAGTAAACAGAATATAGTACATTTTCAGGTAGGTGACACAATTTAAGCCAATCAGGAGAGAGCACTGAAAATACATTTTCTGTTTAATAAAGAGCTGGAGAGACATGGGAGACTCCTTTTACTGAACAAACACTCTATAGCTATGAGTACTATCAGAATATAGAGCTATTTTACACTTATTTTAACCCAAGTAAATCACTTACCCTACCTTTAAGGATAACTGTTCTTCGACTTGCTTATATTCACTCATACATTCATATTCAGATAGACTGTACATATACTCATTATATTCATAATATTCACTGTTGATAGACAGTGAATATATTATCCAGATACGCTGCTGTGCTTAAAGATGGCTGACATTATATCAGTCTCATATTTACTTGTCTCCGCACCATTCATACACAGTATTGGCAATAGATTTATATATATCATATTTATAATTTTTTGTAGTCAGTGGTGATACTGTAGATTGTACATTTACTGTGTACTTATATTTATTCATATTTTATCTTTATTCATATCTCTCTACTCCTATTCTGTACCTATCCTCTTTCATGCTTATGCTCTTGCTGCTATAACACCTGAATTCATCCACAGATATCAATAAACGTTTATCTTGTCTTGCGTTATCAGACCATGTAACGCTTCATTTCCATGCCATAAAAACTAGGAGTAAAATGAATATATTGTCACAGATATTTCACAGAAGGCATCTTTCAGATTGCACTCTCTTCCAGTATATGAACGCATAAAGAAGCTCCAGCAAAGTGAGGACACAAATCCACAATATAAGCTTCCCCTGTTGGATACAACATTTTAATATTCATAGGCAGAGTAATCCTGGTCGCTACACCTTCTCCCCCATGACAGCTGGGGCGTCTGATGGAGGGGAAGGGAACTGGTAGGAATAACGTGCTCCTTCCACACGCTACGTCCTACCGGGGAAACTCCCCCCTGTCAGGTGACAAGAAGGTCAGTTGGCTCTCATGCATTGAAGGAGGCATGAGCTCGGCCCTGGGCTCCCTAGGCTGGTGGGGGGACTACATCTTTTACCTGAACCCCAGTATCTGTATTATGGGGGGACATTAGTAAGAGATTTGGTGTAGACAGAAAAAAGCAGCCCAAGTACAGAGCCAACTCAGGTCCAGTTTAGAGGGTTTAAGTAAGTGGTTAAACAGCCTAAATAAAAATGTGGTCTTGTAGTATTCAGATGGTGTAGCCCTGGTCTGCGACATCCAAGGCTAAAGTTTCCCATCTTATCTAGGGAGAGTTGTTCAAGTTCAAGTTGATCTATGAAGCACATTTTCTGCATCTCAAGGTGCTTTCAGAAACGAGCACAGAAGTGCATATATTTGGCATATTAATAAACATTACAATGCAACGTAAATACACGGATTTAGCAAGGATGCTCATTTGCATTCGCAGTCCCCACAGAAAGCACATAAAAAAACAGGCAGACATGGAAGCACTGTTAAACAGAAAAGTCTTCCGTTTTATATTAGTGGTGTGTAAAGGTCTGTGGTGTGTAATGTGAAGCTTGTACATTGGCTATGTTTGGCAAGCGACACTGTAGTATACATTAAACATAACATTCAGTGCCAGCAAGGTCAGCTGGGGATGCAACAGCTGCACAGTATGAGCTGCCCCTCAACTGAACTCAAACTGTACTTTTTAAGCATAAACATACATAGAAATACATAAGCCATAAAAGACAAGAGACAAAACGGGGGGAAAAAAGTGAAATGCAAAAAGGCAAGCAACACACAAAAGGCCACAAATACACTCGGTTACAGTTGAAAGCCATAGAGAAAAAGTGAGCATTTTTCCAGTGACTGGGCACCACAAATATGAGGAGGCAAGCTGTTCCAGAGCTTAGGAGCAGCTGCCGCAAAGGATCCTGTTGAATAGTCAATATAAACATTGGTTTATTTGAGATCAGTAAAATGTGGCATTGAATTGCCACTCTTGTATCTGTGTGAACGAACGGCTTGTGTGAATAACCTTTTTAGTATTCAGCCGGGGCACCTGCAGGTCTTACATGTAAATGTGAGTTTAAATGTGTAAGTTTAGCTCTTTAGCTATTCGTTGCACACTCAGAGTGAACTTTTAATAGATATTTTCACCTTGACTGAAAAAGCTTGTCCGTTCATATACGACCCCTATTAATCTTGTGTGCGTGCGTGCGTGTGCGTGCGTGCATGTTAGTTTGATATGCACTTGTATATCATTCCCAGGTTGGCGGATTCATATTTGCATTCTACATTGATACCAGGTCCATTACCCACTTAATCAGTATCTCTCACACACACACACACACACACACACACACACACACACACACACACACACACACACATGCGCACACACACACACACACACACACACACACACACACACACACACACACACACACACACACACACACACACACGTATCATATTTTTTCATCTCTCTCTCTCTTTCTCCCTCTCCCTCTCCCTCTCTCTCCCTCTCACTCTTATACACAGACTCAAAGTGTCCTTAAGCATTAAGTGTTGGGGAAGGGGAGCCAACTGGAACCCTTTTCACAACTAACACTCAGGATTTCCCTATGTACCATCCTCTGGTGTTGTGTGACACTTGTAGGTCCAGAGCCGGCCCAGCCAATAGGCAGAGTACTGAGTGGCGCCCTACGCAATTCAATTTATTGATTGAAAAATATACATATTTGTGTACTGTTTATAGAACACAAAACATTAAAAAGAACCATCGAATTAGTACATTTTAAGTATTTGAAAAAATTAAAGTTAGGTGCGCCCCAACAATGCACCCCTCTCTTTCATGAGTTTTTTGGTTTCGCCCAGCCATGCCTATCTAACACTGAGGATTTTTACTGTGTTATACCTTCTCGGTTTTTCACTCACTGTGGGCAACACAGAGGATGTACAGTATAGACCAGGGCAGGAATTTCACGGCGGCCACGACGGCCATGGCCCCTCTCATTGGCCGTGTGCCCCTCTCTAAGAGAGAGAGAGAGAGGATTCCGTAGTAGCCTAGTCCTACAGACCGATGTGCCCCGATGTTTTTTTCAACAGCAAAATATAGATGAATACATCTAATAAAATACAGCAAAATCCCCAAATTATGAGTCTTAATATAAAGCAAGCAACAGAATAACTGCAAACAAATTAAAAGTTTAGGCTATCAATATCATACAAAAGAGTGACTTCACCGCTCTGATGGACAAGAAATAAATTATCCTTTTGCAAACCACATCCATTATATCTGTTCTTTTGTCAACAATGTTCTAATTGGGAAGTTTATTTCAGCATCTAGAATGTGACAGTTTCGTTTTTGGTGCGCAACACAGCCCTCGTTAGTGAATTGCTTTCACCTGCTGCTGCAGTGTGCGGAGCTTGTGCGCAACAGGGCATATCTCCGCCAAGCCAGGGTGACCTACCCAAGGCCATGAAATTCATATGCAGGCATAGTAGCCAATTAGAATGAAATCTGCAAAAACAGACTAATACACTGATACAGAACCATATATTGGCTATATATTATGGCTGTTGGGTGGAAATCTTGTATGTTCCTTTTTTATCATTATTTAAAAACAATTTAAAATCGTGAAAATAGCCAATCTACAAGCTGTAATCATTAATAATTAAGAAATACTATATTTTAAAGAGAGAGAAAATGAACTAAAGTCATTATTAGTGCAAGTTCAATCACATTTCATTTGAATGAAAATAACTTGTGGGGAAAATACATAAAATCTCTCAGAGGTCTTCAACAGGGGGTCCGCGACCCCTAGGGGGTCCGCGAAGGTACTGCAGGGGGTCCGCGAAATTGTTGTTTGATTAAAAAAAAATGTTTTTAAAAACTTTAAAAACTTTTTTTTCATTTTTTTTTTCAAAAATGTAAATTTGTCTTTAAACATAACATGACATATTTTAATAGCTTAGTAATGAATGCACAATAACATGGTATGTTTATACATATTTTGTAGAGAAAGATCAGTGGTGTCAGTTCAGCAAAAGCTAAGGTATGGCAAGGTTAGGGTTGCCAACTCCCAGAGATTAAAATAAGGGACATCTATCCATTTTTTAGGGGGTGAACCCCCCCAAAACCCCTGAAATGCATAGAAACTATGCATTATACCTATAACACAATGGTCTTACACCTGCATTAGGCTACTATATACTTCTGGAGCCAAGGTATGGCACCTGCCATGCCTTGCCATACCCAATTGACGCCCCTGAGAAAGGTCCTTTTGCACACCTACTGGGTCAACCTGTGCGTAGGAGCAGGCAATTTTTTCATGTTTATTTATATAAAACACAATTTTATACATAAATATATGATATATATATAGTAGCCTACCCCCTACCCTACGAGGTAGGGGGTCCCTGCTCCATCACCCCATCAGTTTGGGGGTCCCTGGCCTGAAAAGGTTGAAGACCCCTAATTATTCTGTGAATCTAATGTGATTAATATGACCCCTACTTCAGTCAGTGAAGTCCAGGGCTGAATGTGACATATTGAGACCTATATAACTAAATATTGGTCATTTGCCAACACATTATTATGTGAAATAAATGGGTTATATTTCACAGGTAGTTATACAATTCTTATAATATATTAAAATACAATCATCCTTAACCTTCAAGTTAAATGCATTATTTCCGGGGACTTAAAAATCATTTTTCTTTTTTTTTTTTTTTGGATGGCCTTCCTGGCCTGGCATTTGGCCTTTGTGCCCTCCAAAAAATTACAGCACCAAAGGCCAAGTGGCCTTGCCCCTAAAATGACGAAATTCCAGGCCTGGTATAGACAGGTTTCTTGTTCACAAACATTACTGGGTTTGTTCGCCATACTTTCAGGGTGCAAAACCACTTTAAAAGAAACACGCACAGCTGAGATTAATAAACTGCTTAGAGTCAGCTAGAGCCATGAGCTGCAGTGTGGGATGGTGATCACGTTGCAAGTGTCTCAAACTAGATAAGATAAGACCTTTATTGTTAGAAGGATGCATTCCAGATAATGTAAAGCGTTCTGTGTTCATCCCTAGATGTGCAGAAACCTGTATTAATTGCAATGGTACAGTACAACATACTGTACACGAACATGCATGCACAATGCACATGCAACAGCCACCCATGTGAATGGCAACGACGTGCAGCACAGCACGTAAGTTACAGTTCTTTGACATAAGACTTTCAGAGGTCTTTTAACTCCAGTTTGTTGCCACCCATTCACTCTCTCTCTCTCTCTCTCTCTCTCTCTCTCTCTCTCTCTGCGTGGAGAGAGAGAAACACTGTGCTATGTACTTAGATAACGCCCCATGCAAATTCATTCATATTAATATACAGTATAATAGTTTTGTTTTCAATGTTCTAGCCTTGACGACCATGCAGTCTTATGCAAAGGTTAAAATGTAAATACAGATACAGTAGCATGTTATTTAGACAGATGCCAGGTTCATATTTTGACCTGGCATCCTAATAGTGTATAGTTTCAATGTACATATCATATATTATTTGGCGGGAGGGGCGCCAGGTAAAATCCTGCGTAGGGCACCGAATTCCTCAGGGCCGGCACTGTGTCTGTCACAATTATTACACAATCGTCATAATCGTTTCCATGTTGAAAAAGGTTTATACATTTTCCAAAATAGTGGAAATAGCAGATCTACAAGCTTACAAGGTGTCACAATGCAATGCGTTGTGAGCTTGTGGATCTGTTTGTATGAAACAAGCAGTTTCCTCTGGATGCCTTTTGGTTTAGGCAGTGGGTTCTCAGCTTGTAGATCTGCTATTTCCACTATTTTTTAAACAAATGTTGAGTTGCCTATTTTAGCATAGTGCATTATTTATTTTGATTGTTGGTATCGGTTAAGTTATTTGTCATATCGGCCCCGTGCAACATTTGTTTACAAAGCCTAAAAGCCAAAGCCGAAATGAAATTTTCATCTTCCAATGTTTGATGGAAAAACATAATTAAATTGTTAATCTCAATTATTTGTATGGCAATTAATCGTCAAGTAAAATGTCATGATGGTGACAACCCTGCCCTATACAGTACACGTTCTCCTCATCTATTCATGAGCGTCATCATGCAGGCCCTTTTAGTATTTACCCAGAGTCACTAGGAGGTGGGGCTGCATTATGGATTCACCACAACACACACAACTTCATGAAGAAGCAAAGATGAAAATATTTGAATGCGTTCACACTCTCCAAACCCTATCTCCCTCGCCCTTAGGTGCTATGGATTGCTGTGTCAGCTGTGTTCAGGGTGCATACAGATCTGTCCTGCCCCACCACCCATCTATCAATCTACCTCTCTCGTGCCTTCATTTTATTTCTTGAACCCATGCTGAAACTTTCTCTGTGCGTATAGAATTTTGATCATCTTGACATAAACTCCAGGGATGTCTCTGCGGTGGCTAGTAGCATCTCTCTCTCTCTCTCTCTCTCTCTCTCTCTCTCTCTCTCTCTCTCTCTCTCTCTCTCTCTCTCTCTCTCTCTCTCTCTCGCTTGCCACGTTTGCGCGTCTTACTTGTGATATTACTCCTACAGAGTTTGTCCAAACATCACACAAATCGGTACACGGTATCTCTATAGTCATGTGATCAACACGGACCAGTGCTTCGAGGAGCACTTTTTCTAGTTTTATTTCTACCCATTTGTTATATCACATTTGTCTTGCACCTGGTTATTCTTGAGTCTGAGTAGTACTTGGCTTTGCATGGAATCTGCTTCATTGCACTAGTGTAGTGCATAGGATGCTGGATTCTATCTATCATTCCTCACGCGGCAGTGAACTTCAGAACTGCTATCTTCGTGAAATTGTAGCTCTGTAAACAGTTCACTGTCACTGAAATGAATTATACAATGTACAGTATATACGTATACAATGTTGTATATACATGTATAGGCTACCTACTGTATGTGTTTATGAGTGAGTTATGTTGTTATACTCACTGTCTTCTATTTTATTTAACACAAATAAAATACAAAATCTATAATGTATTTTAGTGGGCTGCCAGTTCTGTCCTGCAGACATTAGTGTGTGTGTGTGTGTGTGTGTGTGTGTGTGTGTGTGTGTGTTGTTAGGTTGTAATAATGATTATGAATTCCCCCATCCTGAATAAATTGTACGCATTTGTAATCATTTCAGTAAGATAAGGCAATCGTTTACATTTATGTTCAGATGCACATACTGTACGGTATTATGTAGAACTGAAACTGTGTGTGTGTGTGTGTGTGTGTGTGTGTGTGTGTGTGTGTGTGTGTGTGTGTGTGTGTGTGTGTGTGTGTGTGTGTGTGTGTGTGTGTGTGTGTGTGTGTGTGTGTGTGTGTGTGTGTGTGTGTGTGTGTTGAACTTGCCCTCAAGCTAGTATGGGACAGTCTCAGTATAGACGGGATGACTGACCACTTCTAATTGCTGTCATTGTCACTATTGTACATATTACAATTTATAATTGAGACGCTCTTAATCCAGAGCGACTTACAGAGCAAGGAAAACACGGGGTAATACAACAAATGCATAGAAATAGTAATATCGGATCAGAGCAGGTAAACCAAGAACCTATCATCAGTCTAAACAGTATAATATCAAAAAATCAATAATCTTTACATTGAAGCTATTCACCCAATAGGATGCCAGGTCTATAAATCTGTCTACATAACATGCTATCTAAATTACATGCTAGCCTTTGCATATAAGCCTGCAAGGTCGTCGAAGCCATTACAATGAAGGGCCAAGCTGTAAATCTAGAGTCAAAAATAATTTAAAGGCCTCCACACAGACGCGCGCGCGTACGAGCACACACGCAATCTTTTGCTCAGTCTAGTGTGTGAGCATGTAGCTGCTGAATGTGTATGTGTATCCCTCATGTACAGCAGTGGTGCAAAGTAACGGGTGTAAAGTACATTTACTCAAGTACTGTATAGCCTACCTAAGTACCATTTTGAGTTTTTTTTTTTACTTTACTGGAGTATTTCCAACACTTACTTCTACCCCACTACATCTTAAGAGACAAATATTGTACTTTCACTCCACTGAAATTATTTGAAAATGTTAGTTACTAGTTACTTTGTAGATTTAGATTATTATTACAAAACATACATTAACCACTTCAGCCCTATATATGCTTTGGCTATTTGAAAATAGCTGTTCTACAAGCTTGACGCGTTGTGAGCTTGTAGATCTGCTATTTTCAAAGGATTTTATACATTTGGAAACTTGCGAACTGTGACATTCTGTACAATGAGTACTTTTCCTTTTGGTACTCTAAAGTACATTTTGATGTCAATACCTTTGTACTTTTACTCAAGTAAATTTTGCTTACAGAGTATTTCTACATGGTGGTATTGATACTTTTACTACTTTACTTTAGTACTTCTTCCACCACTGTCATACAGTATTCAGTATGTGACATGGTGAAAGAGGCTGACAGAAGAGGACACCAAGGCCACAGCTGATGATGTACTGTGCAGCTCCCAGGTGGAAACACTAAATAACTCATAGAGTTATAATATATCAGGAGGACGGACTGCCCCGCCCCCCAGCTATTAATTTCAACGAAAGTTGCTCGCTGGCGTTTGAAGCACCTGGAAGAACGCTCTTCTTCCGCATTTGGGCACCAAATTTGGGTGCACAAATGCGGAAGTCTTGAGCACCAAGCAGACGGTACATGCGCAGTGGCGTTTTAAATGCGGAAGTATTGGCAGAACTTCACTGTTCTACTGTGGCTCTGGGGGCTTGGTATACAGTAACTGTGTGAAGCAGGGTGTTGCAAAAATAATAATAAAGAAGAGCATTCACTTTAAAATGTTTATAGTAGTTACAAATAAGCATAAGGGGCAAGGTAGGGCCCTATCTCTTTGCCAAAAATAGCTACAAGCTCACGACGCATCGCAGATTTCGCAACACGTGTTGTGAGCTTGTAGATCGACACTTTTCGCCGAAGGTTTGCCCCGGAATAATAGGAGGACGGACCAGATGGGGGATTACATCTCCACACTGGCCTTGGAACGCCTCAGGATCGGCTAATGTGTCCCGGGAAAGGGAAGTCTGGAACTCTCCGCTGGAACCGACTCCAGATAAGCAGATGAAGATGGATGGATGGTTTGCCACAGAATAGGGATGCTAGGGTTCAATAGACGGATTTCCGCGCGACGTCATCACAGAGCAGAATGCGCAATCTGCGCATGCTCGGGGGAAACGAAAACGAGCGCCGTTCACTCTGTTGTTATGTTCGGGAGTTAGATAGCCATAATTCTGCTATTATAGGCATAATAGGCATAATGCTGCTATTATATACAAACAGATCCAACTTTCGACAAATCATTTTTATTGAGTAAACAAGGTATTACAAACTGCACAATTTAATCTACTTTCATTAAACCCGGTGAAGATCATTTCTTTTATGAATGGACATTTGACCAGAGCTGCTGCGGGTAATGGCGCCCTCTATAGGCTTCCCCCTCCTCTGCGCGGTCATATCCTCTCAATGTTTACAAACATGAAACCCGTCTATAGCCTATTCTCCCTGTTTGTGTGATCATATACTCTTGTGTGATCCTATACTTTAATCCAATGGTTCCCAAACTTTTTAGCTCAAGACCCAAAAGAGAATGAGAATTTGCCTGGGACCCAAACTAGTGAAAATATTTTCACTATTTCTTAAACTTATGAAAAATGTATGGAAATTATATATATATGTTTTCATTTTATTCATGAATTTATTTTATTCATACTTTTGAAAAATGTTGTGATTGTTTTTAATCAATGAAAAGTTGTGAGTATTTTTGTTTAAACTTGTTTTGATCTTTTGAAACGATACAGTATAGGCTCAGGCTGTATGTTTTTTTAAATGTAGGAAACAGAAAAGACGAGATAATTACTTAAGACCCATAAAAACTGGTCCGCGACCCAAAGATGGGTCCCGACCCACTGTTTGGGAAACAGTGCTTTAATCCCACGTGTTTACCGTGGGATTGTGGATTAGCATCACAGCCCGTCTCATGATTTAGCACTCATCCCTGTGTTGTGTTATATCCATCAATCCACTGCCTTAGCTTGCTGCATTCTGACCCCAGTCTCCTCCTAACCCTCCAATCCTGCACCATAATGACCTAGTGTCACCCCTGGGATTATGAAGGAACAGCATGTTAGTGAATTCAGAGTATCAGTTCACACAATATGTCAACAATTTGGTCTCTTCTGATAATCCTCTTTTCCATGTTGCATTAGAATTAGAATGTTGCGTGACGTCGCTGTCGGGCAGAATCCTCGTATCTCCATATGTGCGTGTGTGTGTGTGTGTGTGTGTGTGCGTGCGTGCGTTCGTGCGTGCGTGTGCGTGCTGGCGGGCGGGCATGGGGGCTATGTTTTGTGTTTCTGTTGCTGTTGTCGGTCCATGGCTGCCAGTTCCCACCTGATGTTATGTGGGAGTTCAGACTGATCCAGACCGTACTGACTAACTGCTAGCTTGCATAACATCTTCATTGTAGGACTTAAATCTAAGATGTACAGCTCATCTGCTTCGTATGCTATAAAAATGAAGATACAATCTCCCACCATGCGACAGCACATCCAAGACATCCCACATGGGCCTTTCCCCTTGCACTCAACCTGCTTCCAAGAAAAGGTCTCTGGACTGAATTTCCACAGATCATTGATGGATTTCGAGTTTCTGGCACCACATAATATGTACAACTCTCCATTGTAGGCAAAGGCTGAAGGATACCAGTGTTTTTCTGAAGGAAGCTGTGCAGAAGGCGTGCTCAGCCAGCAGTTGGTCTCTGTGTCAAACACTGTGATGTTGTTGATGACCTCCTGGACCCCTTTCCCCCCAAATACAAACATCTTTGTCCCGATGATGGTGGCAGAGGGACCCCATGAAGCAGGTGGTGGTGTGCCTCTGGTAATAGTTAAAGACCAGACCATTGTGGTGGTGTCCAACTTGTAAATGCCATTAGTGAGATACATCCGCAGCTGGATGTATCCTCCATAGATATACATGACCTTCCCCAAGACACAGGCTGAGTGAAGCAGCCTCGCCTCTGGAACAGTTCCAGAAACCCTAGGTTTGAACCATCTGTGGGTGTCGACATTAAATGTATAAAGCATGTTGCAGTAAGGATACCCTCCCCAGATGTATATCAAATTGTCTATCAGCACGGATGTGTGGGAATGGCGCCTGGAGGGAACCTCAATGGGACATTCTCCTCTTCCAGTTGTCACTGGGAGCAACTTCATCCAACGCAAAGACACTGTGTTGAAGATGCGGACTTCAATCTGATCACTGTCATTCAGGTTACTGTGGTACCCTCCAAATGAATACACCTTGTATCCAACTACCACGTTAGCGTTGTAGTATTTCTTGTGTCCTCCTTTCAGATGTACTGTCCAGTGAAACATTTCACACACCGTGAATCAGTGCAACTAATTTACAGCGGAAGTTGTTAGAAGGCAGTTAAATGTGCTGGCACAAGTTGCAAAATGATGTCTAGTTTTTAGGACAATCCATTTTAAAGAACAAGTAACAGTTATTGTGATGATGATTTTGTGATGTCATTGCATGATGATGTCATTATGTAGAACAGTGGTTCTCAACCTGGGGGTCGCGACCCCCAGGGGGGTCGCCAAATAATTTGGGGGGGTCACCAGATTTTTTGGTGAATTTAAAAAAAAAAAAAAAAAACTTTTTTTTTTTTTTTAACAAAATATATTTTTATGTTATCATTAATTCACGTTTTATCAGTTAATTTACTCAATTTACCCCACTTTTTGCAAAAATGTTTTGATAATAAACAATTATCAAACAACCTATTATAATTAAATAACCTTCGCGCGCTCGAACGGGACCGCGCGCGTGCACGCGGGGGGTTGTGAGAAATAATATCATTATTTTGGGGGTCGCGGCCTGAAAAGGTTGAGAACCCCTGATGTAGAATAGCTAATCATTACTCCAACGGAATAGCCACTTGGCACACATTTAGAAACCTGTTAGTTTGTTAGTCAGTAATATTATGTCAGTACTATGACATCAGTCATCCACACTACAGGATGTTTTATCTTCAAGGAGTTATTATTCAGAAGTTTATCTGAAGGCTGTTTATTGTGTAATGTTGAAGTATCAAAAGAAGGTTATTTCATTTATTTATTCATATGTATGTATTTCTTTATTTTTCTATTCACAATTTGCATGCAGTTGCAGTCAAAATGATTCAACAAAATGCAAATTAGGTTTATTGACAAAGCGTATAAACTTGTGTCTGTTTGCAATACACAATTAATCACACCTGAACAATTTAAATAGCTCAGCACAACCAATATTTTCCCCAATAGTTTCCCAAAATCCAACACAAAATGCCTACTGCAGTCTCAAAATTATTCAAACCCTTCTTAACAAGTGTCTTTAGTACTTAGTAGATCATTTTGCTGTCATGACCTCCTGCAAACGTGATGCATAGCCAGACACCAGCTTCTGACAGCATTCCTGAGGCATCTTAGTACATTAAGGGCGTCTTTGTTTTGAATGTGACAGATAAAATGTTTTTTCTTTTCTCAAGTATCATCAGATGTCAAGCTTAGTGTCATGCAGCCACGCCCTCTTCTCAGGTCCCTCATCAAAGAGGGTGTCGTCCGACGGTGGTCTGTACAGGGGACAGGTGGTGACTATGTGTTGTGAAGGTGGTCTATACAGGGGATAGATGGTGATTATGTGTTTTGAAGGTGGTCTATACAGGGGATAGATGGTGATTATGTGTTTTGAAGGTGGTCTATACAGGGGATAGATGGTGATTATGTGTGTTGTGAAGGTGGTCAATACACGAATCCACGGAGCGCTGCCCTGCGCGCAGCCATTGCTGCGGTGTCAACGCTCCGCGGACGCGACACCGCAATGGCCGCCTACAGGCAGCGCGTCTGTGGATTCGTCTATACAGGGGGACAGGTGGCCTGCCAGGCCCCACTTCTTCATACTGTAGATGTTTTGAAGCAGCTGACCTCAGTATGGCGGGGTCCATTGCTGGCATGACGAATCTTTTCCTTTGACGCCGTCTCCCAGGTCCCAGATGTAGCGGTTACTTACTCCCACTCCTGCTTCCAGGATGCCGCCATCCATGAGTTTTTAGAGAGATCCTCAGAGATAGAACTGAGCATCTCTCGTGCTGCCTTATTGTATGGGTGGCGGGATGTGAGTTTTTTGAGGCAACGCTGTAGTGGTGCAAGCTATATTGCAGTAATGTTTCTGGTCTTTCTTTACTAGTGTGAGGGTAGAGCAGCCTCTCGTCAGGGCAAATAGATAAGAAGGTGTGAGTAAGAGAGGGAGAGTTCTCCATTTTTCTTATAAAAGATAATGTTGTTTCAACTTTCTATAATATAGAAGCAGTCCCAGAGCACTAATAGAATGATGTGACAGCCAGTGGTGGAAGAAGAACTCTGATTTGGGAGTAAAAGTTGCAATATCGCAGTTCATTCACAGTCGCGCAAATGTATCCTAATCTAAATCTAAATCATCTTTGCATATATAGCTTGCTGCTTAGCAGAAAAATAAAATGTAAATATGTTTTAAAATATATTTTCGTGAACGGAAATGACAAACAGATGTAAACTTCTGTGTTCGGATTTCGGGAGATGTAGTTCCAGACTCTATATAGCATTCGGAGATAAGTAAACCGGAGATGGTGAGTCTTGTTATTTTTGTCTTGGGCTCTCAGTGCTCAACAGTAGCTTAGGGACTCCTACTTCCTTAAGTGTCAGGTGGACTATCACTATGATGAGGACAACATCAATCCCCATATATAGCCTGCAAAGGCTACAGAATACATTGCCAAATTGCTTTCATATCCGGGAAAGGTGTGTTTGGATTTCATTTCTACTGTGGATATCCACGTGGTCAAGGACTCAGTACTGAGAGTAAACCTGGAGTAAACAGACAGACTGTTTGAGTTTGATTGAAATATGTCCTATAAATAAAGTGGATGTGAAGAGCTTTTGTTATGACTTCATGAGCAGTGTCATACGGTGGTGATCTGGTGCCACTAAATATGTGTCACTGAAATGGACCTTATCTGTATGCGTAGGGATGACACAATGTGACCAATGATATATATTTTTTCTGGACATACGTACATACACAATGTGTTGCGTTGGATGCATTATGAGCTTGTAGATTCTTGCTATTTGTGAAAAAAGTTAAATAAGATAAAAAGTTGGTATGCATCCCATGTCTATAATATGTTATAAACATAACTTATAATGCATTATAATCTGCTATCAATAAGTGGGTTATCTGTTCTAAATATCGCTTTTGATATATTTTCGGTTAATTGCTCAGCCCTAATCAAGATGGAATCAAAGATGTCAACAATGGAAAAAGAACAAATGTCTTTTTTTATCAGTATCCATGTTCCCCCCTAATCCTCGCTGGCAGGGCTGGATGTCACTATGGCAACTGTGAGCGAAAGGCAGCAACAGCTGGAGAAACAGATGAAGGACATACAACCTTAGGGTGCAGATGTGGCTGACAGGAGGGAATGGATGAGGGTGCCATGGGAATGGGTTTAACCACTTAGACCAGTGGTTCTCAACCTGTGGGCCGAGGCCCACTGGTGGGCCGTGAGGGCATTGCAAGTGGGCCCTCAAATAATTGGCAAAGCACTAAGATTTGAATGATTATATAACATAAACAATTACATGGTATGTCCTTCTCTTTAAAACCTCGAGTTTTAGTTGTAATACTGATAAATAGGAACGTGAAAGTTCTCCCTTTCAGCAGAGATGAAGATGTATTATTACAGATACTCACACTAATGTAGTAAGGCTTCATTGATCTTCAGTACCTCAAAATGGCTTTCACTGGTTTCGTTACCCAGCTGTAGCTAATGTATGTGTTTATGTAAATGTAACACGCAAGAAATACATGGCAACATTTGTATTTCGGCCATTCGAAAATAGGCGATCTACAAGCTCACAATGCGTCGCGATGCGACACATTGTGAGCTTGTAAATCTGCTATTTTCAATTTTTTTTTTACATTTTATACATTTGAGAACGTGTGAATGGGACATTCTGCGTAATGAGGAGTAGAGTAGTTTCTACTTTTGGTACTTTAAGTACATTTAGATACGAATACTTTTGTACTTTTACTTAAGTAAATTTTGAATTCTGGACTTTTACTTGTAACAGAGTACTTCTACATTGCAGCATTGATACTTTTACCTAAGTAAAACATTTGAGTACTTTTTCCACCACTACATCTTAACGACACATATATGGCTCCCTCTGGCAGTTCATGGTCCATCCCCATGATGAGGAGAACTTAAAAAAACAGGTGTCTTTTAGTGAAAATCAGACTGTAATTAACCACTTGAACCCTCTATTCTTAGTTAAAAGGACCTGCGTTTCACTCTTTCTTTCTTTCTTTTTTTTTTCTTTTTCGACCTACACCTAATATAAACTGCTCAAAAAAAGTTCGGAAACTTAACTTCGGTCAATTGTATCTCCACTTTAATAAAACCAATTGGTATTGTGTTTTATATCATTTTTATTGTTGATTAGTCACCTTTACAAGGAGGTACAGCTTGTAAGGATCGGGCATTCGTGGAATGAGCAACACAGCTAAACGTGTGGGTAGCGCCTCCAAAAAATGTGCCAAAATCACCCAATATGCTTCTGTTGGTAATCGCTCTTGTTTTGAGCAACCTGCCAGCACACACCTGCTGAGAGGTGTGTGCCAGTAGTCACAGGTGTGTGACTGCCTCACAGGTGAGTGACTGGCACCTGAACATGGGTTTTGCAACTTTGTTAAGTTGGAGTGTGTATGCTCCAAGCAGGAGCATACACACTGCCCCCATGGAAAGATGCCACGTTTGTCCCTTCAGGATGAGGCCTGTGCAATAGGGCAAGTGAATCAGAGTGACAGCATTATTTGGTGTCAGCCCAGGTACCATTTGCAAACTTAGGACCAAGTTCTGTGAGACTGGTGAAGTCAACAAGGAAGACAACAACCCAAGACCCCTTGCTTAACTGAGGAACCATAGATTAACAGGCCAGATTTGCACAACGGAACCAAAGACAGACGTCAAAGTTGCAGGACCCATGCTCAGGTGCCAGTCACACCTGTGACTGGCACACACCTGCCTGCAAATGGTACCAGGGCTGACATCAAATAATGCGTAATCTGCGTAACAGAACATCAGCTTCACTTGCCCTATTGCACGGGCCTTATCCTGAAGGGACAAACGTGGCATCTTTCCATGGGGGCAGTGTTGCTGCTTGGAGCATACACACTCCAACTCAACAAAGTTGCAGAACCCATGTTCAGGTGCCAGTCACTCACCTGTGAGTACTGGCACACACCTCTCAGCAGGTGTGTGCTGGCAGGTTGCTCAAAACAAGAGCGATTACCAACAGAAGCATATTGGGTGATTTTGGCACATTTTTTGGAGGCGCTACCCACACGTTTAGCTGTGTTGCTCATTCCACGAATGCCCGATCCTTACAAGCTGTACCTCCTTGTAAAGGTGAATAATCAACGATAAAAATGATATAAAACACAATACCAATTGGTATTATTATAGGGGAGATATAATTGGCCGAAGTTAAGTTTCCGAACTTTTTTTGAGCAGTTTATGTTGCTCACAATGTGTCGAGTTTGTAGATCGGCTACTTTTGGGCGAATGTTCCCTCCAGAATAGGGATTTAAGCGATTAGGTAATCAACAAATGAGCTCATCAATTAATCCTGTGTTTTAGCCATCTTTACTTCTGTTCTTTCTGTCAAATGCACCTACAGATATATTCATCAGATATAATCGTATATTGTGATATATTTTGGCATGTTCAAATGCAAAGCTGCACAACAAATCTCATCTCTGCATGCTGACATTATACCGCATGGATAACATTTAGCTTGTGGTGTGCTGACCTGCAATGGCTATACATGTCCATCTTACTGTACGGCTCAGGCTGCTGCTTTGGATGTGATTTGATTTGTGACGGCTGTAAAAAGCCCTCCCTTGTCTGAAGCAATGAGAGGGGACCGATGCCCCCTGTTTTCTGGTCAAAGACAAAGGAGCAGAGAGTAGAGAGCATTGAGTCAAGACAAGGCACAAATGCAGGTGCACACATGCGTGCACTCATCCATTATGCACAGCATTCGCAATGGCACAGATGTGGTATCTCTCTATCTCTTCACCATCGCAATGTCCCCTGACCTCTCTGTTGCTTTATCCGACGGCATTGGCAAGCCGCTGACAACTCCCATTGTCTTTTCTGTCATTTCTAGAGGCCTTTTTTATTTTGTCCTCAGCCACACAATTCTATTCCTTGTTCTTTTTCTGAGTTGCTTCTATTCCAGGGCCCAGGCCATGTTTTAAGTGGTTTTTCAGCCATACGCAGGCATTGTGATGTCGATCGGGAGAGACACTTGCTTAAACAGACAGACAGGGATGCTGACAGCTAAACAAGGGGATGCTTCAGTATCTGATTATCTGAAACAGCCACACACACTCACACATGACTTAGATTACCGATAGTGCCATGTAGTGCATACAGCAGCATACTGTACAGTATTATTTATGTACGGTACGTATGTATGTATGTATGTATGTATGCACAGCATGTATATGTATGAGCGTGTTATATATGCACCACAGGCACGGTTATTCTTGTTCCCTCTTCCGGGGCGAAACAATCCGTGAAGTAAACCTCCAACGGCTTGTTCACACTTTCACATTTCCTTTTCACGCTGAATAACTGTGAACAATTGCGTTGGTTTCTCCTCGCCATTAGAAATATAGGGATTACTTAGTGTTAACAGATTCCCCTGTTAACCTAATAGGTCAGCAGAAAGGGCTGTCTTAAGACACAGTCAAATTAAGCTGTCTGTCCTTTGCCTCAGGCTATAGGTGGACTCTGAGGCCAAGCATGGTCTGAAGGGGATCACACTGACAGACAGACAGACGTGGGGATCTGCAGGATACTTGCCTGATTATGTTTTTGCCCCTGTCTGTCTGTCGGTCTGTCTGTCTGCCTGCCTGCACTTTGCATGCACACTAGGCCAAGGAAGAACCTCCACCCCACTTTTATAGTTTTCCTCTGCACCAAAATCTCGTTCACGAAAATAGCCAAAGAGGGCCAAGCTTGCAGTCAGGTGCGAGCTTGGCTCAGGGAGGAGGGCGCCCCTGTCACGTAGATTCCCCAGGCATTTGGATCTTTAACATCATGCCATCATTGAAGTTAATCAAAATGTTCACAGCTAGATGTCAGAATGGGGCTGTGTGAATGAATGATGACAATGTGAGTGTCTATGTTTATTGTTTATGGTCTTCATTGGCCACATTTTGGACATCAAACCAGTTGAATTGGCATGACAAAGTTGGTGTTACAATATATTTTATGGTTACGGTTAGGATAAGATGATGAATGATTGTAAGTCCATGTGATGTTCTCAAAAGTTTGCAAAACTAATGTGTGTGTAAGATAAACCTTTGTTGATCCCTGGGGGTACATTCAGGTGTCATAGCAGCAAGAACACAGGAGAGGTACAGATAAGAGTTAGAGTAAATAGTTACATTTAGATTGAGATTAGATTATAGCACTAGACCTCCACTGTGTGTGTGTGTGTGTGTGTGTGTGTGTGTGTGTGTGTGTGTGTGTGTGTGTGTGTGTGTGTGTGTGTGTGTGTGTGTGTGTGTGTGTGTGTGTGTGTGTGTGTGTGTGTGTGTGTGTGTGTGTGTGTGTGTTTTCTGACTTCACTGTGACAAAATTGAGTCAGATTGACGCCGCACGCACACGCTGCTGCATACTTGCACTCATGCACGCACACAAATGCATTGTATCTCACTTAAAAAAATGATTTACCATTTGTGCTTCAGTAATGTCTGCTTTAATTGTAAAGGTCATATTATGGGGTCTTACCCTAAGCAGGGATCCTATCCACGTCTTCTCCCCTCACCCACCCACATTCAGGCCACTTTGATCTCTTGTCAAAGTGGCCTGAATTGATCTCCAGTCCATAATATGATTAACAGCTGAAGTAAAGCAGCTACTGAAAGTCATTTGTAATTTTGAGTATTTAATAATAACCTCAGGTTAGATCTAATTGAGGCCTGGCATATCAACGTCTCTTAAAGTGTATTGTTGCCTTCTGCTTAACTTTAAACGTAGCTTTTAAATTACAGTAAAGCACTCTTTTTTCCCCCCTCATGTTCTCGTCATGCTCCTTCTTTATCTCTCTTTTTTTTTTACCCTTTACCCTTCATCAATCTCTCTTTCACTCCCTCTCTCTGCCTCCCTCTCCTTCATGCCTAAAGAAGGCAATGATGGAGGTCATTAAGCATCGTCTGGAGGAGGCCACTAGGCTGCCAATCTGGGAACCCATCGTCAAAAAAAAGGAAAAAACAGCTCGGAATCTGTTCTTGAGAGATTTCTAGGCTGCTGAATGCTGATCAATGCAGAGAGGGAGTACTACCGGCCTGTAGCCACCCTGCGGCTGTGTTCCCTCAGAGATCGACCCCATGTACAGTCCTCACTTACTTCAAAGAGAGAGTTTATCCATGGACTGTCTGCTTCACAAGTAATAGACACATCTCTGTCTCTAACAGTGCTGTTATTTATATATATCTTTTCCTTTTCTTTCTTTTTTCTTAATTGCCAATTATCCACCCCAATCTTCAATCATTTTTCATATTATTTATTTATTTACAATTGAAGGATCTAGCTATCTACCAACTACCAATATTTACAAGCAACAGAAAAACAAGCCCAAACTCGTTTATAATAAGCGAACCTGGCAACCCTGACTGGCAGAACCGGTGAATGTAAATAATCAGCTGTGACGGGGAAGTAGAAGGGAAGTGGTTAATACGCTTGCCGTTTTCTCTAGAAACCGTTGTCGTCTAAAGTGGCCTATGATGCTGACTATGATGCTGACTTTGGTGTTGACTATGGTGCTGACTTTGGTGTTGACTATGGTGCTGACTATGGTGATGACTATGATGCTGACTATGGTGTTGACTATGGTGCTGACTATGGTGCTGACTATGGTTAATGACTATGGTGCTGACTATGATACTGACTATGGTTAATGACTATGGTGCTGACTATGATACTGACGGTGCTGCAGACATAAGAACATTTTGGATGGTTGAAGACCAGGCCTGCTGCTGCATTCTGGATAATTTGGAGGGGCATAAGTGAGCATGCCGGGATGTCAATAAGGAGGAAGTTGCAGTAGTCAAGCTTTGAGATGAGTATTTCCATTTTATGTCTCCCTTTCGCAATTTCATGACACAAGTTATGGCCATAACTCATATTTACTGCCAGCGTTATATAAAAATCTATCAAATGATTCACATTCTTGGAATATACTCAAGCTTATTTTGAACGTGCTAGATCCTGTATGAATCACAATTGGCTAATAAAACGTTTGAAAGGTCTATGGTTCCTGGCGGGAGACATTGTGAAAGGGCCCAAACCCAGGCATTTCCTCATGCATGACCGTAATTACAAGTCAGCCCGGAGCGGCCCATCTCATGCCTCTTGCCTTGTACCTTTTGCCTGATATGAAGGGACATGTACAATGGCAACTACACAGGGACACGATAGCTAACGCAATGACATGTATGAATTTGTTTTATTGTATTATGGACTATGGTGCAGACTATGGGGCTGACTAGGGTGCTGACTATGGTTCTGACTATGGTGCTTCATGTGATGCTGACTATGGGTCTGAATACTTGGACAGTATCATGAATTTAAACTGTATATTTTTACATTCTATATGTTTGTCCAGTTGTTTGAGTGTTGAATGTTTAATGGACCACAAATTGTCCGGTTCGGAGTCATCCAATCCAGGCCAGGGATGTCTATTTTTTTTTTACATCCCCGCCAAGTATAAATGACAAAAAGGTGGCCAGTGACGTGGGCAGCACTTTTTTTGATCAAGTCATGGGTACCCTGGCCACCGCTTGGGGGCACCATGTCTACACACGTCATTGGCCGATTCTGTAATCCAGGAAAAGGTGTTCCGGCTAGTTGCCGCCGGACTAGAAACACCAAGGTGTTCAACATCTGTCAACCGTCTTTCTCATTTCAGATGAGCTTGGAGACTCTTTTTCACACATGGAGAAATTTGCTCCATTATTTTGACGCCAATTAAGCAATACTTTCATTGTTATTCTCTCTGTCATCCTCTGTTTTGCTGTCTCTTTTCTGGTTGGTTGGGTTTTGAGAAACACCTGAGACTGAAGCGGAGAGAGAGAGACGGAGAGAAAGAGAGAGAGAGAGAGAGAGAGAGAGAGAGGCAGAGAGAGTGGTAAATAGGAGAGAGCAAGATGTGCCTTGGAGAGGTTGACAAATAATGCCTACTTCATGCTCCGTCGTACAAAAGTGTCATGGACCAAAAAATAGCTCACAACGCATCGCATCCATGTCAGGTTGTAAACGTATAGATTAGCTCTCTTCCGTCTGCGAGGCCATTGTATGATGAAGTATAACTCGGCTTAAAGAGCGCTGAGGAACAGAGAAGATGATAACCCACCCGGTGTGCAGCATGCTAATAAACCCCTTGCCTCTGCGATCGATGCCACGGCCCCGTTCTCCTAAGTCAAGCATAGGTCCCCCGCAGGCACAGATTTGGGATCAATTTATCCTCGTTAGATGTCGAGCAGCCAGCCTGCACACAGTGGGAACATCAAACCATGACCTCAGATCAGTATCTTCCGTCAACCTGCTTACACTTCATGGTTTCACTTGTCATTGCTGACAGCCGATATATACCTCTGAGGAGGCTCGTACGGTATGGGCTTGAATTTCAATGATTGCCATTTTTACTCTCCTCTCAAAATATTGGAGAAATGCGCAGCTGTGGAGCCATGGATCTGATCTACAGGGAAGCGAGAAAGAAAAGAGAGAACAATAAATGAATCAAAGAATGACTTCAGGGATACCGGGTCCTGTTTTATTGATGAGTTGAGATAGTCGCGGGGCAGCGGTAAAGATTAGTCTGTTCAGGGATGGGGGTGAGGGGTTCTTCCTGGATGTGTGAACGCCATTTGGCTGTCATTCAGATTCTCATTCAGAGAGCATTAGTTTAACTGGCGGAAGCAAGGGGAAAAGAAAAGGGATTGGTCTCTGTTCCTGGCCGAGGCATTCATGGCAGCGGTGATTCTCATGCTAATGCCGTCTCTCCTTCACCTCTGTGTCGTGTTATCTCATATTCCCCTCTCCTCCCATGTTCAACCCATCCATCACATTAAACCTATAATGTGTTCCTCATTTATTTTGTCTTCTTCTCATCCATATACTTTCCTCCTATCTCATCCATAATGTCATCCTTAAACGCCCTGCACACTCATACAGGTGTTTTCAGTTACTCTTGCTGAGATTACACCTCTAGTCAGGTTGGAGCTATGCTGGCAATTGTAAGTAAAAAAATCACACCTGTGTGAAGGTAGCGGCGCCTTTGATATATTTTGTCATAGATATGTGTTTCTACTAGAGAAACAATATTAAATCTCTGTAAATTTATTTCAAGGCTTCCAGTGGCACTAAATAGTGCCATTGGAAGCGAATCACCAAATGCATTCCAAGGTAAGTGGCAAAAAACTATTCATAACATAGTGATGTCATGAATAGTGACCAATCAGAACGTTGACGGACCTGACCAATCAGAACGTTGACGGACCTGACCAATCAGAACCTTGGCGAGCCTGACCAATCAGAACGTTGACGGACCTGACCAATCAGAACCTTGGCGAGCCTGACCAATCAGAACGTTGACGGACCTGACCAATCAGAACGTTGACGCAAAAGCCAGGTATAGAGGGCTAATATCCGCTCTATACCTAAAGGTATAGAGCGGCTAGCGCCGCTAAAAAAAACGTATGGGCCAAAAACAGTGATAACAATGTAAATAGCCTGTCCTTATAGAGGTGCAACAAAATCCACAGGAGCAAGAGGGAGTTGTCAGTCTAACCTAGTATGCCCAGACAGCCCTAATTAACCAAGTACCGAAAGCACCCATATTGGTGTTTAACAGGGCCTTAACAGTTTTCATTTGTGCAGAATACTCCTTTTTACCCCTTCACATTCAACCTAAGATCCTCTCCTTCTACAAATAGTCACTTAATTTAAATAATTCTCTACCACCTTTCCCCACCTCCTCACTCTTCATCCCCAGGCTGATTTGCTGCTGTTTTTCTTCTTTTCCTCCGTTCACCCCTCTCCCATCCATCCCTCCATCTCACAGATATATTCACAATGGCCAGACAAGCCACTGGCTGAAGAAATTCTTAGAGGTGTTGAGCCACAGTAGAAGGACACCTTGTCCTTGCTTCAAGAAAATCACAAGGACATCATCAATAGAAGCAAGATAACTGTCCATTCAAAGCAGGTCATGAGGTTTAATTGGAAAACAATTTGAGATTTGTTTTCCATCTTTGGACACTCCCAGGTGTAATAACTATTTGCTAGTTTGACATCTGGGACTGACTGCTCATTTCACATGAGCTTGGAGAAATTATCTTTTTCACATGGAGAAATACACTCCATTATTTTGTCACAACGCTAATTAAACAATATGCTCATTGTTATTGTCACTGTCGTCCTCTGTTTTGCTGTCTCTTTTCTGGTTGGTTGGGTTGTGAGCAACATCTGAGAGAAGCAGAGAGAGAGAGATGTAAATAGGGGAGATCGAGATGTGCAGTGGAGTGGTAGACAGACGTTGTACGTCAGCGCTGCAGAGCGAAAGTTGCAGATCTATAAGCTCACACAACACATCACAATGCATTGTGACCTTGTAGATTGGCTATTTTGTGGTAGAAAGTCTCTACCACAATTAGGGCTGCAATATCGAGTATTTTCTTAGCGTTTGCAATTATTCTATAGATTACTTTTGGGA
This sequence comes from Gymnoscopelus microlampas, assembly GCF_963454915.1. Taxonomy (NCBI): domain Eukaryota; kingdom Metazoa; phylum Chordata; class Actinopteri; order Myctophiformes; family Myctophidae; genus Gymnoscopelus; species Gymnoscopelus microlampas. The sequence goes on from NC_139939.1 coordinate 31,454,474, forward strand.
AAAATCGAATAATCAATAAGCGTGATTTATTTTTTATATTTTTTTATATATCAACTAATCAATTAACCACCTAAGCGTTATGACGGTGCTCACAACGCATTGCATTGCTACACGTTGTGAGCTTCTATTTTCACTATTTATTTACTTATTTATAAACGTTTCTCCTATAATGCCATGCCCTTAAATGGCGATTGTTTTTTAATCGATCAGTTTATTAAACAATCTCTAACAGGCCTAACCATCAGAATGGCCTTGCAAGAAGATTTATGAAGATTTGTACAGCTTTACAAATGAATGACTGCCGGGCTCCCTTCCCCTGTCCAAACATCCATCAAAGACTTTAGAGAGCTGCGAGGGCTACGTGTCAGAGCAGCCTGCGGGGGACTGAGAGACCACAGAGAGGGAGGAGAAGTATAGAATCACTGGAGTAAGAGGCAGGGATCCTTCCAGAAACCAGCATAATATCAAGAGGATCATGGGGGAGAATCTACGAGAAGATGTATACATACATATGGATATATACAGCTAGGATATAGCTAAACCTGTTTATGCCTGATTAAATTATGTTTTTGTAGAAATCTGACGGAGTTGACAACGATCTTTGACACAACTGTAAAGGGCAAAAACTTTTACAAAAAAAATCATTTTTAAACACACACACACACACACACACACACACACACACACACACACACACACACACACACACACACACCTGTGTATCCCCCTAATTCTTCCATTGTGTGGCATTATCCTGCTCCTCCCTCTCTGTCTAGGAGGTGTTTGATGGTGATGGATTTTGACAGGACTTGCAGGTGGTGCTGGCCATGGGCCTTCCATCACTTGGCTAAAGAGACAGAGGTTTACCTTCGAGTGGTGAAGGAGGATGCCAGAATCCTCTACTTAAAGTCCTCCCTGTTTTTGGGTCTGTCTGTCTGAATTGATATCAGAGGTAAGGGCCTTTAAGGCAGAAAATGCTTATGTTGCGTTTTAAAGCAGAAGCCTCATGCTTGATTTATACTTGGTTATGCCCCATGTCACATACCGAAAATAGCCAATCTACAAGTTCGCAGAGTCTTGCAATGCAACACATTGTGAATTTGTAGATCAGCTATTTTCAGTGCGCGACACGACACGCAACCAAGTGTCAGGCATCACTGTCCTGACAGCCAAAACAATAAAAGCTCCCCATGAGATACTGCAGCCTTGGCTCCTGCCAACTTGACCAGAGCATTTATTTTGATGCCTTTTGATGTACTCTTCTGTTTCTGAGCCCTTGGACAAAAACATATATTTTCACACCCTCACTCAACACCAAATCTGCCTCATCCCAAATACAAAGAGAAAAGAAGACAATGAGAATAGTAAGGAATGAAAGTATGTGTGATGCATCCAGTTAATAATCCTCTGGGCCCAAGAGCTCAAAACCTTTCATTTAATTTGGATTTTGGGTGTTAAAGATATTATTTGAATTAGAAAAACATATATATTGACATAATGTTTGCTGAGATAATGTGCTCTCAATCCTTTGTTGGGATTTTTAACACCCCCAGATCCAAGTCCACTCGGATAAGGGTTGAAAGCTCTGTGCATTGGCAAGATAAACAGGCTGTCACGCCCAGGCCTGTCATATGTTTAAAGATTATTTCCGGACAGCTGCTCTGTTAACTGAATCGCTTTCATTGTTAGAACAAGGAGGTAGGATGTAAATATACCCAATTCATCTGTTGTGGATATTAGAACGACTAGACATGTTATCACTAATTTCCATCTCTCTCTCTCTCTCTCTCTCTCTCTCTCTCTCTCTCTCTCTCTCTCTCTCTCTCTCTCTCTCTCTCTCTCTCTCTCTCTCTCTGTGTCTGTAAGGGTTGACTCGTTGGAGAATATAATCAAGGAAGCTGTGAAGCATGATAACTGACTCTTCATCCAGATTCAGAATAGCCACCTGGCTGTATAGCCTGGATGTTCGCCATGGAGGAGCATCAAGATCTTCACTGAACCAGGTCCCACGTCTGGTACACAGTTTATTTGGATTTCAACACAATCTTTTCACAAGGAGACCTGGGTCTACATACCTGCAGCATGTTAAGTTACAGATCAAACAACAATGATGATGTGTCATAATTGTCTCCGCCAGGAGACTATGTTTTCGTTCTCGTCCTTCCGTGTGTCCACCAAGCTAACATTGGTCAAGCTTCACGTGACACGTGACAATATGTTGAAAGGGTGTGCTTTGATTGGCTAGCGAGACGCATGATGAAATAGAGACCTAAATAGGTGTGTCACTTCAAAAGATCATTTATATCTTTTGATGTGAGGTAAGACAGGATTAATCAGGAACAGTACTGGCGGAGACCTGTGCTCCGAGGAGCACATTTTCTAGTGTGTAATGTGTCAATCTTGAGGACAAAGGGAACTACAAAAGATATAAATGATCTTTTGAAGTGACACACCTATTTATAGGGCTCTATTTCATCATGCGTCTCACTAGCCAATCAAAGCACACCCTTTCAACATATTGTCACGTGTCACGTGAAGCTTGACCAATGTTAGCTTGGTGGACACACGGAAGGACGAGAACGAAAACATAGTCTCTTGGCGGAGACAATAAGAGCTTTTGATAGGGATGGTCACTGACACAGAAGAGGTGCACAATTTGATTCAGACATTCGCCAAAAAGTCTCAAATCAACCACAGATCTGTTTGAGCAAAACCTAATAATAATGTATGCCAGAAATACATTATTTTAGTACACACAGCTTGAAAACTTTCCTCGCATAGAGCAGCTGTAATGCTGCCAGATTTGGTTGTTTGATTGGACTTTAATTTCTGCAAGGACATAGACTGTTCATTACAAGGTGTGCCCTTCTGTTGACAACACTACAGCTTTGTTCGCACACATTAACACACATAAACTGTATGCACATACACACACAGGCACACAATGCCCTTTATATAACAGCTGGATCTTTTAGTTTGTGCGTGCCTTCAGTATTGTATGTGACACATTGTTATGACCCTAGGGTCATATGCGTGTTTCCCTGTGTGGCGTTCTGCCCATGTATGTTTTTTTCCCCTGTGTGTGTGTGTGTGTGTGTGTGTGTGTGTGTGTGTGTGTGTGTGTGTGTGTGTGTGTGTGTGTGTGTGTGTGTAGTGAATAGTAATTGTTTGGAGTATGATGCCGGGGTGTAACACACATCATGTAGACACCTCTACAAAATACATATATTCCTCAGTTACGTACAGTACAGTATGTAGCCACCAATGTTGTTCCTATCACAGCCTCAGAACTATGTCACGGTACATTAGTTACACCGACTCACGCATGCACGTACATGCACACACATGCACACACACCACAAGGCAAGTTTATTTGTATAGCATTTGAACAACAAGGCAATTCAAAGTAGCCTGATTAGCAGACTGAAGCTGCGTGGAGCTTCAGTCTGAAATTGGCTCCAGTGTCGGGGATTACAAGGGGGAGGGGATTAGAAATTCCCTAAACCAATCCTAAGGGATCCCCAGGCCCACCTCCGCTTCTCATTGGACAACGCATTTTGCGTTGTCCAAGAAGTCCTAGGTTCACATTTACAACTCCAGACCAAGAGGCAGTCCACTCAGAGAGTGGCCGGGGTCTATGGTATAGAACCAGGCTAAATTCAAAGTGCTTTACATAAAAGATTAAGCATTAAGGTATCAAGACAGAGCAGTATAAACACTTTATGCTCTCTCTCTCACACACACGCACGCACACACGCATGCACTCACGCGCACACACACACACACACACACACACACACACACACACACACACACACACACACACACACACACACACACACACACACACACACACACACACACACACACACACACACACACACACACACACACACACACACAATTCATCTCATACGTTCAGTTTTCCTCTTGGGAGGAAATGTTGCATTCACTCCAAAAGTTCACTGTTCATGACTTTGCACAAATCTGTATTTCCAACATCATGCATTCTGCAGTCGCACAAGGCTGATCTGCATGTTGTCATTTTTCACAAAGCGTAAAATGAACATGGCCAAAACAACTGCTTGTGTATTCATGTTGAGTATTTTCTTCATCTTTTTATTTTTTCAGTTTACTTATATAGTGAGACAGCTAGGAACCAGATAGCACAGGGGTTTTCAACCGGTGGTCCGCGGACCACTGGTGGTCCGTGGAGGTATTGCAGGTGTTTTTTTTTATTTTATTTTATTTTTTTACTTTTAATACGTTACAGGAGTTCTTACTGTATTGTATGTGTGATATGAAATGTGAGCTTACCATAATCACAGTAATCCTTAATCATATTCCATCATATTCAAACAAAATCACTGTATTTATTAGATATTATATTGATATTATAGCTATTTTCCCCAGCTCCCTGTGGTGCATGAACCCCCCACCACTATTGTGTGGAGTGGGTCTATGATGGACCCACCACACACAATAGTGGTGGTCCCCAGGTTGCTCTTAGTCAGGATGGTGGTCCTTGGGTCAAAATCAGTTGAAAACCCCATAGATAGCAGATTGTTCTTAGATTGAAATGGGGCTGGGGAAATGTACTGATTTCACATAATACTTCTCTTGGGAGGGGTATTAATATTTCACCTGTCCTCCATACATAGGTTTTGATTTAAGTGTGCACATACTCTGTTGCACATGGGGTTTGTTTTATACTGATGAATAAGCATAAATAACATTAATGGATGAGTCTTGCATTGCTTTTGTTGACGGGTGTTTTCAACCAAACTAACTCTCGGATAAAACTATTCATTTTCCTAAAAATGCAGGGCTACTGTAAACCATCAGTGAAACTAGCATTCCATTAACGGAAATTCAGAAATGCATTGCAACAAGTTGAATCTCTTGCGACAAAATCAGCCGGCATCAGGTGACCTGCAACGGGGTGAATCAGACTGCTGCCACCTGGAATGTACAGATATGTTGGGGCAGGATTGTATCTACTATTAGATATTGCAAACCTTAAGCACGCAAGAATGCGCGCGCGCACACACACACACACACACACACACACACACACACACACACAGCTGCAGTCGAGTTAGAATTAGTTGCATTGGTGTAAAACGTTGCTGACAAGACATTCAATGAGTTTGAATGGAAGGCAGACAAATACACAATAATACATATATTTGGCAATCTATAAATTCTGCCAATACATGTTCATCAAAGAAACTGTCTGGACCAGGGAATGACCACAGGTCAGTTTTAGAAAGTTAGTTACTTTCAAAAACTTCAATTTCTTTTGCTATTTTGGTTTTCTATTAACCTTCAGATGACAGCTATAGTAAATAGTATAGTAGTGCAAAAAATTGATGTTGGCTGATGTTATTTATAACTTCTGTTGTTATTTCAACATTTAATTCTGCTGCTCCTTCTCTGCTGGGAGAATCACTCCCTTTGAAGGAAATCGTTTGGGCTCAAATGCCGCATGCCATTGCTTCTCTCCTCTGAGGCAATATCGGTAATGATTTATCGATATTTGTCGAATTTCTAGAAAACTGCATCAAGGGCAGTTCTGCTTGTGTTTAGTTATGTGTGTTAGTGTTTTACATTACTGTTGTATTTTTTACATGATTTATTTATTTTTCTGATCGGCCATCGTGCTTCCCTATTCTCCAAATATCGGCATCGGCCACTGAACAACCATAATCGGTCGATCACTAGTACTGACCATGATACTGACCATGATAGTGACATGACACTGACCATGATACTGACATGACACTGACCATGATACTGACATGATACTGACCATGATGATACTGACATGAAACTGACCATGATGATACTGACATGATACTGACATGATACTGACCATGATACTGGCTATGGTGTATAGCTTTGTTTTCAATATATGGTACTTCTATGCAGTAGTCCATTTCTGTTTGATTGAGAAACTGCATGGCATACAGTATTTCCCAGCTAAAATGTATCCATTTTTTCTTTTGACAAGCTGTCAGGCGATGAATATACCGAATACGATGTAATTATATTAGGTAATAACACGTTGAATATACTGTTTTTGTTAGGGTGTCTGACCCCTTTAATAATCTGTTAAAGATGCCCATGGTCAAATAAACACATTCATACATACAGTATCTCGCTTTCTCTCCACAGAAGAACACGGATACACGTTTCTCCATTACCCATTGATAAAACTTCATTCATTTAATTTATATCTAAACAAAACCCAAAATAAGGCACCAGTGCAAACAAAACAAAAGGAAATTTCATCACATTCTCAGCTACAGTAGAAACATTTTACACTTGAGGCTGAGAATGTACTGTAGTCTCTAGAGGACCATTATGATGATAAACGAATGAACAGAGAATGAATTATTAAGTAATAGTACTACTGCAAAAAATATGGCTTTTATAACCCAGCATGGTATGTGAAAGTCCCACGCCGTGTGCAGTCGGGCATTAACGCACCCTGGTTACTGTTAAGTTATGCCAAAGGGGGAGTTGAGGGTTAGAGAGGGTCATTCAGGGTCCGGGGTTGTTTCCTTAGAACATTTCTTCATTTGAGGCTATCCGCTGTCTAAAAGGTGTCAAAAGAGCAAACCATGCAGTGAACAGTGGACACCCTCAGGGCTGCAGCAGTGTCATATACTATTTCATCAAGTCTTTGCCCCCCCCCCCCCACCTTCCCCATCCTCCCCCTCTTTTCTCAGCTGGCCTCCTCTCCCTCCCTCTTCCTTCGTCCACAAATATTCTCCTGTTTGTGTTGTTTGTGTTGTTTTTATCCCATGCACCTGGATTAGAGATGTCTCCATTTCCCTGCTCATCAACCCCCTCCTCCCAACTCTTTGCAGCATTTATCGTTGCTGTCGGGCAGAAACCTCATATCTCCATACATTTGTATGTTTTTTCCGTAAATGAATGCCTTACTTCATCATACAAGAGTGTCACATAAAAGTAGTGAAAATAGCCGTAGGCTTGTAGACCGGCTATTTTCACTATTTCCACCCGACAGTGACGTTAATGCTAATATTTGGTTATATTTGCATACTCTCAGAGTTAACCACTTTCAGCCTAGCGTCCCTAATTTGGTGAATAGACAAAATTAACAAAAAAACAAGCAAATAAAGATGTTCAAAAATAGGGGAAATGGTATAGAGCTGCAATCTCACAATGTGTTGTGAGCTTGAGCCAATCAGCTACTTTTGCTGTGCAACACCATCTTGTGATGAAGAATGCTACAGGGCTTAAGTGGTTAAAAAAATTGACACTAACAATCTTACCATTACCCTTACCTCAACGCCACAGATGCATGCCTAACGTTAACCCTCATGAAACTGCTATAATACTAATGACACCAATTAGACATGCCATCTCCAATCAACTGGTTTCATGTCCAACATTTGTCCCAAAGATGACCTATGCGTGTGATGCACAAACACACGATACGGACACACGCACGCGCACACACACACACACACACACACACACACACACACACACACACACACACACACACACACACACACACACACACACACACACACACACACACACACACACACACACAGTGTGACAGTAAATTCATGTTTAAGAATGGCATAAAAACATAAGAACCAGCTGCTCTCTGTTCCTACACAGTTAGAATCCTGAGTGTTCAGATTTACCCCTGAGAGTAACACGCTGTGTTTACTGTGAACAATCCCTTCTGTGTGCCGATCTCCCTGTTTCTGTCTCTGTGCCCCCTGTCTGCTTTTTGCTTTGTTATATGCCCCCCCATGCCTCTCTATCAGTGCATTTGCTTCACTGACCCCAACTTAGACTGCTCTTCCATGAGACTGGTCCAAATGTGTTTATTGTGCAACCCACAACACACACACACACACACACACACACACACACACACACACACACACACACACACACACACACACACACACACACACACACACACACACACACACACACACACACACACACACACACACACACACACACACACGAAAATGTAATGGGGGGGTGGGGGGGGACTGTTGTGTCAGATTGCACATGTTCAGGACCACGTTGTGCCAGTAAACATTTGAGTCCAGACCCACTGGGAGTCGGTTAGTGGTCCTGTAATTACTACTGGGAAGACCCCAGTACCCATGACTTGTTCAGCAGTGCACACAAAACATTAATGTTGTTTTATCGAAATACCCTTTTAAACGCACGCACGCACGCACGCACGCACGCACGCACGCACGCACGCACGCACGCACGCACGCACGCACACACACACACACACACACACACACACACACACACACACACACACACACACACACACACACACGCACGCAGGTAGGCACGCACACACACTCTCTCTCTCTCTCTCTCTCTCTCTCTCTCTCTCTCTCTCTCTCACACACACACTCTCCCTGTACATGTGTGAGCTAGGGTTCTGGTACGTTCAACATTGCATTTTAATTTTAACAAAATGCGCCATGTCTTTTATTACATTTAGATATCTCCATCAATTATGGCAGTGTTAACCTCATTCTCAGCCTTTCTTTCATCTCACAAGGAGAAAACCCTGGACAAGACGTGTTGCTGAAAGTGGTGCAATTGGACCAAAAGGTTCTGGCTGACGTGCGGTACGTACCTGAAGGTGCAGATGTACAGGTGTTGCGCTCCAGCAATCCATCTCCCAGGGGTGGGGTCTAGCGCATTGACAAGGGGATAGACACCCTCAATCTTGACTGATATCAACAATAACACACTCACTTACTTGACTTCTGGGCTGAAAAAAGCTTGCTTTATTATTGCTGCATTAAAGTAATTTTGTCTAACTGTCTTTCAAAACGATGAACTGGCAAGGAACAGAAAACACATTGGAGTATAAGTATGCAAGTCTTAAAACGACACAGGTGAATATAATGGGCAATCAAGACAGGATAGGCTAAACACTAGAGCTGAGGTGGACACTGTGGGTGGAGTTGAGTGAAAGACAAAGGAGAGAGAGCAGGGCAATAAATGTCCATGGGCTAGAGAACAAGGCCAGAATGGCAGGAGCTATTGATGAAGAGGAACTGACATGACAAAAATAGAATTGATCGCTACATTGTGATGTACAATGATGTCTGCTGGAGAGGAACTGCTCTGAAGCCTTGGACATGTCTTCAGAAAGTCGGATATATGTGAGAATTCAAGTCACAATTGTTTTGGAGTTGTTTGTAGTGCTGTCTTTGTATATCTCTGCTGTCGGGCAGAAACCAGCTCCAAAATCAGGAAATGACAAAAACAAAACAAAAAGTGGAGTTAGGAGGTTTTGTTCATCGTTGATACGAACAGCTGAATGGACCTCCAAGCTCACAATGAGGTTGGAGGTCAAAAGGGGGTGGAGCCTGGAGTCAGCATAACCAGCTAACTCCACCCCCCTTTGGTGGAGTTAGCTGGTTTAGCGAAAGTTTGAGGATCCAATGGAGTTAGCTGGTTTTCAACAGACAGACTTAAAGGGTGTTCAATAGCACTGATTTATGAGGGGAAAAATGCAAATTGAGTTAGCTGGTTTCTGCCCGACAGCAACAATATTATGACACACATCATCTGCAGGGGTGCATGGTTTGAATGTTCTACTCTCGAATGCATCATGTGGTTTCCGCTCCATCATGGTTTCCCCCTCCAGTTAGCAGTGCCAGAGGACACGGCACTGTTATTCATAATGTAGATGACAGCACACAGGGATGACGTCATCAGTGTGGTGATGGAGGATGCGTTGCCAAGAGTGACGAACCCCTTACAAACCTCTGATATACTTTGAAACTCGGCACTCGGCAGAACCACATGCCTGAGCTCTACCTCTACAAGATGTCAGGCTGGGCTGGGACTGTTCATTACAGGTATAGATATAGGGGTCGCAGCACAATTTACGGTACACTAATTTGACATAATAAGCCGTTATTGCAAATAATGTGTTTCTTATTAGCAATAATGTTTTTTTATTAGAAAGAAACAAACGTTGTTATACCCTTATTTTCCACTATTATCCCTTAATTATGTTCTAATTAGAAATGAAACGTAACAAAAGGCGTTATTAGAAATGGTGTTCTCTGCTATTAGACAGAAACAAACAAACACAGTTATACGCTAATTATGGAACATAATTCCTACAGGCTAACAAAGCCTAATAAGACCTAACAAAGCCTAATAAGATGTTATTTCCACTTACTTGACCGTCACACTCACATTACAACCCCGCAACTACTAACTAGACGATGTGATGTAAGGCTACTATTAGTCTACTGTAAGGGTTTCGTTAGAACAAATGTGTTCTTTATTAGGCCTTTATTGAAAGATTGAAACTTTGACATCAGGGACCTTGTCATACTCTGCCATGTGGCATCCCCCAGTTTTAGGGACTCTTTAATTCTCTTTATGCATGCTTCTCCATGGCTCTATGATTGAGAATCTGTTTTGAGAAACATAACATTCTGTACCACTGTTAAGTTCTGCCCCGTTGACGATTTTAAATCAAATCTAAAGACCCACCCTTTTCTCGTGGTTTTAGCTTAGTTTGAGGTTGCCCCACCTTTGATGTTTTCTCGAGTCCACTGAATGTATTTAATTTAATTTATTTGTAATACCTTACAGCGTTTTAATCAGTTGTTTGTTTTGTTTAGTTACTCTTAATAGTCTTGTGATTTACTGGTATGTGTTTTACATTTTAGTCTTGCTTTTGTGGATTTTACAATTTATTATGGTTATTGTGTGTTTCATTTGGCCATCCTCGATTGGAAAGAACTTTGGGTCAACTCCTATCGTTTCTAAATATGCTCAAGTATGCTATATACTGTACATAAAGATTACTTGACTTGATGGTGACTTCCTGTGCATCCTGTACTTCCTGTGTGGTGATTAGCATTTTCCAAAGCTTATTTTTGTACTTCCTGGTTTGCAGTGGTGTAAAGTGACTAAGTACATTTACTCAAGTACTGTAATTAAGTAAAATGTTGAGGTACTTTTATTTTACAGAAGTATTTCCAGTTGTCTATACTTTTACTTCTACTTCACTACATCTCAGAGGCAAATATTGTACTTTTACTCCAGCACAATTATTTGAAGTTACTAGTCACTTTGCAGATATAAATTATTACATTATAAAACATACATGAACCACTTTATACATAGGCTATTTGAAATTAGCCGATCTACAAGCTCACAACGCGTTGCGGTGCGACACGTTGTGAGCTTGTAGATCTGCTATTTTCAAACATTCGAGTACTTTTACTTTTGGTACTTTAAGTATATTTTGTTGCCAATACTTTTGTACTTTTACTCAAGTAATTTTTTGAATTCCGGACTTTTACTTGTAACAGAGTAGGCTACTTCTACATTGCAGTATTGATACCTTTACTTAATTAAAACATTTGAGTACTTTTCCCACCACTGTACTGTAGTTATACTGTAGCTCTGTTTGCATCTTGTAAATAACTTTTCCATCCACGGCACCACCTGAATGACAATGTTACTTTAAAGCGCCTTACATTCTTACAGTCTTTCCCCCAAAGATACAGTACAGCATGTCACGGGGAAAACTTCATACAGTATCAGAATATCAGTTTCCTTTAAATTAGGACAGATTGAAAAGAACTTTATACTCGTCGTTTAACCACCTGAACCCCAGCATCCCTATTGTGGGGGCAGTGGTGTAAAGTAACTAAGTACATTTACTCAAGTACTGTACTTAAGTACACTTTTGAGGAATTTTTACTTCACTGGAGTATTTCCAATTTTCAGTACTTTTACTTCTACTCCACTACATCTCAGAGGCAAATATTGTACTTTTACTCCACAACAATTATTTGAAAACTTTAGTTACTAGTTACTTTTCAGACATAGATTATGATATTATGAAACATGTTTCCTGAAAAAGGTCTTAAAAGTCCTTTATTTGTCACTTCACTGTCAGGGAACCCCCCCCCCCCCCCCCCCTCAAAACAAATCATGTGGGGTCCAGACCCACAGGTTGAGAGGCTGCTCTAGGAAGCAGGGAGGGGCGGGGCTATTAGAGTCCTTTAATTGTCAGCCCCTCCCCCTCACACCTTCCAGCAATCACAAATGTTTGTGACCCACTCATAGAGTTAAAAGGACCCACTCTGTTTGGTGAACAGAGTGGGTCCTTATAGTGAAATAAACAACTCCTAAAGTAACGTTACTCCACAGGGACGTCGAGTAGATTTATCAGTGTTTAACAGGTTGGTGAAAAAAGCTGTTAAAACACACTGTGACCAGACTGTGAAAACATCTCCATCCAGACCACAAAACAGGTAAGTGTTCTGCAGGTGTGTGTTAGCTACTTAGCTAATTAACTGCTTAGCATTAAGGAATTGATGGAATTGCGTGTAATTTCACTGTTATTTGACTTGGTAAAAAAGCAACAACTAGTGAGGATGAAGCATTGCTGTGTGAAGTGAATATGAACCGTCTTTGTTTTAGTCGTGAAACATGACTGACTGTCATATCATGACAGTCATGGATTAACTTCAACCTGGTGTTTGCAATTTCTACATTTACGGTCCGTACATCTACATTAACGATCATATTTCAAATATAAAGTGCTTACTTCATGGCCACAAATGTTATTCTAGTGTACGGGCCCTCAGAAGTACCTGTATCCTCCGCATTTTTCAATGAAAAGCATTTTAATCTGATTGGTGGCCATTTTCTCCGTCTATCCACCATATGCTTTAAACTACGCTACCCTATCGGCTGGGAGGTGTATTGCACTATGCTACATTATAACTCTATGAGGAAAATGGCCACCAATTGGATTAAAATGCTTTTTAATGAACAATACGGAAGATGCAGGTACGTTGGAGGGCCCGTACATAATTATAACATCCGTGGCCATGAAGTAAGCACTTTATATTTGACATTTGATTGTTTATGTAGATGTACAGGCCGTAAATGGGGAAGGTGCAAACACAAGGTTGAAGTTAATCCATGACGGTCGTGATGCTGACACCAGCTTTGCAGGCCTAGTACGGTGTAAAGTAACTAAGTACATGTACTCAAGTACTGTACTTGAGTACAATTTTGAGAAACTTTTACTTAACTGGAGATCCAATTTTCAATACATTTACTTCTACTCCACTATATCTCAGAGATAAATATTGTACTTTTACTCCACTACAATGATATGAAAACTTGAGTGAGTAGTTATTTTGTAGCTTTTGATTATTACAAAACATGGACTAACCACTTCAGCCCTAAACATTTGTGTGTGTGTGTGTGTGTGTGTGTGTGTGTGTGTGTGTGTGTGTGTGTGCGTGAGATAGTAAAAATAGCAGATCTACAAGCTCACAACGTGTTGCAAAGCAACACGGTGTGAGCTTGCATTCTTGATATTTTCAAAATATTTGAATACATTTTGAAAACTTTAAGAGGCATTTCTGCAGAATGAGTACTTTTACTTTGGTACTTTGAGTATATTTTTGATGCTTATACTTTTGTACTTTGACTCAAGCATGTTTTTAATACAGTACTTTTACTTGTATTTCTACGTTGTGGTATTGAAACTTATTCTGTTACGAGTAAAAGTCCAGAATTCAAAATGTACTTATGCAAAAAGTACAAAAGTATTGGCATTAAAGTACCAAAAGTAAAGTACTCATTGTGCACAATGTCCCATTTCAAGTTCTCAAATATATGAAAAAAAACATATGAAAATAGCAGATCTACAAGCTCACAATTCGTAATGATGTGACACATTGTGAGCTTGTAGATGGGCTACTTTCAAATGGCCGAAATGTATATAGGGCTGAAGTGGATGTATGTTTTGCAATAATAATAATAATAATAATAATAATAATCAAAATGAAAGCTAAAGTAAAGTTATACTAATGTTTTCAAATAATTGTAGGAATTGTGGAGTAAAAGTACAATATTTGCATATGAGATGTAGTGGAGTATTGGAAATACTCAAGTAAAATACAAGTCCAGTGGTACTGGATTTGACGCTCAACAAAAGCTAATTCATCCTTATATTACATAAACTTGTGTTGCTTTTCATTGGTTTCATGTTAATGTGTATTTTCAGACATTTAACCACGTAAACCATCAACACTAAGTAAACTTTCACTCTGTACTTAGTGTGTTCTTTTCCCCCTCTCTTTGCCGAAAATATCTACAAGCTCACAAAGCTTGTAGATCGGCTATTTTCGGCTAATGTTCCCCTCAGAATAGCGATATAATATTCAAGTGGTTAATGTACAAAAAAAAAATCACACAAAGATTTGGCGGACCCCCTGTAGTAACTCTGAGGACCCCCTAGGGGTCCCGGACCCCCTGTTGAAGACCTCTGCTCTAATGGATTTATAAATATGCACACATGTGTGCACCGATGGATGCCTGTTGATGCTGTTTGCCTAAACCTTGTACGGCACTTTGCACAGCTTCTGATGTTTTGAACCCATTAAGACCTGGAACTTATCTGTGTCACTTTTTCATTTGAGCTTAAAAAGCATCATTTTACACTTTGGCTATTCAAAAATAGCAGATATACAAGCTCATAGCGTGGCACCGAGTGCCGCGCTATGAGCTTGTAGATCTGCTATTTTAGAAAAATCGTGAATATGTATGTATGTATGTATATGTATGTATATATTTTTCTTTTAAAGCAAACATTAACTCAAATCTTTGCTTCTGGGGGGTCCCTGGAACAAAATATTTTGAGGTGTGTGTGTGTGTGTGTGTGTGGGGGGGGGGGGGGGTCCGCGGCCAAATTCATGTCATTTTGGGGGTCCTTCACATGAAAAGGTTGGAAAACCACTGATATAGAAACATACGTTTTTCAGAGAACCGTTGACATTTTGCAGAATCGGAACCTCAGGCTTCAATTGGTTAGATGTGCTGTGTGTAAGGGCAAGTTATGCTGGTGTTCCGTTATGCAGATTACGCATTATTTGGTGTCAGCCCTGGTACCATTTGCAGGCAGGTGTGTGCCAGGCACAGGTGTGTGCCAGTCACAGGTCTGTGTGACTGGCACCTGAGCATGGGTCCTGCAACTTTGACATCTGTCTTTGGTACTGTTGTGCAAATCTTGCCTGTAAATCTATGGTTCCTCAGTGAAGCAATTAAGGGGTCTTTGGTTGTTGTCTTCCTTGTTGACTTCACCAGTCTCGCAGAACTTGGTCCTAAGTTTGGAAATTACATTTACTTGTAACTTGTACATTTAGTCCATGAGCCAGAGCCCCAAAATTGAGCAATGATTATCGAAAGAGTGGGCAAAACCATACCTATATTAAATTGTTTATAGGGTCAATATAAGTAAATAAATATATGATAACCTTTCCACAGGAGCAGCTTTTTCATATTTATCACACATTTTGTTATTTTCCCCATCCGTACATGACAGGTGAAAAAATGACAACATTTAAAAAATAGTTATAATAATGAAACTTCCCCAGTTGATTACTTACATGAAGACAATGATTTATTGTACTACAAGTTTTCTGAATTTGTATATTTAAATATGCAAATTGGGCATTTAGTCCATGACCCAGAGCCCCAAAATGTAGCCAGATATTGAATATTCCCTCGTTAAAAAAACCTTTGACTCCAACATCTTAACAAAATTAAATAAGAATGTTGACTCTGGCTTTGTCCAATGTTCCAATGTTGATTCTGGAAAGTTATGCAAATTCGGGCATATTTTCCAAATGCATAACTTGTAATACGATAAATCATTGTCTTCATGTAAGTAATCAACTGGGGAAGTTTCATTATGATAACTATGTTTTAAATGTTGACATTTTTTCACCTGTCATGTACGTATGGGGAAAATAACAAAATGTGTGATAAATATGAAAAAGCTGCTCCTGTGGAAAGGTTATCATATATGTATTTACTTATATTAACCCTATAAACAATTTATATAGATATGGTTTTGCCCACTCTTTCAAATTAAATCTTGTCTGGCTCATGGACTAATTGCAGTATTAAGTGTGATGACATGCAAATTTGACTTGATTTTAGCAACGTTCCTGAGCTGGAAGAAACATGATTGTACAAACCCCTGTCACTTGACCGTTGAAGGACAAAGTGTGCAGTGGTGTAAACTAAGTACAAGCTCACAATGCACGCAGCGTGTTGTGACCTTGTAGATTGGCCATTTTTGGCGACTCGATTTGTGTAGAGTGAAAGAAGAGCATACCAAATAAAATGCAGTCTTTACAGGTCTGTGTTATCAAGTACAGAGGGTTAAGTGGTACTGGATTTGATGCTCAACAAAAGCTAATTCATCCTTGTGTATGACGGAGGACAATTTCACAATAAATCAAAATCTCTACGATTATTGTGTGCGTTTTTAATGAAAACGATTATCGCCCCATCCCTTGATTTGATTTTATTAGACGTTATACAGGAAAAAACACATGTTACATCATGTTCATCGTAGAAACGTCAAGGATACAGACGCATAAAAGTATCTTCATTGTGGTCCTTGGTCTGAGACAAACAGACAGCACTGCAACAGAATACATACAGTTAGACAGTACAGTAATAAATAAAACAATCAAAAGCTACACTACCTACAGCATAAATACATATAATCACACAAACATATAAAAAGCATTGCTAACACATAGGTAACCCTACTATTCGGCAACATTTTCTAAAAGCCATGCTTTGACCCTTATATTAAAAAGGAGATGGCTGCTGGTGCTTTTTATAGTCAGGGGTAGAGGGTTCCAGTTGACTGCTCCTCCAAATCTAAATGAGCGTTTTCCCATTTCAGTGGTGAACGTGGGCATGGTCAGGTCTGCTATGCTGGCTTTGGTTAGGTTGGAATGGGCTTCGCTACGCTTCTGAAAGAGCTTACATAGGTACACAGGGGCGCTGTTTATGTAGATGTTATGCACCAGGTTCAGCTGTAGTTGAACTGACCTGGCTGCCAGAGGGAGCCAACCCAACTGGTGGAAATTATGTTTTCCAACATGGTCCCTTGCAGACAGCCCCAAGACAAGCCTGACCAACCTATTTTGAGAAACCTGAAACTTCTCTTTTAGGGCTTTGGTTAGGCCACTGTACCATGAGCCAATAGCATAGTCGAAACAACATAAAACCAGTGAGTTTGCTAATATGCGAAGACTGGCCGAGTCCAGAAACTGCGCTTTCCTGGCTAAGAATTTGGTTCTGCCATTCACCTTACTGATGGTCTTAAGAGCCATGGTTTCACCACCCAGCCTGCGATCTAGCTGACAACCAAGGTAGCTGACTGAGGGTTTAGCTGGAAAGGACAGGCCCCAAGAGTGATACTGGGTGAGGCCAGTTTGTGCAACCTGGGCTGAGAACCAAGTTGTGACAGGATACAGTATACGTATTGCCTCACTTCAGTGGCAATTTTAGAATTGATTTTAAGGTCCTTTTTATTTGCTTTTAAATCTTTAAACAGGTTAGTAGTAATAGCTCTGCTGTACCTCGCTGAGCTCCTGGAACCATTACACCCTTAGCCAGGGCTCTGAGGTCTTGCCGCTCAGTCGTTACTGGGCGTTGGCAAAGACTAGCAAAAAGACCAGGGGTGGCCGCACTATGAGCTTGTATATCTGCTATTTTTTAATAGCCAAAGAAATCCAAAATGACACAAATGCTTTCCCGGTCTTAATGGGTGAAAACCCACCCATTATCTTTGGATTTTAATGTCACTGGATCTTCTAATGCAGGGGTCTTCAACGTTTTCAGGCCAAGGACCCCCTCTCTGAGAGAGAGGGATGGAGCAGGGACCCCCTCTATATATAGCATAAACTTGTGTTGCAGATTAAAGCTTTTCATAGATGTTTCATGTTAATGTGTATTTTCAGACATTTAACAACTTAAACCATCAAAGTCTGCTCTTTTCCCCTCTTCCTTTGCCGAAAATAGCCGGTCTACAAGCTCACAACGCCTCGTTGTGAGCTTGTAGATCGGCTATTTTCGGCTAATGTTCCCCTCAGAATAGGGTTGAAGTGGTTAATGTAAAAACAAAAATCCTATCACAAAGATTTGGCGGACCCCCTGTAGTAACTCTGAGGACCCCCCCTAGGGGTCCCGGAACCCCTGTTGAAGACCTCTGCTCTAATGTGTTTTAACTATGCACAAATGTGTGTTGATGCTGTTTGTCTCAACCTTGTACGGCACTTTTCTCAGCTTCTGTTGTTTATTAAATGTGCTCTATAAATAAAGTTTGATTCCATATACTAGGCTGTGTATGTTGTGACAGGATACAATCTACGTATATATCTGGCTCTCGTCTCTCTTGAATTAATATTTGTTTCTTTCTTTCTTTCTCAGAGTGGAGACGGACTGTGCCAAGGTTGTCCTTGTGCCATAAATGCCTAGAAGACTGAGGCTCTCACCTACAGTATAACACCCTCCCAGACACCAGGAGACTGAGGTTCTCACCTACAGTATAACCTCCCAGACACCAGAAGACTGAGGTTCTCGCCTACAGTATAACACCCTCCCAGAACATCCACCTCTAATGACTCACTATCTGGTGAAGCTGCAATGTGCAGGTGAGATTTTTGTGACTACCTGAGGAAATTATGTGTGTGTGTGTATATATATATATGTGTATATATATGTGTGTGCGTGTGTGTGTGTATATATATATATATATATGTGTGTGTGTGTATATATATATATATATATATATATATATATATATATATATATATATATATATATATATATATATATATATATATATATATTTTATATATATATATATTTTATATATATATATATATATATATTTTTTTTTTAAGGGTGTCACGATACGTACCGAAATTGAAAGCCGTATCGCGATTCTCACTGTCCCGCGTCCAAGGCAGTGTTGCCACGTCTGCTTATTATAAGCTACTTTGGGCTCGCTTATTTTGGACTTCTCTTTATAGACCTGGTTGCTTGTTTCTCTCACAATATCTTGCAACGCTGGTTCAAGGGAAGCCATGCGTTCGCTGTTTTTTCTGTACATTCCTCCTTCCGACGGGGCAAAGGGAAGCCTCACAGCCGGGTTGACAGAGAGAGAAACCGCGTGTTTCTTCCCATACTCTCACATAATTCGACCCGCGGATCTTACTCAAGAAATAACAAAACGAGCGCAGTCTCGTGACATGCAAACCTTTTCAGTGATGGAGAACGCTGGATTTGAATATTCAAACAGTGTATCTAGAATGTTACAAAGGGACACGGCAGCAGTTTGCATTTCAGCAAAAGTGTGTTCCCTGCGATGTATGAGAAATTAAGGCAAGAGTTACTAAAGGGCTGAGCCATGTAGAATTAATGGACTGTCTTAACTAGAATGCTCCTCCTCAGAGCAGAGATTTCCGCCAGGCCGGGTTGTCTACCCAGGGCCCACAAACTTTGGAATGGGAATTAATCTTAACTTTTCAAAGAATGTTAACTAATCTTCTTAAGGAATAATCAGAAAATGACAGTTGATAAAACCCAAAGTTTATATTGTAACGCTGGGGTACTATTACATATGCGTGTCCTGTTGCTTTGATCGAGGGAGGTGTCACTGATTTGGGTTTTGGCTTTACATGTGTGCCGGGGAGGGAAAAGAGTTAAGTTGGGCTGTTCTGGCACACGTCCTCATTATTACTAGCCTTGGGCTAGCCACCCTCTTTATTGTTTTATGTCCAGTGACCCTCAACCTCGTGTTAGCTTTGTGCCGCGGCAAGGGAATAAATCTGGGCTGGCAACTTGCACATCGTCTCCTCGCATCGTCTTTCCAGCTGCCCCGCAACGTTACAATATTATTAATATGTTAACAAATTTATTATTCTAGATTCTCATTTTGAATATCGAATCGTGAGCTTAAAATCTAATTGTGGATTAGGCGTATTGTGACACCCCAAATAAACAAGTGTGTGTGTGTGTGTGTGTGTATATGTACATATGTGTGTATAAATATATATATGTATGTGTATATATATATGTATGTGTATATATATATATGTGTATATATATGTGTGTGTGTGTGTGTGTGTGTGTGTGTGTGTGTGTGTGTGTGTGTGTGTGTGTGTGTGTGTGTGTGTGTGTGTGTGTGTGTGTGTGTGTGTGTGTGTGTGTGTGTGTATTTTTTTTTAATTATGTGTGTGACCAAATTTGACTGGGAGACGGTCATCTAGCATTTTTTCTTTTTCATATGTGAAAGCAGGGAATAGCAAAATAATGATATATTGGTTAATAAATAAGATTGAGTGAATCGTTTTGAAACTACAGCTTATAGAACTGAAGTAAAGTTAAAACTCTTAAGTAGAGAAAACACCATTTCAATGGCTCTCATTCAGAGTAGCACTACTGGGCTATCAATCTCGTCATGCATAGCGGGGGATGCAATTATTTTGTTTCCAAGGCCCCCTTTGTTCCGTATGCTCTCTGAGACCAAGCATTTGCTACTGCCCCCTGCTGGCCTGGGTCTTCAGTGGTCTCCGACAGTTTGTAAGTTGCTTGATTCAGTATTTAGATATTTGATATTCATTTAATCAGACACGCCCCTTCCTATACAAACCCATTGTAACTTCAAACTCCATTTTAACCATGATAGATTCATGGTTCAACACCCTTCCTTGGTCCTGGTGACTGATATTGACCTTCTAGTGTGCGAGTAGACCGGGTTTTTGCAATACGTTTTTTCATGTATTTACTTTTTTTTAACCGTTTTGTTCTTTTTGAGAAAAGATTTTGTAAATACATAAAAAAAGTAATTGAAAAAACACGGTCCCACACATTAGAAGGTCCACTTCAGTCACCAGAACCAAGGACGAGTGTTTTCAATGAATCTATCATGGTTAAAATGCAGTTTGAAGTTACAATGGGTTTGTATAGGAAGGGGTTGTGTCTGATACAATGAATATCATTAACATCTAAATACCGAATCAAGCAATTTAAAGTGTCTGGGGTGAATCACAAAAGCAGAGTGGACGTTAAGATGAGCTCAAAAAAAGTTTGTAAGTGAAATATCCCCTTACGGTTATTTGTCATGTGCAATTTGTTTTATTACGAAGCCTGAAAGCCAAACAGAAATGACATTTTTATCCATATGCAGTGGTGGGGAAAAAGTACTCAAATGTTTTACTTAAGGAAAAGTATCAATACTGCAATATAGAAATACTCTGTTACAAGTAAAGGTCCTGGAATTCAAAATGTACTCGAGTAAAAGTACAACAGTATTGGCATCAAAATATACTTAAAGTACCAAAAGTAAAAGTACTAAAATGTTTGAAAATAGCAGGTCTACAAGCTCAATACAGCTTGTAGATCGGCTATTTTTTAGATAGCCTAGGTATAAAATATGGATAAAGCAGTTAATGTATGTTTTATGACATAATAATTTATATATGCAAAGTAACTAGTAAACTAAAGTTTTCAAATAATTGTTGTGGGGTTAAAGTACAATATTTGCCTCTGAGATGTACTGGAGTAAAAGTATTGAAAATTGGAAATACTCCAGTAAAGTGAAAATACCTCTCAACTGTACTTAAGTACAATACTTTTATTCTGTAAAGCACTTTGAATTGCCCTGTGTATGAAAAGTGCTATATAAATAAAGTTGCCTTGCCTACTTGAGTAAATGTACTTACTTACTTTACACCACTGTCCATATGATCCAATGCCAAAAAACACAACTAAATGGTTAATCACATGTATTTGTATGACAGTCGTCAACTTAAATGTTTTAATTGTCACAGCCTTAGGCATAGCCTACTTCAGGGGTCTTCAACGTTTTTCAGGCTGAGAGATGAAGCAGGGACCCCCACAGCAGGGACCCCCCACTACATATTGTGTAAAATTGTGTTGCAGATTAAAGTTTTTCCATAGATTTCATAGATTCATTGACTCTCAGTGTTTTGTAAATTAGTGGCAGACATTTAACCACTTAAACCGTCAATAGACCATTTTCAAACATCGGCCATATTGCCATTAAGAACCCTTTCAGTGCGATTCAGTGCCAGACTTATTTCTGGCTGTGTTTGCCCACTGCCAGCGATTTTTCAATTTTGTTACCGTTTCAAGTAGTCACAGAATATTTATCTCCAGTATGATCGATCCCCTGATGTTAAAACCAGGATACAGTATACGTATCCTAAATGTGGCTCTCGGTCACTTGAATAAATCTTTATTTCTTTGTTTGTTTTCTTTCAGATACTCAAGTATACATCCTGGCAGAGGTGTTGCAGGGGGGGGGGGGGCCCTTCCTCTTCATTATAAGCTAGAAACTAGAGTGGAGAGAGTTTTGCCGAGGTTGTTCTTGCCTGCACCCTCCTGTGAAACTACCCAGCCTGCACCCTCCTGTGAACCGACCCAGGCTGCACCCTCCTGTGAACCGACCCAGGCTGCACCCTCCTGTGAACCGACCCAGGCTGCACCCTCTTGTGAACCGACCCAGGCTGCACCCTCCTGTGAACCGACCCAGCCTGCACCCTCCTGTGAACCAACCCAGGCTGCACCCTCCTGTGAACCGACCCAGGCTGCACCCTCCTGTGAACCGACCCAGCCTACGAAGTCTTTTGAAGAGGAGCTTCTGTTTGCAAAGTCTTTTTGAAGAGGAGCTACTGTCTGTAGACAGAGGATCCTCTTCAAAAGACTTTGTAGACAGAGGATCCTCTTCAAAAAAGTCTTGTGAAGAGCCTCTGTCTACAGTGTAGACAGAGGCTCTTCACAAGACTTTGTAGACAGCGGCTCTTCACAAGACTTACCTTAGTGTAGACTCTACACTAAGGTAAGTCTTGTGAAGAGCCGCTGTCTACAAAATCTTTCGAGGAGGAGCCGCTGTCTACAAAGTCTTTCGAGGAGGAGCCGCTGTCTACAAAGTCTTTCGAGGAGGAGCCGCTGTCTACAAAGTCTTTCGAGGAGGAGCCGCTGTCTACAAAGTCTTTCGAAGAGCCGCTGTCTGCAAAGTCTTTCGAAGAGCCGCTGTCTACAAAATCTTTCGAGGAGGAGCCGCTGTCTACAAAGTCTTTCGAGGAGGAGCCGCTGTCTACAAAGTCTTGTGAAGAGCCTCTGTCTGTAGACAGAGGCTCTTCACAAGACTTTGTAGACAGCGGCTCTTCACAAGACTTACCTTAGTGTAGACTCTACACTAAGGTAAGTCTTGTGAAGAGCCGCTGTCTACAAAATCTTTCGAGGAGGAGCCGCTGTCTACAAAGTCTTTCGAGGAGGAGCCGCTGTCTACAAAGTCTTTCAAAGAGCCGCTGTGTACAAAGTCTTTCGAAGAGCCTCTGTCTACAAGTCTTTTGAAGAGCCTCTGTGTACACCTCCTGTGACTCTCTCTATCCATGGATTTAGCTGCATGGGGGTTTCCTCTGAAGACGCCTTAAGGTAGGAACCTCTTTAGGGCTGTCACGATTATGACATTTAACTTGACGCTTGATTGATTGTCGCTCAAATAGTTGCGATTAACTATTTTAATTGCGTCGTAGTAACATTTTGAATAAAACTTTGTCCGGCTTTTTTAGGCTTCGTAAACAAAAGCCGAACTACAAGCTTTGAGCGTGTAGGTCGGCTATTCCCACAATGATTGGAAAATGTTTGAAATTGTATGAACATTTTTCAACATGGAAACGATTATGACTTATCCCCAAAAAAGTATTGTGATTATCTCAAATACTTGCGATTATGTAATAATTGTGACGGTCCTAAAGACAATGACAATTTTCCTTTTCCTTTGCTGGATGCTGCAGTTGCTTCATGCTGCAGTTTGTAATGGATGATGCTTGTGGTGTATTTCATACTGGTTGGATGATGCTTGTGGTGTATTTCATACTGGTTGGGTGTATGAAATACGAATTGTCGGAGGTCTGTTGATGTGGTTGATGTGGATCTAAGACTATGTTGGTAGTGTAGTTTGTTTAGTTTGCATTCAATATTTATTTTGATGTGGCAAATCCAGGATTTGGACCTGGTGGTCCATAAGACCAAAGGTCACTTTTTGGTAGGTACCAAAAGGACACTGTTTGGTAGGTCCCAAAAGTCACTTTTTGGTCGGTACCAAAGGTCACCTTTTTCTGGCTGGGATGGGGGGAACTGTATAAATCCGGGCCTGGACCTGGTCATCTTAAAGATCACGTTGCTCAATTTCTAACCAATGCCACTCGCCCACCCGTGGAGTGAAATCACAGCAAGGTAACTATACAATACACACACACACACACACACACACACACACACACACACACACACACACACTCTAATAATGAGCATTTTTCTTTTTTATGTTTGGTAGCTTTCTTTCAGACGAGAAGAAGCCATTCCGGTACACTTCGGCAAAAAATAGAAGGCACATCCTTGGATGTATTCATCACTCTGTGAACCGACCCAGTCTGCACCCTCCTGTGAACCGACCCAGGCTGCACCCTCCTGTGAACTGACCCAGGCTGCACCCTCCTGTGAACCGACCCAGGCTGCACCCTCCTGTGAACCGACCCAGGCTGCACCCTCCTGTGAAACTACCGCTGGCTCCGCCAAAGACCTCGGCCCGCGGGGGGGTTTCCTCTGAAGACTGCTCAAAGTAGGAACCTCTTTAGGGCTGTCACGATTATGATAACTTGACGCTTGATTAAGTGTCGCTCAAATAGTTGCGATTAGCGGTTTTAATTGCGTTGTGGTAACATTTTGAACTTTTTTCTGAATTCGTAAACAAAAGCCAAACTACAAGCTCAAAACGCATCACGTGGTGATGCGTTTTGAGCGTGTAGTTTGGCTATTTCCACAATATTTTGAAAATATATCAAAATGTTTTTCAACATGGAAACGATTATGACAATTATAACTATTATCCCCAAAAAAGTATTGCGATTATCTGAAATACTTGCGATTATGTAATAATTGTGACGGTCCTAATTTTTCCTTTTCCTTTGCTGTATGCTGCAGTTGCTTCATGCTGCAGCATACAGCAAAGGATGAAGTGTTTGTGTTGGATGCTACTTGTGTCGTATGCTGTTCTAACCCTAACCCTAACCGGGTGCAATACGTTAGTCCGACAGCGCATTCCTCCGACAGCGCAGTGCTCCGACATTAAACAGTAAACCCGAACCAAACCCGCACCCTAACCCTAACCGCACGCGGATGCCACATAGTCGGAGAAAAGGTCTGTCGGATTAACGCATGCCTCCCACCCTAACCTGCTGGGTTTTTTTTTCAGGTTTTTAGACATAGGCCTTTGTAAATCCGGGCCCCTACCTGGTCATTTGAAAAGGTCCAAAAGACCTGGTCATTTGAAAAGTCACTTTTTTTGGGTGTTAAGTCGCGGTGGGGGGAACTGTCTAATTTCTTGCCCTAAGAAGAACAAGAATCACATTAAGCTGCTACATTTTATTTCTTGCCCAAAGAAGAACAAGAATCACATGAAGCTGCTACATTTTATTTCTTGCCCAAAGAAGAACAAGAATCACATGAAGCTGCTACATTTTAATCAAGATGATCTACGTTTTTCCATTTAAAAGTTTTAATTTCTTGCCCGAAGAAGAACAAGATCAAGAACATCATGTCGATGTGTCCCAACATACCTGAACTGAGTCAACGAGATGTACATTTTGAATGACAAATGTCTAACCAATGGAGCAACTATTTTGTATTTCTTGCCCACCTTTGGAGTTACATCATCGCAAGGTAGCTATACAATCCAATAGCAATACAAGTGATCAGCAGTTTGCACAAGCATACTGTGCTGTCTACCAGGCCCACTTCTTCATGTATGTTTTGAAGTGTCCAACCCCAGTACGCAGTCTGTTCAGCTAGGTCAATTTCCAGCATAGCAGATCTCCCTCTTTGATGCCGTCTCCTGGGTCCCAGATGTAGCGGCGACAACGTGTGGGCCCATGCTGAAGACTCCCACTCCTGCTTCCAGGATGCCTCCATCCATGCCTTTGTAGACAGGTCCTCATGGATAGAACTGAGCATCTCTTGTTGTATGGGTGGCGGGACTTGAGTCTGTTTTGAAGGCAATGCTGTCATAGTGTTGTCATGCAGGATATGCCAGTCATCTTTCTGGGCTATCCTTGGGGCGAGGATGTGAGGGTAGCAGCCTCTCGTTGGAGGCCGGTTGAGGCAATTCCTGCTAGCATTGGGAAGTAG
Source organism: Gymnoscopelus microlampas (assembly GCF_963454915.1). Taxonomy (NCBI): domain Eukaryota; kingdom Metazoa; phylum Chordata; class Actinopteri; order Myctophiformes; family Myctophidae; genus Gymnoscopelus; species Gymnoscopelus microlampas. Next base: position 31,480,595 of record NC_139939.1, read on the forward strand.
AATATAGGGGTGGGATTCAGGCAACCAGTTATAATCCGGAGAACATTGTTAATGGCAGCATCAACTTTTCTGGCATGTGGGCTTCTACACCAAGCTGAGGCACAGTGTTTGGCTGCAGCAAAGACCAGGGCTTGCGTGGGGATTCGTAGTACTTTGGCAGAGGAATCTCAGGACGTACCAGCGAGACATCAGATTGGCGAGACCTTTGATGACATTTTGGCCTCGGGGTGTTGCTTTGAAGACAGTGTCCTATCCAGGTACCTTGGGGCTTGCTGGAACTCCAAGTGATTGTGGTCCATGAACACGTCCAGTTCCCGTTTTGCTTCGCTGTTGTTGACGTGATATGCTGCCAACACTGTCCTCCCAATGCTGAGCTGCAGGCGCCACCTACGAAGGTAGGCTCCTAAGATGTCCATGTGGACATGATGGAAGTCATTTGGGGTAGAGCGGCTGAGTTGGATTTTACAGACCAGGAGTGTTGGTATAGGTAGAGGCATGGCCGAAGAGCTTTGCCCATCACTCACTTCTTGCTGATGCCGAAGTCAAAACACAGTTTTTCCCTCATTGTGATAGCTCTAAGTCTGCAGTACACCTGACTGGTGGCAATAGCCTGGTTGTGATGCGTATATGTTATCAAAATTATTTAAAAAGACCACAAATGCCGCAACAAATATCTCAACTGTGGTGAGGTTTTAAAGGGTTTAAGGTTTTAAAGGTTTAAGGTTTTAAAGGTCTAAGGTTTTTAAAGGTCTAAGGTTTTTTAAGGTTTTAAAAGGTTTAAGGTTTTAAAGGTTTAAGGTTTTAAAAGGTCTAAGGTTTAAAAGGTCTAAGGTTTAAAAGGTCTAAGGTTTAAAAGGTTTAAGGTTTTTTAAGGTTTTAAAAGGTTTAAGGTTTTAAAGGTTCTAAAGGTTTGAAACATGTAAAAGGTTTAAGAGGTTCTAAAGGTTTGAAACATGTAAAGGTTTGAAAGGTTCAAAAGGTTTAAAAGTACAAATGATTTCAAAAATTCAAATGGTAGCCGACATGTCCTAAGTAGGCCAAAGGTTGTAGAGTTGGAACAGAGTTTGTAGCTAAAATAATTAAGGGCTAGTTTGCCGTCAAAGAAACGGATGGAACGGGTGAAAAATCCCATTAATTTCAATGGGGAAATTCAAAGTGAAATATCTCTAAAAAATGCAACAACAAATTAGCTTATATCCACTGCAACGGCCAAAGAGCTTACCCTGATTGATCACATCTACGCATCACAACCAGGCAATTGCCACCAGTGAGGTGTACTGCAGACATACAGCTATCACAATGAGGTATATACTGTGTTTTGACTATGGCATCAGCAAGAAGTGAGTGATGTGCAAAGCTCTTCAGCCATGCCTCTCCCTATACTAACACTCCTGGTCTGTAAAATCCAACTAAGCCGCTCTACCCCAATGACCTCCATCATGTCCACATGGACATCTTGGCAGCCTACTTTTGCTGGTGGCGCCTGCAGCTCAGCATTGGCAAGACGGTGTTGGCAGCTTATCACCTCAACAACAGTGAAGCAGAAAGGGAACCGGATGTGTTCATGGACAACAACCAGCTGGAGTTCCAGCAAGCCCCAAGGTATCTGGATAGGACACTGTCTTTTAAGCAACACCCAGAGGCCAAAGTGTCATCAAGGGTCTCGCCAATCTGATGTCTCGCTGGTACGTCCTGAGATTCCTCTGCCAAGGTACTACGAATCCCCACGCAAGCCCTGGTCTTCGCTGCAGCCAAACACTGTGCCTCAGCCTGGTGTAGGAGCCCACATGCCAAAAAGGTTGATGCTGCCATTTAGCTACGTTCTCCGGATCATAACTGGTTGCCTGAATCCCGCCTGAATGTTCTACTTCCCAATCCTAGCAGGAATTGCCTCAACCGGACTCCAATGAGAGGCTGCTTACCCTCACATCCTCGCCCTAAGGAAAGCCCAGAAACATGATTGGCATATCCTGCATGACACCTCTATGACAGCGTTGCCTCCAAACAGACTCAAGTCCCGCCGCCCATTCAACAAGAGATGCTCAGTTCTATCCCTGAAGACCTGTCTACAAAGGCATGGATGGAGGCATCCTGGAAGCAGGAGTGGGGAGTCTTCTGCATGGGCCCACACGTTGTCACCGCTAGATCTGGGACCCAGGAGACGGCATCAAAGGAGGAAGATCTGCCACGCCGGCAATTGACCTAGCTGAACCGACTGCGTACTGGGGTTCGACACTTCAAAACATACATGAAGATGTTGGGCCGGCAGCACAGTATGCTTTAGCAGACGGCTGATCACATAATCACCTCTCTGTGTCCTCTACAGATCACCATCGGAGGCCGGTCTCTTTGATGTGGGACCTGAGACGAGGGCGTTGCTGCACGTCATTGAGCTGGACATCTGATGATGATACACGAAAGAAGAAGACGCCCAAGTCTCATACAATTATGAAATATCTGTTTGCTATGTTTGTAATAAATGTTTCATGTTGTCTCGTCCCAATTGTTGATCGCCCCCCTCCCCCCCCACTCTCGGCCTGCACCTTGTCGTGGTGAGTGGGCTTTAAACCAAGACAGGCCATTTAACCACAGTTGTAAGGTAACTAAGTACATTTACTCAAGTACTGTCCTTAAGTAAAATTGAGTTATTTTTTTTACTTTACTGGAGCATTTCCAATTTTCACTATTTTTTCTTCTACTCCACTACATCTCAAATGTAAATATTATATTTTTACTCCACTGCAATTATTTGAAAGCTTTAGATACTTGTTAATTTGTAGATTTTGATCATTACAAAACATACATTAACCACTTCAGCCCTATATACATTTTGGCCATTTGAAAATAGACGATCTAACACGCTCAGAATATGCATTGTGAGCTTGTAGATCCACTATTTCCAAAATTATTATATATATTTCATACATTTGAAAACTTGTGACATTCTGCATAAATATTTTCAATAATTTCTATTTTTGGTACTTTGAGTAGATTTTTATACCAATACTTTTCTACTTTTACTCAAGTAAATGTTGAATTCCGGGACTTTTACTTGTAACAGTATTTCTGCATTGCAGTATTGATACTTTTATTTCAGTAAACAATCTGAGTAATGGGCACTTAACACATCTCTTCTGGGTGGAGCTCACTACAAGCTCACAACGCGTCGCGAGCTTGTAGATCAGCTATAGCCAAATAGGGCTGAAGTGGATAATGTATGTTTTGTAATGATGATCAAAATCTACAATGATAATCAAAATCTACAAAGTAACTAGTAACTAAAAATTTTAAATGATTGCAGTGGAGTAAAAGTATAATATTTGCCTCTGAGATGTAGGGAATAGAAGTAAAAGTATTGAAAATTGGAAATACTCCACAAGTAAAAAATACCTCAACATTGTAGGCCTACTTAAAGGAGGAGTTCACCCAAATAAATGACTTATTTTCTATCAATTGCACGCCCCATGAAGCCTTGAATTCATGGATTTATTTTTTTGTGGCATTCCTAAGCCAATACTTTGATGACCGGGTGTGTATCTGGTAGGAGACGCAAATCTACTTTGTGTCTCCTTCCGGATACATTAGCCGGTAGGAGACGGGAATCAAATTATTGGCTTAGGAATGCCACAAAAACAATCATGGGGTGTGAAATTGATAGAAAATAAGTCACTCATACTCCTTTAAGAGAAGTTCCACTGCTCCTCAAAAGGACAACTTTATTTTCCATCCTCGATGACGAGCCTACTATTATTATTGCATGTGGAATAACTGCAAGCCAATGTTCAGAGGCATTGTCAGTATTTGTCTTAATTTCTTGAGTTCCTATTTATTTTATTGCCAATAATTCAACTTTAAGCCAGTGTTTTTGAGACATATTGTCTTTTATTGCTATGCAATAAATAGTAAAAAGAAATTCTACATGCATAAATAATAATACAAAAGCTAATAATAAAATCAAATGAAAATAGAAAAGTTAATGTCGAGACCTGTCTTGTTTTAGTAGTGCTGATGATGTCATGAAAAACTGTATTTGGTTAGGTCAAAGCTATGCTAAATCCACCCTTGCCCACTATTAGCTAATATCCGTTGACTAGGTCACTTGTGTTGCGCCATAAAAAACAAACGCAACAAACCAAAACAACACAAAAGGCACTGGTCTGGTTCTCCTGGTTTTACTAAGACAGGGTTCAAATCCCTGTGGTGCCCTGCTCATGGTTTGCGTTGCATTTCCATTTCCATGGTGGATTAGAAGCGACTATAGTCCACATAGCACTTCAAACCTATTTGAGAATAGCCGATCTGTAGATCTAGGCTAGCTATTTTCAAACAGCAATGCAGCTCTCCGGGGAAAAGCTCATTGTGCGTATATGAGCATGAGCGCGAGAAATGTGTTTGGATTAGGGGTTGTAATATTATTAATTTTAAATTGTATTTCCATATGCTGTATTTACTTTGCTCATTTCTTTTCTTGTGTACCTAATTTTTAATGTATATTCCATTCCGTCTCCTTTTGAGAACGGTGAGAAAGCACTATACTGTTTGTTTACGGTGAGAAAGCACTATACTGTTTGTTGACGGTGAGAAAGCACTATACTGTTTGCTGACTGTGAGAAAGCACTATACTGTTTGTTGACGGTGAGAAAGCACTATACTGTTTGTTGACGGTGAGAAAGCACTATACTGTTTGTTGACGGTGAGAAAGCACTATACTGTTTGTTTACGGTGAGAAAGCACTATACTGTTTGTTTACGGTGAGAAAGCATTATACTGTTTGTTTACGGTGAGAAAGCACTGTACTGTTTGTTGACGGTGAGAAAGCACTATACTGTTTGTTTACGGTGAGAAAGCACTATACTGTTTGTTGAAGGTGAGAAAGCACTATACTGTTTGAAGGTGAGAAAGCACTATACTGTTTGTTGACGGTGAGAAAGCACTACACTGTTTGTTTACGGTGAGAAAGCACTATACTGTTTGTTTACGGTGAGAAAGCATTATACTGTTTGTTTACGGTGAGAAAGCACTGTACTGTTTGTTGACGGTGAGAAAGCACTATACTGTTTGTTTACGGTGAGAAAGCACTATACTGTTGACGGTGAGAAAGCACTGTACTGTTTGTTGACGGTGAGAAAGCACTGTACTGTTTGTTGACGGTGAGAAAGCACTGTACTAATAATAAAATCAAATTAAAATAGAAAAGTTAATGTTGAGACCTGTCTTGTTTTAGTAGTGCTGATGATGTCATGATATTTGGTTAGGTCAAAGCTATGCTAAATCCACCCTTGCCCACTATTAGCTAATATCCGATGACTAGGTCACTTGTGTTGCGCCATAAAAAACAAACGCAACAAACCAGAACAACACAAAAGGCACTGGTCTGGTTCTCCTGGTTTTACTAAGACAGGGTTCAAATCCCTGTGGTGCCCTGCTCATGGTTTGCGTTGCATTTCCATTTCCATGGTGGATTAGAAGCGACTATAGTCCACATAGCACTTCAAACCTATTTGAGAATAGCCGATCTGTAGATCGGCTAGCTATTTTCAAACAGCAATGCAGCTCTCCGGGGAAAAGCTCATTGTGCGTATATGAGCATGAGCGTGAGAAATGTGTTTGGATTAGGGGTTGTAATATTATTAATTTTAAATTGTATTTCCATATGCTGTATTTATTATGCAGGCAATTTAGAGTTGATTGGTAGTACCATTTGTAGCGACTTTTTTTGGTCCCTAACATTCATCGAGCTCTGGACTTAGTCAATTTATTTTTTCACCATTGGGTCACTACCGAAACGAAAGCTGGTCACTACCGAAACGAAAGTTAAATCCGAAAAAATTACTAAGTGTGGAGGCCAAAATCGTCCCCCCAAAAACCTGTTAGGAGTACGTTTCAGGCAATTTAGAGTTGATTGGTAGTACCATTGACTTTTTTTGGTCCCTAACATTCATCGAGCTCTGGACTTAGTCAATTTATTTTTTCACCATTGGGTCACTACCGAAACGAAAGTTGGTCACTACCGAAACGAAAGTTAAATCTGAAAAAATCAGTAAGCGTGGAGGCCAAAATCGTCCCCCCAAAAACCTGTTAGGAGTACGTTTCAGGCAATTTAGAGTTGATTGGTAGTACCATTTGTAGTGACTTTTTTTGGTCCCTAGCATTCATCGAGCTCTGGACTTAGTCAATTTATTTTTTAACCATTGGGTCACTACCGAAACGAAAGTTGGTCACTACCGAAACGAAAGTTAAATCCGAAAAAATCACTAAGTGTGGAGGCCAAAATCGTCCCCCCAAAAACCTGTTAGGAGTATGTTTCAGGCAATTTAGAGTTGATTGGTAGTACCATTTGTAGTGACTTATTTTGGTCTGTGGTCTGGTCATATGAATGACTTCTTAGTCTATTTTTAGAGGTAAGAAAAATAAAAGCACCTAATAACAACATATTCATTTTTATTAAGCAAAAAGGTAGGCAGAAGTATGATGTGTCATGACGTTAGCACGGAATAGCTGGTGTACAATTTATGGTACAGTTCTGTGGTAATGAGAGGTAATTTGTTCCTAATAACAACAAAATATTTTTTATTAAGCAAAAAGGTAGGCAGAAGTATAATGGGTCATGAAGTTAGCCCAGAATGGCTGATGTACAATTTACAGTACAGATCTGTTGAAATTAGATGTAAAGTAACTTGAAGTAAGTGGAAATAACATTAAATAAAGGCCTAATAAAGAACACATTTTTCTAACGAAACCCTTACAGTAGACTAGCCTAACATCACATCGTGTAGTTAGTAGTTGCGGGGTTCTAATGTGACGGTCAAGTAAGTGGAAATAACATCTTAATAGGCTTTGTTAGGTCTTATTATGCTTATTATAATCTAGGAATTATGTTCCATAATTAGCGTATAACTGTGTTTGTTTGTTTCTGTCTAATAGCAGAGAACACCATTTCTAATAACGCCTTTTGTTACGTTTCATTAAATTTCTAATTAAAACAATTAAGGGATAATAGTGGAAAATAAGGGTATAACAACGTTTGTTTCTTTCTAATAAAAAAACATTATTGCTAATAAGAAACACATTATTTGTAATAACGGCTTATTATGTCAAATTAGTGTACCGTGAATTGTGCTGCGACCGATATAGGAATGCACATATTTCTCTGTGAGGAGAGAGAGGCTCCAAAAAGTGTGAAACTCAAACAGGCTAAGGTTAGGACCTACTGCAACGCCAGTGGTGTAAAGTAACTAAGTACATTTACTCAAGTACTGTACTTAAGTATAATTGTCTCTGCCAGGCCGAAGGCATGGCGAGAGAGAGTATGTTTTACCCTCCGTCCGTCCTTCCGTCTGTCCGTCCGTGTGTGTGTGTGTGTGTGTGTGTGTGTGTGTGTGTGTGTCCTGTCTGTGTGTTACCAGCTAATCTCTGGCACCGTTCGTCCGTTCGCTCCGAAACTGTGCACACACACTCCCTGGATGCCAATTCAGAACCTCTGCCCCAGTTTTTTCACATGGGCCTGTTATAGCGCCACCAGGAGGCCGATTTGTGCAAAACACATTTTTTTACATTACTCCTACAGATTTTATCCAAATATCATGCAAATCGGTACACAGTATCTCTATAGTCATGTGATCAACACGGATCTGTCCGATTTCCCATATTCCATCCTGATTGCCTATGGTTGGCTTCCAAAGTTTGCAGGATTGGTCCGTTTTGAACAAAATGCCTCAAACTATGCATGCAGCTTGCGATTTTCGTGAAATTTCACACACACATTCCCACTAGGCCGAGGAAGAAATGCCACCCTTTTCACATTGGCCTGTTATAGCGCCACCAGCAGGTCTAATTTAGCAAAACACATTTTTGGAACAAAATGCCTCAAATCATGAATGCAGTGTCTGATTGCCGTGAAAGACCTAAGAATAAATGGCACCCTTTTCACATTGGCCTATTATAGCGCCACCAGGAGGCCAGAATAACGTACCTGACCTGGCGGAGACCTGTGCTCCGAGGAGCACTTTTTCTAGTTTAGAGGTATTTTTACTTTACTGGAGTATTTCCAATTTTAAGTACTTTTACTTCTACTCCATTACATCTCATTGTTTATTGTTTTTCTTTCCCATCACCAGTTTGTATTGACCACAGTTTCACTTTAGTTGTTTTACCCTTTCAGTTTTTGTTTAGTTGTTATTTGAGTTGTAAATTGTTTACTAGCCTGGGTGCCAGCCTGCTTCGCTGCGTTCGGCGGAGTTTTTTTTCTCTCTCCGCTTCTCAGTCTGGAATGCCTCCTATCTCCAGGAGGCGGGACACAGCAGCCAAGGTTCCAAACCTGCCGTGGCTTCTGATTGGTCTGTGGTGCGGGGCGGGACAAAAAAAACGGTGTGATCGTTTTGATTCGTCATTCGTTTGAACAACATCCAATCAGCAACGACGTTGCCTAACGTAACATATGTAGTTCCTGTGTACTTCCTGTGTAGTTCTCCAAGACGAGTCAATGGGGTGCATTCCAGACTGAGAAGCGGAGAGAGAAAAAAAAGTCCGCCGAACGTAGCGAAGCAGGCTGGCACCCAGGCTAATTGTTTACAGCACAGCTATCTATTTTTATATTTAATTCTTGTGACAATCCTGGGGGTTGTCAGGGTAACTGGTGTGGTTGTCATGGTTACTAACCATGTGTCATGTGTTTCAGAATGATTGGAGGGCGGAGTGTGTCATCAGTGGAGATCTGGCCCACCTGGATTGTCCTCTATAAAATAGGTGGCTGGACTTCACTCTTGTCCTCTCTCTCACCATGAAGCTCACTGGAAGCACTCCAGCCTTTTGGATTTTGGTTGTTAAAGGACAAGACCACTTTGGTAGAGGTTTTGGTTGTATAGTTAGTTACCTTGCCATGATGTAACTCCAAAGGTGAACAAGAAATCTAAAATAATTGCGCCATTGAATAGAAATTGATCATTCAAAATATGCCTACATTGTACAGTAAAACAGCTCTCAAAGTCACTCTTTTAGCACATAAACGAACACAAAGCGATTCAGTCAATATAGAACATCACCAAACCCAGTACTGTTTTTTTTTTAAATAAAAATGTCAACTTCCTGCTGATTTTACTATTTGAAGATCCGAATCCTGGTCTGCGGATCCAGTCCGGGTTTTCTTTTTTAATAAAAATGGCAAAATCAACAGGATGTTCGCCTTATTTCAAAAACAAACGGTACTGGGTTTGGTGATGATTTATATTGTCTGAATCAACTTTATTTGCGTTAGTTGACTCCAATAACAGAATTTATTAATTTAATGTATAGTATGAGTCTGTACCCCGCAATAACCCGTCCGACTAGAATCACATCTCACAGTGCCACAATAATTGATAATATATTTACAAATGTTATTGAAAAGAAAGTAAAAACTGGACTGATAATAAATGATTCAAGCGACCACCTGCCAGTGTTCGCAGTCATCCAGACCTGTACAAAGAAAAAAAAGGAAGCTATAACTTTTAAAATGTGTAGAGAGAACTCTGTTAATTCAGTTAACTCGTTTAAAAATGATCTTTTAAAACAAGACTGGAAAAAGGTATAAGTGGGTGATACAAATGAAGCTTAACACATTCGTCAACATTGTATCCGAACTTTATGATAAAAATTGTCCTCTTGTAAAGAAAGTAGTTAAACAAAATTCAGTGGAAAAAACATGGTTGACAAAGGGAATCTTAAATGCCTGCAAGAAGAAAAACCTATTATATAAAGAGTTCTTAAAGATAAGAACAAAGGAAGCCGAATTTAAATATAAGACCTACAAAAATAAATTGATTAAAATAATGAGAAACAGTAAAAGGAGCTATTATAGTAAAATACTGGAGGATAACAAGAATAACATAATAAATACGTGGAAAGTGTTAAATGAGATTATTAAAAACAGAACTGGAAAGCCAGGATATCCTTCTTATTTTCAAAACATAATTATAAATGATTTTACTATGATTGCAGAGGAATTTAATGACTATTTTGTTGGTATTGGGCCTACTTTGGCAGAGGGGATAGCAAAAAAAGGTTGTTCAAGTGAGCCAATTAAGGAAGTACCTGTAGCTGAAAGTATGGTTCTAAGGGGAACTAACGAGAAGGAAATAATAAAAAATTGTTAAAGAATTTAAGGGTAAGAAGTCAACTGACTGTAACGGGATAGATATGTCACTTGTTAAAAATGTTATTGAATGTGTGGTGAAACCCCTTACACATGTCTGCAACCAATCTTTGACAACTGGTGTTTTTCCGAGTGAAATGAAAACTGCAAAAATTATTCCAATATATAAAGATGGGGACAAACATATATTCTCAAATTACAGGCCAATATCTCTACTCCCTCAATTCTCCAAAATATTAGAGAAAATATTCTATAAAAGGCTTGATGATTTTATTACAAAACAAAATATTCTGTGTGACCAACAGTATGGATTTAGGAAAAATAGGACCACCACACTAGCTTTGTTAGATTTTGTAGCTGAAATAACAACAGCTATTGAAAATAAACAATATGCTGTAGGTGTTTTTCTGGACCTTAAAAAAGCTTTTGATACTGTAAATTATGAAATATTGTTAACTAAACTTGAAAGATATGGGATACGAGGTATGTCACTCACATGGTTAACCAGTTATCTAACCAACAGGAATCAATATGTGCAACTTATGGACTGTAAATCAAAACAAAAGCAGGTTAAGTGTGGGGTCCCTGAGGGCTCAATATTAGGCCCTTTGTTGTTTATCTTGTATCTCAATGATATGTGTAAGGTTTCCAGGTTACTCAAGGCCGTAGTTTTTGCAGATGACACAAACCTGCTATGCTGTGGGGATGACTTGGAACAACTACTGGATACTGTGGGTATTGAAATGAAGAAGTTACAGAGTTGGTTTGACACAAATAAACTCACACTAAATTTAAGTAAAACATATTATATTTGGAAACCGTCCGACTAACACAGATACAAATCTCACATTAAATAATATAGAAATAGAAAGAGTAAATGAAATAACATTTCTTGGAGTGATTATAGATAATAAACTAAGTTGGAAACCACATATAATGTATATCAAATCAAAAATTTCAAAGTCATTAGCAGTATTATATAAAGTAAAAGACCTTATAAATCAGTCATCATTATATACTTTGTATTGCTCCTTCATACTCCCCTACATTATTTACTGTGTGGAGGTGTGGGGCAATACATATAAAACAAACACAGATCCAATCTTTATTCTTCAAAAAAAAGCAATACGATTTGTAAACGATGCAGATTATAGAGAATCAACTAACCCACTCTTTATTAAACTGAACACACTGAAATATAACGACCTGGTTGATTTCAAAACCATCCAACTCATGTACAAAATAAAAAATGATCAATTGCCAAACAGTATCCAGAGGTTGTTTGAGTGGAGGGAAAGTAATTATTATTTAAGAGGAACACTTATGTTTAAAAGACATTTTGTAAGAACAAACCTAAAGTCACATTGTATAACAGTTAAAGGTGTGGAATTATGGAACACCAGCAGCGAAGAACTAAAGAACTGTAGTACCTTACCTAAGTTAAAAAAAAATTATAAGAACAACATATTGACAGGATACCGTAATATGCTGTGAAGTTGTTTTGTTGCTTTTGTATTTATTTTTCAATTTTTTATATATTTGACCATTATCATGAAATGGTTAAAAATAAAACATATATATATATATATGTGAGACTATGTATATGTATGTACTGTATATGTAAACATATATAGTTACAATAGGGGTAGAGCCAGATAAGCTTAGGCTTCTTTCTACTCCTTTTCGAACAATTAAGATTTTATTATAAAGGTGAAAATTATTATGCATCACCACATTTTTTAATGTTTTATTGTACTTTTGAGTTATCGTTTTCTGTATTTACTTTTTTTTCTTGTATTTTCTTTTTTTAATGTTCGAAATAAATAAACAAACAAACAAACAAACAAAGTTTGTGCTAAAAGTGACTTTGAGAGCTGTTTCAGCATACAATGTAATTCAATGAGCATATTTTGAATTATCAATGGAGCAATTATTTTAGATTTCTTGCCCACCTTTGGAAAGGTAACTACACAACCCAAACGTCTACCAAAGTGGTCTTGCCCTTTAAGCACGGTTAACCACCCCAGTATCCGTATTGTGGGGATGGCTATAGCAGAAAATAGCCGATTGACAAGCTCACTACGACACGCTGTGAGCTTGTCGATAGCCTATTTTCAGCCAAAGCTTTCCCCACAATAACACAAAACAGAAAATTCACTAGTCTTGAGCCCTGAGGGACACCGGTTACCCATAAGGGGTTAAGTTATTTAAACCTTCTTTGTTTCCTCATTTTGTTAAAAACTCAGCTGTTTGGTTGGTTGTTGCAATAAATACATTACATTTAAGTGGTTGGATTCAATTTACGTAATTTGTTATCCCTGAGTCACTAGAATACCTCAAAACAAAGTATGGAGCTCGGCCTATAATTGATCATTGATTTGATTGATATGCAGCATGCCATGAGTGCAAAGTGGTATTTTCTCAAACTTAATTCAGCTAATCAAAAAGGATCTGTGGTCATAATACAGCTCTGTTTGAGGAACTATAGTTGAACACTTTACAGACATATTTTCTAATGTCCAGTCCAAAGTGAGAACAATGTAGCCTACTTGATTTAACACCAAAACTGCTATAGTTTTGATCATCTGAAACTAAGGAATTTATAAATGACAAAAAGGGTATACATTTTTATGACATTACGAAACATCTCTGTTTGCTTTCAATGAAGGTGTAAATCTAGGTTCAGACTCAGTCAGAGTAAAGGTTTTCTAACAGATGGTTTTAAACAACCTAAATCTCAGTTGTGTCATAATGAACCCTTTCCCTGATCATCAGAGGGTGTATCTAGTAGATTCAGTCATTCTGTCAGGGGTAGAGGTGTTTGCTGTGGATTTTCGTCTTTTGACCTGTCACCTCTTGCTTTAACTTTAAATATAACCTCAACATCCTAATTAATGTGAAAGGCCTGGTGGTGCAAGAGAAAAGCATAGGCTTCACAAGCGGATGGTTGTGGGTTTGAATCTTGGTCAGGGAAGATCCCAATTTTCGGTATTTTTAAGGCGAGAAGCATGGATGAAGCCCGCCTCCCTCCTCACGCCCTCTTTTAGCTCCGGTAGGAGAGGGAGGAGCATGGAGGGAGCCCACCTCCAGGGGGAGGAGCTTGAGAAATGTACATATTATGCAAAGTTTTTTTTATTTATTGTTTTGCGATTTTATGAGCCGTTTTTTCACATTAATTTGATCAATGTTTTTTTTTTTTTTTTTCACCAGTTTGTATTGACCACAGTTGCACTTTAGTTGTTTTACCCTTTCAATTTTTGTTTAGTTGTTATTTGAGTTGTTTTGAGTGAGCTTTGAACCAGGAACCCTGGGTTTATGAACCACGTATTTATCTTTTAAGCCACGCTGGCATGGAAAGTACAATTGGGAACGTCATACTTAACCCACCATATTGAATTTAGATGGACAGGGAAAATGTTCTACTGGAGGTTTGAACCCTAAACCTGAGCTTTGAACCAGGAACCCTGGGTTTATGAGCCACGCATTTATCCTTTAAGCCACGCTGGCGTTTGAACCCTAAACCTGAGCTTTGAACCAGGAACCCTGGGTTTATGAACCACGTATTTATCCTTTAAGCCACACTGGCATACAAGTTACAATTGGGAACGTCATACTTAACCCACCTTTTAGAAGTTAGATGGACAGTGAAAATGTTCTTCAGGAGCTTTGAACTCCAAACCTTCTGCTTTCAGACCCTGTACTTATCTATTGAGCCACACAGGTATGGACAATCCAAATGAGAACGTAATACTTAAACCACCTCTTAGTATTTAGATGGACAGTGAAAATGTGCTCCAGGAGTTTTGAACTCCAGACCTTCGGTTTACAAACCCCAGAGCTTTCTCTTAAGCCGTGGTGGCATGAAAGATGCAACTGAGAACGTAATACTTAACCCACCTTTTCAGGACTTAGACGTACAAGGAAGATGTTCTGTGGGAGCTTTGAATACTAAATCTTACGTTAAAAAATCTCTTGAGCTACGCTGGCATGGAAAATGCATTGGAGGACGTAATACTTAACCCACCTTTTAGAATTTGGATGGACAGCTAAAATGTTCTTTAGGAGCTTTGAACCTTAAAATCTTTGGTTCATAAACAGTGACACATCTCTTTAGCCACAGAGACATGAAACATTCAGATGGGAAGGAAATACTTATCCTTTTAGAATTTAGATGCACAGTATATTTCTACATTGTGGTATTGATATTTTCACTTAAACCCTCTATTCTTAGTAAAGTTGCAGCTTTACTTGGACCGCTTACCTTTTTCCCGTCTACACCACATCTCTTCATTAAAAATAGTTAATCTACAAGCTCACAACACGTCGACACGTTGTGAGCTTGTAACTTTGTTAATTTCGAGAATAGGGATGCTGGGGTTTACTTCTTCCACCACTGCTGAAGAGCATGCAAGACAGTAGACAACTAAGAAACAGTGGTGGAAAAAGTACTCACATTTTAAAAGTATCACTACCCTAAAGTAAAAGTCAGGAATTCAAAAGTATTGGCATCAAAATGTATCAAAATCTTTTGAAAATAGTAGATCTACAAACTACAATGCGTCGTGATTTGTAGATCTATTTTCAAATGGTCAAACATAACTTCGAATGATTCTTTAGTGTGTCTTTTTTTTTAGACTATTATTTGTTGTTTTTTCCCCCTTTAGTTTCTTTTTCCCATTGTTTATTAATTTGACAGCTGTTAATGTGTTTTTTCATGGTATGATTTCATGGTAGTTTTAGTTTTTTATTGAGGCATTTGAACCAGCTTTTTTTAAATCACACCAGTTAGATTTCACAGTTGTTTTAGTTGTTTGTTGAGTTTGAGCTTTGAACCTAGAACCTTCGGTTTATAAACCCCTGACATTATGTCTTGTGCCACGCTGGCACAGAAAATGCAAGTGAGAACGAAATACTTAACCTAGTAGAATTTAGATGGAGAATGAAAGTGTGCCTAAAAATATGACTTTATTTTAAAATATAAAATCAAAATAGATTGTATTAGCATTATCTCTAGATGTATTTTTTTGGCAGATTTTGTCACATTGAGCGGGACATAATGCAGAGAAAACATGTTTTCTAAAAATCATCATTATGTAAAAAAAAAAACATTTCATTTCACTGCAACAGAGGATTATGTTTAATTCCACGTTTCATTGTTCCACAGTTTTCCTGTATATTATAATATTCTTATGAAAAATACTTCAATTGACACAACCAGGTTACATCACTTGACAATGTTGCTTCTACCTTCTACAGTCAAAGTCCATAGTCTTTGCTGAAGAAAGTGTCCCTGAAAATCAAGCATGAGTGTTAATAAGGTCAAACGTGTGTGTGTGCGTGCGTGCGTGCGTGCGAGTGAGAGAGTATACTGTACTTAAAAAGAATTGTAACAGGCAGATTTGAAAAAAGTTTGGGTGGAGTTCTTGACAACAGCTGCGCCGACCAACTTCGCATCCGCAGTCTGACTTGCTGTATGTCAGAAATAATTTTTTTTTTTTGTGATTTTATGGACTCTGTTTTTTCACATTACTTTGATCGAGGTATTTTTTGTATTGTTTAGTGTTTTTTTTTTTGCACCAGTTTGTATTGACCACAGTTTCATTTGAGTTGTTTTACCCTTTCAGTTTTTATTTAGTAGTTGTTTTGATTTGTTTTGAGTGAGATTTGAACCAGGAATCCTGGGTTTATGAACCACGTATTTACCTTTTAAGCCACGCTGGCATGGAAGCTACAATTGGGAACGTCATACTTAACCCAGCTTTTAGAATTTAGATGGACGGTGAAAATGTTCTTCAGGAGGTTTGATCCTTAAACCTTCTGCTTTCAGACCTTGCATTTATCTCTTGAGCCACACAGATGGCTCAAGACCTTACTTTCCCGCTTGCCTTCTTACCATCTACACCAAATCTCTTCACTAAAAATTGTCAATCTACAAGCTCACAACACGTTGACACGTTGTGCGCTTGTAAATCTGTTATTTTTGACGAATGTTCGGCCCCAGAATAGGGATGCTGGGCCTTACTTCTCCCACCATTGCTGAAGAGCATACAAGACAGTAGACAACTAAGAAACCCCAGTTGTAGAGTTAGAGCATACATGGGCAACTGGCGGCCCCCACCCTCACTTAATGAGGCCCGCAGGTTAATATCAAAATACTGATATATTATTGATTTCAGCTGTTACAATTCCAAACATGCAAATATGACCCGCTTTAATTACTTCAGTCTATATTAGTAGCTTGATGACTAGTATTAAAATTCTGTTGAATGTATATAGGGTTTATAGTGGCTAGTTGATGCTATATATAAAAAAATAAAAAATAAAGTCGGTAGCACTTTACAATAATGACCCGTTATAAAGCATTTATAAACCTTTATAAGTAGTTTGTAGACTATTAACAAATCATTAACAACCTGTTTGTTGACATTCGTAAATGATTACTAAAACCTTTATAACTACAGTTACAAATCATTTGTAAAGTATTAGTAAGTAGTGAACTATTCATGAATAAGCCATTTATATACATCTGTAAAAGATTATTAAATCATTTGTAACGACCCATTCTAAAGCATTTATAAACGTTTATAAGCAGTTTGTAGACTATTAACAAATCATTAACAACCTGTTTATTGACATTCGTAAATGATTACTAAAACCTTTATAACTACGGTTACAAATCATCTATAAAGGTATTAGTAACTATTCATGAATAAGCCATGTATAATACATCTGTAAATGATTATTAAATCATTTGTAACTGATGTTACATAATATATACAAGCTATTGGTAGCTTGTTCATGTTTAACATATGCTTTGTTAAACATTCCTAAAGTATCTATAAATCCTTAGTACATGTTATTATGTGCCCTATAGTAAAGTGAAGACAGTTCATCATTTACAACTGTCTGTTAATGTGTTTGTTCATGTTTAACATGCTTTGTAAAACATTCCTAAAATATCTATAAATCCTTTGTACATGTTATTATGTGCCCTACAGTAAAGTGAAGACAGTTCATCATTTATGACTGTCTGTTAATGTGGACTTTCTCCTTACCTGTTGCAAACTACCTGGCTTTCATGAATGCAGACACCAAACAATTACTAGAATTATCATTCATGTTAAGCAAATGATGCGTAAGACATTCGTAAAGAGTATGTAAACCATTTGCAGACGTTATCATGAGCCTGAGCCTAGTTGCTTCTTTTGGGCTTGTTTTCATAGACCTGTCCGCTTGTTTCTTTTGCAAAATCTGGCAACACACTGATTACCTGCATTACACCTGCAGTAGCCTACTAGGGAGGAAGTGAACAGTGATGCAGTTGCAGACTGGACAGAAATATGTCTAATTCATGTTTTATGTGTTTTAACTGTCTTGTTGCAGGTGATCGAGGTAACATAAAATGGCTAATCTTACACACATGAAGTAGCATTATGACTAGGGGGTATTTTGATGGTGGCTGTTTGTATCCACAATGTTTGTTTTGATGTGTAGGCTAGTAATGTCCTCCATGCTTAGCAGTTTAGCTTAGCAGCTAAAGCTAACTTGCACTGGGAGGTGGTGACTGCAGAGGCTCCAAGCTGCTACTCTGTGATTCTGTTGTGATTAATTTCTTTGTTTAAATGTCAGTGTGTGTGCTGTGGCCAAGAGTTGCTACATTTTATATCTTAATAAATTGTTGTATACTATATAACGTTACTTTTGCCACTTTTTGATGTCACATGTTTTACTAATCACTGTTAAACATGAAATAATAATGCATAGTATTCACTTTACAACAAGGCCCATGATAACGTTGGCAAATGGTCAACACACTCTTTACGAATGTCTTACGAATCATATATTAAACATGAAAGATAATTCTAGTAATTGTTTGGCATCTGCATTCATGAAAGCCAGGTAGTTTGCAACAGGTAAGGAGAAAGTCACATTAACAGACAGTTGTAAATGATGAACTGTCTTCACTTTACTATAGGGCACATAATAACATGTACTAAGGATTTATAGATATTTTACTCTACTCAGAGTCATAAGTTTACAAAATGTACTAAAGTACAGTGAACGTCTGTGCGGTTTGTCTTCATCACTGAAAATAACGTACATGTAAACTGATATAAAACTGCTGTCATGTGCAGTTGGGGTGAAGAAACACAACCATTTCACTCCTAATAATACCTATTTGATTTGACATCCTGACTTGCTGCTGTAGCTGAGGCTTGAACCTGTTACCTGCGGCTCACTAGTCAGTGACTCTATCCATTCACCTACAGCTGTTTCCTTGGAATCTGTGGTTCTGAAACGTTTTGTTGTCAACCCCCCAAATTGACATGTATTTGGGCAGTGGACCCCAATGTGAAAATATGTAGTGTCAGGGCCCCCCATGAAAAAGATTTATATTTATGCTGTAACACATTTTTTTTAAGTTATTTGTCTTGTTTGTTGTTCAAGTCAAACCACCAGGAAGGCTGTACTTGTCAGCCATCTGTTAGCTCAATGGGTTGAGACGCAGTATTCATGATCCAGAGGCCATGAGTTCAAATCCCATTGATGTCTTTCCTATGATTCTTTCCTTTGCAGACTGGCTTCCAGAAGATCAACTGAAAACTACCAGGAAGGCTATATTTGTCATCCAACTGTTAGCTCAATGGGTTGAGACGCAGTATACATGATCCAGAGGCCATGAGTTCAAATCCCATTGATGTCTTTCCTATGATTCTTTCCTTTGCAGACTGGCTTCCAGAAGATCAACTGAAAACTACCAGGAAGGCTGTACTTGTCAGCCATCTGTTAGCTCAATGGGTTGAGACGCAGTATTCATGATCCAGAGGCCATGAGTTCAAATCCCACTGGTGTCTTTACTGTGATGCTTCCCTTTGCAGACTAACTTCTAGAAAAACAAGTTAAAACCACCAGAAAACCTGTAACTCTCAGCCAACAGCATAGCTCAACTGGTAGAGCGTCTGTCCAATAACATGACTTGACTTGACTTGAGTGGGTTCGATTCCCACTCGAGTCAAGTGTCCCCGGTAACTTGGGGCAACGGATCAATTGACTGATATCCTTAGTGATGCTTCCTTTTGCAGACTAACTTCTAGAAAAACAAATTAAAACCACCAGGAAACCTGTAACTCTCAGCCAACAGCATAGCTCAACTGGTAGAGCGTCTGTCCAATAACATGACTTGACTTGACTTGAGTGGGTTCGATTCCCACTCGAGTCAAGTGTCCCCGGTAACTTGGGGCAACGGATCAATTGACTGATATCCTTAGTGATGCTTCCCTTTGCAGACTAACTTCTAGAAAAACAAGTTAAAACCACCAGAAAACCTGTAACTCTCAGCCAACAGCATAGCTCAACTGGTAGAGCGTCTGTCCAATAACATGACTTGACTTGAGTGGGTTCTATTCCCACTCCAGTCAAGTGTCCCCGGTAACTTGGGGCAACGGATAAATTGACTGATATCCGTAGAATAACTTGTAGGAGTGTCCTGGTTCAGTAGGGCCCAGAGTAGGGGGAGGAGTAGGGCCCTCCAAGTTACCGGGGACACTTGACTCGAGTGGGAATCGAACCCACTCAAGTCAAGTCAAGTCATGTTATTGGACAGACGCTCTACCAGTTGAGCTATGCTGTTGGCTGAGAGTTACAGGTTTCCTGGTGGTTTTAACTTATTTTTCTAGAAGTTAGTCTGCAAAAGGAAGCATCACTAAGGATATCAGTCAATTGATCCGTTGCCCCAAGTTACCGGGGACACTTGACTCGAGTGGGAATCGAACCCACTCAAGTCAAGTCAAGTCATGTTATTGGACAGACGCTCTACCAGTTGAGCTATGCTGTTGGCTGAGAGTTACAGCTTTTCTGGTGGTTTTAACTTGTTTTTCTAGAAGTTAGTCTGCAAAGGGAAGCATCACAGTAAAGACACCAGTGGGATTTGAACTCATGGCCTCTGGATCATGTATACTGCGTCTCAACCCATTGAGTTAACAGATGGCTGACAAGTACAGCCTTCCTGGTAGTTTTCAGTTGATCTTCTGGAAGCCAGTCTGCAAAGGAAAGAATCATAGGAAAGACATCAATGGGATTTGAACTCATGGCCTCTGGATCATGAATACTGCGTCTCAACCCATTGAGCTAACAGATGGCTGACAAGTACAGCCTTCCTGGTAGTTTTCAGTTGATCTTCTGGAAGCCAGTCTGCAAAGGAAAGAATCATAGGAAAGACATCAATGGGATTTGAACTCATGGCCTCTGGATCATGTATACTGCGTCTCAACCCATTGAGCTAACAGTTGGATGACAAATATAGCCTTCCTGGTAGTTTTCAGTTGATCTTCTGGAAGCCAGTCTGCAAAGGAAAGAATCATAGGAAAGACATCAATGGGATTTGAACTCATGGCCTCTGGATCATGAATACTGCGTCTCAACCCATTGAGCTAACAGATGGCTGACAAGTACAGCCTTCCTGGTGCTTTGACTTGAACAACAAACAAGACAAATAACTTTAAAAAAATGTGTTACAGCATAAATATAAATCTTTTTCATGGGGGGCCCTGACACTACATATTTTCACATTGGGGTCCACTGCCCAAATACATGTCAATTTGGGGGGTTGACAACAAAACGTTTCAGAACCACAGATTCCAAGGAAACAGCTGTAGGTGAATGGATAGAGTCACTGACTAGTGAGCCGCAGATAACAGGTTCAAGCCTCAGCTACAGCAGCAAGTCAGGATGTCAAATCAAATAGGTGTTATTAGGAGTGAAATGGTTGTGTTTCTTTACCCCAACTGCACATGACAGCAGTTTTATATCAGTTTACATGTACGTTATTTTCAGTGATGAAGACAAACCGCACAGACGTTCACTGTACTTTAGTACATTTTGTAAACTTATGACTCTGAGTAGAGTAAAATATCTATAAATCCTTAGTACATGTTATTATGTGCCCTATAGTAAAGTGAAGACAGTTCATCATTTACAACTGTCTGTTAATGTGACTTTCTCCTTACCTGTTGCAAACTACCTGGCTTTCATGAATGCAGATGCCAAACAATTACTAGAATTATCTTTCATGTTTAATATATGATTCGTAAGACATTCGTAAAGAGTGTGTTGACCATTTGCCAACGTTATCATGGGCCTTGTTGTAAAGTGAAGACTATGCATTATTATTTCATGTTTAACAGTGATTAGTAAAACATGTGACATCAAAAAGTGGCAAAAGTAACGTTATATAGTATACAACAATTTATTAAGATATAAAATGTAGCAACTCTTGGCCACAGCACACACACTGACATTTAAACAAAGAAATTAATCACAACAGAATCACAGAGTAGCAGCTTGGAGCCTCTGCAGTCACCACCTCCCAGTGCAAGTTAGCTTTAGCTGCTAAGCTAAACTGCTAAGCATGGAGGACATTACTAGCCTACACATCAAAACAAACATTGTGGATACAAACAGCCACCATCAAAATACCCCCTAGTCATAATGCTACTTCATGTGTGTAAGATTAGCCATTTTATGTTACCTCGATCACCTGCAACAAGACAGTTAAAACACATAAAACATGAATTAGACATATTTCTGTCCAGTCTGCAACTGCATCACTGTTCACTTCCTCCCTAGTAGGCTACTGCAGGTGTAATGCAGGTAATCAGTGTGTTGCCAGATTTTGCAAAAGAAACAAGCGGACAGGTCTATGAAAACAAGCCCAAAAGAAGCAACTAGGCTCAGGCTCATGATAACGTCTGCAAATGGTTTACATACTCTTTACGAATGTCTTACGCATCATTTGCTTAACATGAATGATAATTCTAGTAATTGTTTGGTGTCTGCATTCATGAAAGCCAGGTAGTTTGCAACAGGTAAGGAGAAAGTCCACATTAACAGACAGTCATAAATGATGAACTGTAGTTTCTGTAGGGCACATAATAACATGTACAAAGGATTTATAGATATTTTAGGAATGTTTTACAAAGCATGTTAAACATGAACAAACACATTAACAGACAGTTGTAAATGATGAACTGTCTTCACTTTACTATAGGGCACATAATAACATGTACTAAGGATTTATAGATACTTTAGGAATGTTTAACAAAGCATATGTTAAACATGAACAAGCTACCAATAGCTTGTATATATTATGTAGCATCAGTTACAAATGATTTAATAATCATTTACAGATGTATTATACATGGCTTATTCATGAATAGTTACTAATACCTTTATAGATGATTTGTAACCGTAGTTATAAAGGTTTTAGTAATCATTTACAAATGTCAATAAACAGGTTGTTAATGGTTTGTTAATAGTCTACAAACTGCTTATAAACGTTTATAAATGCTTTAGAATGGGTCGTTACAAATGATTTAATAATCTTTTACAGATGTATATAAATGGCTTATTCATGAATAGTTCACTACTTACTAATACTTTACAAATGATTTGTAACTGTAGTTATAAAGGTTTTAGTAATCATTTACGAATGTCAACAAACAGGTAGTTAATGATTTGTTAATAGTCTACAAACTACTTATAAACGTTTATAAATGCTTTATAAGGGGTCATTATTGTAAAGTGCTACCATAAAGTCTCCCAGTCTGAGAATCACTGTGCTATTGTATAGTCTAGTGTGATTACATGTCAATCAGTAAACACTGAAGGAGAGCTGTGTTGATAAAGCCAGGTTATTCATATCTTTTCATACATTTCCATGCAAGTATGGACATATGGTGTCAACATGGCAAAAAAGCACTGGTAGTCGGTACTCCTGGTTTCTGCTGGGAACAGGGTTCGATTCCCTGCAGCGCTGTGCTTACTGTTTCACCTTTGTCATGTTGTGTATGTTTACATTAAATGTTAGCACTCAATTCATTGATTCAAAATACCTGAATGCACTTTTATTATAATATATCAAGCAGATAGCCCTGTGATTACCTGTGATTACATATTTAGCACATACTCCTATGTCATGGTGTATTAGTCGGCGCAGTGGATTAATATTTCGATCGATCTGGGATGTTAAAATTGTGCTAAACTGTGGTCAATGAATTGCCTCTTCAGCTATATTAAACGGTAGTCACTTATAACTGTTGAGACTCCTAGAGCTTAAGACGTGTTATCATGGATAGGTTAGTGTCTAATAACATCTCTGTGTTATAATGAATGGAGTATGAGAATTATGTCATACAGTGCATATTGTAGATCGGCTCTTTTAGGAAATTTCTGAATGTACCGGTCGGGATTCGAACCCCAGTCTCCCGCATGGTAAGGGACACCTAGGGCCAAACCACTATTAAATAGCCTCTCCCTTGAACAGGGGAGATATTTGAAGATGTAATAGTACTTTGGACTGTCTTTGACACTGTAATGGGCTTTGGCAGGGCTGCCAACATTGGACTGTCAGAATCCAGGAGATTGGTTGGGGGCGTGGCTAGTGGGGGGTCTGGGGGTCCTCACTACTGAAACGAAAGTTTGTCACTACCGGAATGAAAGTTAAATCCGAAAAAATCATTAAGTGTGGAGGCCAAAATTGTGACGAAAACAGAAAAAAATTGTTCCCCCAAAAACCTGTTAGGAGCACGTTTCAGGCAATTTAAAGCTGATTGGTAGTGATTTTTTTGTGAATTTTTTTTCCGTTTCGGTAGTGACGAAAAGTGACGAGTGACGAAAACAGAAAAAAAATTGTTCCCCCAAAAACCTGTTAGGAGCACGTTTCAGGCAATTTAAAGCTGATTGGTAGTGATTTTTTGGTGATTTTTTTTTCCCGTTTCGGTAGTGACGACTAGTGACGAGTGACGAAAACAGAAAAAAAAAAAATCCCCCAAAAACCTGTTAGGAGCACGTTTCAGGCAATTTAAAGCTGATTGGTAGTGATTTTTTTGTGATTTTTTTTCCCGTTTCGGTAGTGACGAAAAGTGACGAGTGACGAAAACAGAAAAAAAATTGTTCCCCCAAAAACCTGTTAGGAGCACGTTTCAGGCAATTTAAAGCTGATTGGTAGTGATTTTTTTGTGATTTTTTTTTTCCGTTTAGGTAGTGACGACTAGTGACGAGTGACGAAAACAGAAAAAAAATTGTTCCCCCAAAAACCTGTTAGGAGCACGTTTCAGGCAATTTAAAGCTGATTGGTAGTGATTTTTTTGTGATTTTTTTTTTCTGTTTCGGTAGTGACGAAAAGTGACGAGTGACGAAAACAGAAAAAAAATTGTTCCCCCAAAAACCTGTTAGGAGCACGTTTCAGGCAATTTAAAGCTGATTGGTAGTGATTTTTTTGTGATTTTTTTTTTCCGTTTCGGTAGAGACGAAAAGTGACGAGTGACGAAAACAGAAAAAAAATTGTTCCCCCAAAAACCTGTTAGGAGCACGTTTCAGGCAATTTAAAGCTGATTGGTAGTGATTTTTTTGTGAATTTTTTTTTCCGTTTCGGTAGTGACGAAAAGTGACGAGTGACGAAAACAGAAAAAAAATTGTTCCCCCAAAAACCTGTTAGGAGCACGTTTCAGGCTATTTAAAGCTGATTGGTGGTGACTTTTTTGTGAATTCTTTTTTTCCGTTTCGGTAGTGACGAAAAGTGACGAGTGACGAAAACAGAAAAAAAATTGTTCCCCCAAAAACCTGTTAGGAGCACGTTTCAGGCAATTTAAAGCTGATTGGTAGTGATTTTTTTGTGAATTTTTTTTTCCGTTTCGGTAGTGACGAAAAGTGACGAGTGACGAAAACAGAAAAAAAATTGTTCCCCCAAAAACCTGTTAGGAGCACGTTTCAGGCAATTTAAAGCTGATTGGTAGTGATTTTTTTGTGAATTTTTTTTTCCGGTTCGGTAGTGACGACTAGTGACGAGTGACGAAAACAGAAAAAAAATTGTTCCCCAAAAAACCTGTTAGGAGCACGTTTCAGGCAATTTAAAGCTGATTGGTAGTGATTTTTTTGTGATTTTTTTTTTCCGTTTCGGTAGTGACGAAAAGTGACGAGTGACGAAAACAGAAAAAAAAGTGTTCACCCAAAAACCTGTTAGGAGCACGTTTCAGGCAATTTAAAGCTGATTGGTAGTGATTTTTTTGTGAATTTTTTTTTTCGTTTCGGTAGTGACGAAAAGTGACGAGTGACGAAAACAGAAAAAAAATTGTTCCCCCAAAAACCTGTTAGGAGCACGTTTCAGGCAATTTAAAGCTGATTGGTAGTGATTTTTTTGTGATTTTTTTTTTCCGTTTCGGTAGTGACGAAAAGTGACGAGTGACGAAAACAGAAAAAAAATTGTTCCCCCAAAAACCTGTTAGGAGCATGTTTCATGCAATTTAAAGCTGATTGGTAGTGATTTTTTTGTGATTTTTTTTTTCCGTTTCGGTAGTGACGAAAAGTGACGAGTGACGAAAACAGAAAAAAAATTGTTCCCCCAAAAACCTGTTAGGAGCACGTTTCAGGCTATTTAAAGCTGATTGGTGGTGACTTTTTTGTGAATTCTTTTTTTCCGTTTCGGTAGTGACGAAAAGTGACGAGTGACGAAAACAGAAAAAAAATTGTTCCCCCAAAAACCTGTTAGGAGCACGTTTCAGGCAATTTAAAGCTGATTGGTAGTGATTTTTTTGTGAATTTGTTTTTCCGTTTCGGTAGTGACGAAAAGTGACGAGTGACGAAAACAGAAAAAAAATTGTTCCCCCAAAAACCTGTTAGGAGCATGTTTCATGCAATTTAAAGCTGATTGGTAGTGATTTTTTTGTGATTTTTTTTTTTCGTTTCGGTAGTGACGAAAAGTGACGAGTTACGAAAACAGAAAAAAAATTGTTCCCCCAAAAACCTGTTAGGAGCACGTTTCAGGCAATTTAAAGCTGATTGGTAGTGATTTTTTTGTGAATTTTTTTTTCCGTTTCGGTAGTGACGAAAAGTGACGAGTGACGAAAACAGAAAAAAAATTGTTCCCCCAAAAACCTGTTAGGAGCACGTTTCAGGCAATTTAAAGCTGATTGGTAGTGATTTTTTTTTTTTCGTTTCGGTAGTGACGACTAGTGACGAGTGACGAAAACAGAAAAAAAAATGTTCCCCCAAAACCTGTTAGGAGCACGTTTCAGGCAATTTAAAGCTGATTGGTAGTGATTTTTTTGTGTTTTTTTTTTTCCGTTTCGGTAGTGACGAAAAGTGACGAGTGACGAAAACAGAAAAAAAATTGTTCCCCCAAAAACCTGTTAGGAGCACGTTTCAGGCAATTTAAAGCTGATTGGTAGTGATTTTTTTGTGAATTTTTTTTTTCGTTTCGGTAGTGACGAAAAGTGACGAGTGACGAAAACAGAAAAAAAATTGTTCCCCCAAAAACCTGTTAGGAGCACGTTTCAGGCAATTTAAAGCTGATTGGTAGTGATTTTTTTGTGATTTTTTTTTTCCGTTTCGGTAGTGATGACTAGTGACGAGTGACGAAAACAGAAAAAAAAAATTCCCACAAAAACCTGTTAGGAGCACGTTTCAGGCAATTTAAAGCTGATTGGTAGTGATTTTTTTGTGAATTTTTGTTTCCGTTTCGGTAGTTACGACTTGTGACGAGTGACGAAAACAGAAAAAAAAATGTTCCCCCAAAAACCTGTTAGGAGCATGTTTCATGCAATTTAAAGCTGATTGGTAGTGATTTTTTTGTGAATTTTTTTTTTCCGTTTCGGTAGTGACGAAAAGTGACGAGTGACGAAAACAGAAAAAAAATTGTTCCCCCAAAAACCTGTTAGGAGCACGTTTCAGGCAATTTAAAGCTGATTGGTAGTGATTTTTTTTGTGATTTTTTTTTTTCGTTTCGGTAGTGACGACTAGTGACGAGTGACGAAAACAGAAAAAAAAATGTTCCCCCAAAAACCTGTTAGGAGCACGTTTCAGGCAATTTAAAGCTGATTGGTAGTGATTTTTTTGTGAATTTTTTTTTCCGTTTCGGTAGTGACGAAAAGTGACGAGTGACGAAAACAGAAAAAAAATTGTTCCCCCAAAAACCTGTTAGGAGCACGTTTCAGGCAATTTAAAGCTGATTGGTAGTGATTTTTTTGTGATTTTTTTTTTCCGTTTCGGTAGTGACGAAAAGTGACGAGTGACGAAAACAGAAAAAAAATTGTTCCCCCAAAAACCTGTTAGGAGCACGTTTCAGGCTATTTAAAGCTGATTGGTGGTGACTTTTTTGTGAATTCTTTTTTTCCGTTTCGGTAGTGACGAAAAGTGACGAGTGACGAAAACAGAAAAAAAATTGTTCCCCCAAAAACCTGTTAGGAGCACGTTTCAGGCAATTTAAAGCTGATTGGTAGTGATTTTTTTGTGAATTTGTTTTTCCGTTTCGGTAGTGACGAAAAGTGACGAGTGACGAAAACAGAAAAAAAATTGTTCCCCCAAAAACCTGTTAGGAGCATGTTTCATGCAATTTAAAGCTGATTGGTAGTGATTTTTTTGTGATTTTTTTTTTTCGTTTCGGTAGTGACGAAAAGTGACGAGTTACGAAAACAGAAAAAAAATTGTTCCCCCAAAAACCTGTTAGGAGCACGTTTCAGGCAATTTAAAGCTGATTGGTAGTGATTTTTTTGTGAATTTTTTTTTCCGTTTCGGTAGTGACGAAAAGTGACGAGTGACGAAAACAGAAAAAAAATTGTTCCCCCAAAAACCTGTTAGGAGCACGTTTCAGGCAATTTAAAGCTGATTGGTAGTGATTTTTTTGTGATTTTTTTTTTTTCGTTTCAGTAGTGACGACTAGTGACGAGTGACGAAAACAGGAAAAAAAATGTTCCCCCAAAAACCTGTTAGGAGCACGTTTCAGGCAATTTAAAGCTGATTGGTAGTGATTTTTTTGTGATTTTTTTTTTCCGTTTCGGTAGTGACGAAAAGTGACGAGTGACGAAAACAGAAAAAAAATTGTTCCCCCAAAAACCTGTTAGGAGCACGTTTCAGGCAATTTAAAGCTGATTGGTAGTGATTTTTTTGTGAATTTTTTTTTTCGTTTCGGTAGTGACGAAAAGTGACGAGTGACGAAAACAGAAAAAAAATTGTTCCCCCAAAAACCTGTTAGGAGCACGTTTCAGGCAATTTAAAGCTGATTGGTAGTGATTTTTTTGTGAATTTTTTTTTCCGTTTCGGTAGTGATGACTAGTGACGAGTGACGAAAACAGAAAAAAAAAATTTCCCCCAAAAACCTGTTAGGAGCACGTTTCAGGCAATTTAAAGCTGATTGGTAGTGATTTTTTTGTGATTTTTTTTTTTTCGTTTCGGTAGTGACGACTAGTGACGAGTGACGAAAACAGGAAAAAAAATGTTCCCCCAAAAACCTGTTAGGAGCACGTTTCAGGCAATTTAAAGCTGATTGGTAGTGATTTTTTTGTGATTTTTTTTTTCCGTTTCGGTAGTGACGAAAAGTGACGAGTGACGAAAACAGAAAAAAAATTGTTCCCCCAAAAACCTGTTAGGAGCACGTTTCAGGCAATTTAAAGCTGATTGGTAGTGATTTTTTTGTGAATTTTTTTTTTCGTTTCGGTAGTGACGAAAAGTGACGAGTGACGAAAACAGAAAAAAAATTGTTCCCCCAAAAACCTGTTAGGAGCACGTTTCAGGCAATTTAAAGCTGATTGGTAGTGATTTTTTTGTGAATTTTTTTTTCCGTTTCGGTAGTGATGACTAGTGACGAGTGACGAAAACAGAAAAAAAAAATTTCCCCCAAAAACCTGTTAGGAGCACGTTTCAGGCAATTTAAAGCTGATTGGTAGTGATTTTTTTGTGAATTTTTGTTTCCGTTTCGGTAGTGACGAAAAGTGACGAGTGACGAAAACAGAAAAAAAAATGTTCCCCCAAAAACCTGTTAGGAGCATGTTTCATGCAATTTAAAGCTGATTGGTAGTGATTTTTTTGTGAATTTTTTTTTCCGTTTCGGTAGTGACGAAAAGTGACGAGTGACGAAAACAGAAAAAAAATTGTTCCCCCAAAAACCTGTTAGGAGCACGTTTCAGGCAATTTAAAGCTGATTGGTAGTGATTTTTTTTGTGATTTTTTTTTTTCGTTTCGGTAGTGACGACTAATGACGAGTGACGAAAACAGAAAAAAAAATGTTCCCCCAAAAACCTGTTAGGAGCACGTTTCAGGCAATTTAAAGCTGATTGGTAGTGATTTTTTTGTGAATTTTTTTTTCCGTTTCGGTAGTGACGAAAAGTGACGAGTGACGAAAACAGAAAAAAAATTGTTCCCCCAAAAACCTGTTAGGAGCACGTTTCAGGCAATTTAAAGCTGATTGGTAGTGATTTTTTTGTGATTTTTTTTTTTCGTTTCGGTAGTGACGAAAAGTGACGAGTGACGAAAACAGAAAAAAAATTGTTCCCCAAAAAACCTGTTAGGAGCACGTTTCAGGCAATTTAAAGCTGATTGGTAGTGATTTTTTTGTGAATTTTTTTTTCCGTTTCGGTAGTGATGACTAGTGACGAGTGACGAAAACAGAAAAAAAATTGTTCCCCCAAAAACCTGTTAGGAGCACGTTTCAGGCAATTTAAAGCTGATTGGTAGTGATTTTTTTGTGAATTTTTGTTTCCGTTTCGGTAGTGACGAAAAGTGACGAGTGACGAAAACAGAAAAAAAAATGTTCCCCCAAAAACCTGTTAGGAGCATGTTTCATGCAATTTAAAGCTGATTGGTAGTGATTTTTTTGTGATTTTTTTTTTTCGTTTCGGTAGTGACGAAAAGTGACGAGTGACGAAAACAGAAAAAAAATTGTTCCCCCAAAAACCTGTTAGGAGCACGTTTCAGGCAATTTAAAGCTGATTGGTAGTGATTTTTTTGTGAATTTTTTTTTCCGTTTCGGTAGTGACGAAAAGTGACGAGTGACGAAAACAGAAAAAAAATTGTTCCCCCAAAGACCTGTTAGGAGCACGTTTCAGGCAATTTAAAGCCGATTGGTAGTGATTTTTTTGTGATTTTTTTTTTTTTTCGTTTCGGTAGTTACGACTAGTGACGAGTGACGAAAACAGAAAAAAAAATGTTTCCCCAAAAACCTGTTAGGAGCACGTTTCAGGCAATTTAAAGCTGATTGGTAGTGATTTTTTTGTGAATTTTTTTTCCGTTTCGGTAGTGACGAAAAGTGACGAGTGACGAAAACAGAAAAAAATTGTTCCCCAAAAACCTGTTAGGAGCACGTTTCAGGCAATTTAAAGCTGATTGGTAGTGATTTTTTTGTGAATTTTTTTTTCCGTTTCGGTAGTGACGACTAGTGACGAGTGACGAAAACAGAAAAAAAATTGTTCCCCCAAAAACCTGTTAGGAGCACGTTTCAGGCAATTTAAAGCTGATTGGTAGTGATTTTTTTGTGATTTTTTTTTTCTGTTTCGGTAGTGACGAAAAGTGACGAGTGACGAAAACAGAAAAAAAATTGTTCCCCCAAAAACCTGTTAGGAGCACGTTTCAGGCAATTTAAAGCTGATTGGTAGTGATTTTTTTGTGAATTTTTTTTTCCGTTTCGGTAGTGACGACTAGTGACGAGTGACGAAAACAGAAAAAAAAATGTTCCCCCAAAAACCTGTTAGGAGCACGTTTCAGGCAATTTAAAGCTGATTGGTAGTGATTTTTTTGTGATTTTTTTTTCCCGTTTCGGTAGTGACGAAAAGTGACGAGTGACGAAAACAGAAAAAAAAATGTTCCCCCAAAAACCTGTTAGGAGCACGTTTCAGGCAATTTAAAGCTGATTGGTAGTGATTGTTTTTGTGATTTTTTTTCCCCGTTTTGGTAGTGACGACTAGTGACGAGTGACGAAAACAGAAAAGAAATTGTTCCCCCAAAAACCTGTTAGGAGCACGTTTCAGGCAATTTAAAGCTGATTGGTAGTGATTTTTTTGTGATTTTTTTTTTCTGTTTCGGTAGTGACGAAAAGTGACGAGTGACGAAAACAGAAAAAAAATTGTTCCCCCAAAAACCTGTTAGGAGCACGTTTCAGGCAATTTAAAGCTGATTGGTAGTGATTTTTTTGTGATTTTTTTTTTCCGTTTCGGTAGTGACGACTAGTGACGAGTGACGAAAACAGAAAAAAAAATGTTCCCCCAAAAACCTGTTAGGAGCACGTTTCAGGCAATTTAAAGCTGATTGTGAATTTTTTTTTCTGTTTCGGTAGTGACGAAAAGTGACGAGTGACGAAAACAGAAAAAAAAATGTTCCCCCTAAAACCTGTTAGGAGCACGTTTCAGGCAATTTAAAGCTGATTGGTAGTGATTTTTTTGTGATTTTTTTTTCCCGTTTCGGTAGTGACGAAAAGTGACGAGTGACGAAAACAGAAAAAAAAATGTTCCCCCAAAAACCTGTTAGGAGCACGTTTCAGGCAATTTAAAGCTGATTGGTAGTGATTGTTTTTGTGATTTTTTTTCCCCGTTTTGGTAGTGACGACTAGTGACGAGTGACGAAAACAGAAAAGAAATTGTTCCCCCAAAAACCTGTTAGGAGCACGTTTCAGGCAATTTAAAGCTGATTGGTAGTGATTTTTTTGTGATTTTTTTTTTCTGTTTCGGTAGTGACGAAAAGTGACGAGTGACGAAAACAGAAAAAAAATTGTTCCCCCAAAAACCTGTTAGGAGCACGTTTCAGGCAATTTAAAGCTGATTGGTAGTGATTTTTTTGTGATTTTTTTTTTCCGTTTCGGTAGTGACGACTAGTGACGAGTGACGAAAACAGAAAAAAAAATGTTCCCCCAAAAACCTGTTAGGAGCACGTTTCAGGCAATTTAAAGCTGATTGTGAATTTTTTTTTCTGTTTCGGTAGTGACGAAAAGTGACGAGTGACGAAAACAGAAAAAAAAATGTTCCCCCTAAAACCTGTTAGGAGCACGTTTCAGGCAATTTAAAGCTGATTGGTAGTGATTTTTTTGTGATTTTTTTTTCCCGTTTCGGTAGTGACGACTAGTGACGAGTGACGAAAACAGAAAAAAAATGGTTCCCCCAAAAACCTGTTAGGATCACGTTTCAGGCAATTTAAAGCTGATTGGTAGTGATTTTTTTGTGAATTTTTTTTCCCGTTTCGGTAGTGACGAAAAGTGACGAGTGACGAAAACTGAAGAAAAAATATTCCCCCAAAAACCTGTTAGGAGCACGTTTCAGGCAATTTAAAGCTGATTGGTAGTGATTTTTTTGTGATTTTTTTCTTCCGTTTCGGTAGTGACGACTATTGACGAGTGACGAAAACAGAAAAAAAATTGTTCCCCCAAAAACCTGTTAGGAGCACGTTTCAGGCAATTTAAAGCTGATTGGTAGTGATTTTTTTGTGAATTTTTTTTCCCGTTTCGGTAGTGACGAAAAGTGACGAGTGACGAAAACAGAAAAAAAATTGTTCCCCCAAAAACCTGTTAGGAGCACGTTTCAGGCAATTTAAAGCTGATTGGTAGTACTTTGCAGTGACTTTTATTTTTGGTCCCTAACATTCATCGAGCTCTGGACTTAGTAAAAAAAAAAAACACCATTGTGTCACTACCAAAACAAAAGTTTGTCACTAGTGTGGAGGCCAAAATCGTCCCCCCAAAAACCTCTTAGGAGTACGTTTCAGGCAATTTAGAGTTGATTGGTAGTACTTTTTGTAGTGACTTTTTTTTTTGGTCCCTAACATTCATCGAGCTCTGGACTTAGTACATTTTGTTTTTCACCATTGTGTCACTACCGAAACGAAAGTTTGTCACTACCGAAACGAAAATTAAATCCGAAAAAATCACTAAGTGTGGAGGCCAAAATCGTCCCCCCAAAAACCTGTTAGGAGTACGTTTCAGGCAATTTAGAGTTGATTGGTAGTACTTTTTGTAGTGATTTTTTTTTTTTTGTCCCTAACATTCATCGAGCTCTGGACTTAGTAAAACAAAATTTCACCATTGTGTCACTACCGAAACGAAAGTTTGTCACTACCGAAACGAAAGTTAAATCCGAAAAAATCACTAAATGTGGAGGCCAAAATCATCCCCCCAAAAACCTCTTAGGAGTACGTTTCAGGCAATTTAGAGTTGATTGATAGTGCTTTGTAGTGACTTTTTTTTTGGTCCCTAACATTCATCGAGCTCTGGACTTAGTAAAAAAAAAAAATCACCATTGTGTCACTACCGAAACGAAAGTTTGTCACTACCGAAACGAAAATTAAATCCGAAAAAATCACTAAGTGTGGAGGCAAAAATCGTCCCCCCAAAAACATCTTAGGAGTACATTTCAGGCAATTTAGAGTTGATTGGTAGTACTTTGTAGTGACTTTTTTTTTTGGTCCCTAACATTCATCGAGCTCTGGACTTAGTAATTTTTTTTTTTCACCATTGTGTCACTACCGAAACGAAAGTTTGTCACTACCGAAACGAAAGTTAAATCCGAAAAAAACACTAAGTGTGGAGGCCAAAATCGTCCCCCCAAAAACCTGTTAGGAGTACGTTTCAGGCAATTTAGAGTTGATTGGTAGTACTTTGTAGTGACTTTTTTGGTCCCTAACGTTCATCGAGCTCTGGACTTAGTAAAAAAATGTTTTCACCATTGTGTCACTACCGAAACGAAAGTTAAATCCAAAAAAAATCACTAAGTGTGGAGGCCAAAATCTTCCCCCCAAAAACCTCTTAGGAGTACGTTTCAGGCAATTTAGAGTTGATTGGTAGTACTTTGTAGTGACTTTTCTTTTGGTCCCTAACATTCATCGAGCTCTGGACTTAGTACATTTTTTTTTTCACCATTGTGTCACTACCGAAACGAAAGTTAAATCCAAAAAAATCACTAAGTGTGGAGGCCAAAATCGTTCCCCCAAAAACCTCTTAGGAGTACGTTTCAGGCAATTTAGAGTTGATTGGTAGTACTTTGTAGTGACTTTTTTTTTTGGTCCCTAACATTCATCGAGCTCTGGACTTAGTAAAAAAAAAAATCACCATTGTGTCACTACCGAAACGAAAGTTTGTCACTACCGAAACGAAAGTTAAATCCGAAAACCCTAAGTGTGGAAGCCAAAATCGTCCCCCCAAAAACATCTTAGGAGTACATTTCAGGCAATTTAGAGTTGATTGGTAGTACTTTGTAGTGACTTTTTTTTTTGGTCCCTAACATTCATCGAGCTCTGGACTTAGTAATTTTTTTTTTCACCATTGTGTCACTACCGAAACGAAAGTTTGTCACTACCGAAACGAAAGTTAAATCCGAAAAAAACACTAAGTGTGGAGGCCAAAATCGTCCCCCCAAAAACCTGTTAGGAGTACGTTTCAGGCAATTTAGAGTTGATTGGTAGTACTTTGTAGTGACTTTTTTGGTCCCTAACGTTCATCGAGCTCTGGACTTAGTAAAAAAATGTTTTCACCATTGTGTCACTACCGAAACGAAAGTTAAATCCAAAAAAAATCACTAAGTGTGGAGGCCAAAATCTTCCCCCCAAAAACCTCTTAGGAGTACGTTTCAGGCAATTTAGAGTTGATTGGTAGTACTTTGTAGTGACTTTTCTTTTGGTCCCTAACATTCATCGAGCTCTGGACTTAGTAAAAAAAAAAATCACCATTGTGTCACTACCGAAACGAAAGTTTGTCACTACCGAAACGAAAGTTAAATCCGAAAACCCTAAGTGTGGAAGCCAAAATCGTCCCCCCAAAAACCTGTTAGGAGTACAGAATGAATGTTTGGTCCCTAACATTCATCGAGCTTTGGACTTAGTAAAAAAAAAAAATCACCATTGTGTCACTACCGAAACGAAAGTTTGTCACTACCGAAACAAAAAACCTGTTAGGAGTACGTTTCAGGCAATTTAGAGTTGATTGGTAGTACTTTGTAGTGACTTTTTTTTTTGGTCCCTAACATTCATCGAGCTCTGGACTTAGCGCCAGGTAAAAGTTGGAGAAAAGATCTGGCTGGATTTGGACCGGGATCCTTCTGGTTGCAAGCCCTGTATCTAATCCACTGCACCACAACGGTTCATGCTCATGCTGTCCACGCGCGTGCTCTTCAGTGAAAGGTTAGATAAAGGTAAAAGCCCCAGGTAAAAGTTGGAAAGATGTCCCTGCGGGATTTGAACTCAGGACCTTGTGTATGCAAGGCCTGTGTCTTAACCACTGCTCCACCATGGTTCATACTTTCTGTGGTCTTTTGCACGGTTTTCAGTGAAAGATCAGATAAAGGTGCAAGAGTCGGATAAAAGTTGGAAAAGTGCGCTGGTTGGTTTTGAACCAGGAACTTTCTGGTTGCAAGCCCTGTATCTAAACCACTGCACCACAGAGGTCCTTACCTGTTCTGTTGACTTGCGTGGAATTTTCTGAAAGATTAGATAAAGGTAAAAGCCCCAAGTAAAAGTTAGAAAGATTTGAACTCAGGACCTTCAGTATGCAAGGCCTGAATTTTAACCACTGCTCCACCATGGTACATACTTCCTAAGGTCTCTTTTACGCTCTTCAGTGAAAGATCAGATAAAGGTGCAAGAGTCGGGTAATAGTTGGAAACCTGTCCTGGTTGAATTTGAACCGGTAACCTTCTGGTTGCAAGTCCTGTATCTAAACCACTGCACCACAGAGGTTCTGACTTGTTCTGTTAACTTAGCCTGGCAAAGTTTGTACCCTTTTTTGCATTGGGCGCTTAAAGTTAAATATTTCAAAAACTACAAATCATTTCAAAGTAAAACATCTCAAGGATGCATGTCCACAGTAAGGTGGATTTTTTTAACTGTGAATGGAGTTTCTAGGTGAAAGTGTTTTTTTGAGGTCCCAAAACCTTCCATCCGCCTCCATTATAAATCTTTTAAAGGAGTACAATTGTAAAACTATTAAACATTTCAAAGATTCCTTTTCAGGCAAACATGTCCACAGTAAGATGAACATTTTAAAGTATGAATGAGGTTACTAGGCGTAAGTACAGTATACAAGTTCATATGAAAATGTGTGCAAATATTTGAAATGTTATTTTTTTAACATTTGTAACTCAAATCTTTGCATGGGGCTCAATGGAACCAAATATTTTACAAATGGTCGCTTTAAAAAAGCATATATTCCAAGATTTGCACACATTTTCACAATTTTTCAAAAATAGCAGATCTGCAAGCGCATAGCGCGGCACAGCATGGTTCCGCGCCATGAGCTTATATCTGCTACTTTTGAATAGCCAAAGAAATCTTAAAATTACATGCTTTCTCGGTCTTAAAGGGTTATCGGAAGGTTCCATTTGCGCTGCACTCTAACTCTCTGCAATTGTCATATTGTAAGTTCCCTTGAACCCAGGTGCAAACACTGAGACAGACAGGTTGGAGTTGCAGTTATACAATATAGATTTATTCAGATACTGTTTGAGTGGAGCTGAATGCAGCAATGGTGGATTCCAGCAGTGAGGGCAGAGGCAGACGTCCAGGTTCAGATACAGGAGTGGAGCAGAGTGTAGCAGTGGTGGATACAGGGTCACAGCAGAGCAGAGGCAGACTTCCAGGGTTCAGGTGGTCACTACAAGCACAGGAGAGAAAGGTAAGTATTCAGGATACACACAGAGAATTGCTAGCCCAGGTGGAAAGCGACTGACTAGGTCGAACAGAGACTGATGATCTGGCAGAGCATGAAGAGTTGAGCCTGGCTTTATAGACTTCCTGATTGGTCGTCCCCGCCTCCTGTCTTGCACCCCTGTCTCCACTCCTATAATCAGATGAGAGAACTAGAAAGAGGGGGAGAAAGGTAGAGTGGGTGTGGCAGTCGTGACAGTCACATTAGAATACTGAATCATTCAGCACAGGGAAAGACTGATATCTGGATGGATGGATGGACGGACAGATGGATGGATGGATGGGTGGGTGAGAAGATAAACTGATGGATAGGAGACAGACATAGAGGGATGGGTGCGTGGATAGACAGACAAGTGGATGGATACGTGCAGTAACATCCGGAGTGTTGATTTAACTGTTAAATGAACATAGAGTTTGGCCAGATAGACGGATGGACAGATGGAGACATTATGTTAATGTGGATATCTCAGAGAGAAGAATTGACTTGAGAGGCACGAAAGATGATAATCAGAGGATGAAATGTTTCCGCTATCATCCTTGCATTCAGACACAGTCAATCTCTGTCACTTGGCATATGGTGCAAACACATCAAATACAGGTGACTACTACACAAAGTGAAACCACTGTGAGAATGGGGAATGAAACACACGTGCACGCACGCACGCACGCACGCACGCACGCACGCACGCACGCACGCACGCACGCACGCACTGATGCACAAACTCCAGCTCTTTAGTGAACACCAGAAAATACATTTTCAGGTCGGGATACTAATTTCCCCCCGGAACCTCCCGAAACCTCCCTCCTTGGCCACACCCCCTCCTAATCACACCTGCCATCCCATTTCCAGTGCACTTGACCATCTAAGCCGCACACTCCACACTTGCGTGTAGTGATGACCACACCGGCACCCCAAACGTTCTTTTTTTTGCCTTGGCCATCTGAGCCGCACACTCCACGCTTGCGTGTAGTGATGACCTTAGATGACCATTTCACACTCTGCATCCTTGGCCGTTTATGCCGCAAGTCCCATGCCACGCATGCGACGTGCCCATAAACGACCATACTCCAGGGTTTATTCAATAAACAACCTTCAACCTATTTTGTCTGATGCTTGGTCTTTCCTAGTGAAATCTCTGATAAAGTCCACAACGCTCTGTTCCGTTTGACCTGGCAAAACCGATGCTGCCAAACAGAGCAGACATAATTTACTGTACCATGCTTACATAAGACACCTCCACCTATAGCCCAGGTGCTCTGTCCCTCAGTTTCAGCTTACCAGAGACGAGGAACAGCAACTCTGTGAGATTGTAATAACTGAACTGACCCATAAGAGTTCAATTATTTTCAAATGAACACTGCTGATTTGACTGTGCAGGGAGGAATGCATGTAGAATGCAATCACTGCTAACCTACTATGAAATGGTGTGTGCGTGCGTGCGTGCGCCGGACTGTGTGTATGGTGTCATGCAGTGCAGTCTATTTCCAAACAACACCAACAGCTGTCTGTCTGGGTGTAGTGGAGCCTGAGATTAGATTTAACCAATAATGTTACCACTCTGTTGAGCACAGTATCTGTTTTCCGCATGTCCCCGTCTGTGTGTAGCCTACTGCATTCCCTGTATACTGACCTAAAGTCTTGTTCTGTGATGAGCTTCCAATTGTCCACAACAACATGCACTGTCATAGTGTCCTCACTTTGTCTCTGTCATTTGTCACTGCTGGGAGATTTGAATGCACAGGGTGGTTGATGTGTTAGGCTGAATACAACCTTGATTTTGCACGTCTGTTCCCTATGTATCATAATAGAATGAAATAGTAAATAAGTAGCTTTGGGAACCAACGGTTTCCGAGCCATGTGGCCCGTATGGCAGAGGCCTATATCCTGTTTCTGAATCGCGAGGCAGCTTGATGTACACGTACTGTACGCAGCTCCACGGTTCTATTCTGAACCAATCACATACTCACTTCATAATAGAGCACCCTAATTAAATAAGGAAGTTGCATTGCTCGTTCCTTGCTTTCTTTTTGCTGCTGCCTGCTGCTGTCTGTGCTGCTGCTGCTGCTTGCTGCTTGTGCTTTAAAACTTGCTGCTCATCCTCCACCACCCCAGCTACCGCCTGTCATTTTGGATCTACTTTTATGTACTAGGGGTACATAAAAGTTCAGAGTCCCTATTGGTAGGGAGATGAAATTAGCTTTCTCAGGGTACCTAAAAGTAGATCCAATTCATCACCAAACCAAAATAAATATATAAAAAAAGGAATTAAAAATTCCAAAAAGGTAGCACATCCAAAAATATCAATTAAATGGAGGACAAATTACTCACATTTCCACTTTTTTATTGGCACACCAATAAAGTGAACGCCAAAATAAATATATTGCTCATTTTATATTCAATAATTACACATTTTATCCATTCATGAGTTGTCCTGACTGAACCGAGACTGAACCGAGCTGGTCAATAGAATGAAGTGCTGAGAACTTTAGATCAGCAGTTTGCAGAGAGTGCTACTGTACTGTATGTCCATAAAGGTTTACTCAGCTGTCTGGGTAACGACTTACAGATTGCTCTGTGATGCACATCATCACTCTCACACAGTACAGTCGGAGCCATTAAATAGGCTGAGCATGCACACATACACAGAGGATTATTGATTGATGGGGAGATTCTACAGTATATGACACTGTTTCCCAAACAATGGGTTGGGTACCAATTTTAGGTTGCAGACCCATTTGTATGGGTCATGAGTAAATATCCCTTTTCGTTTCCTAAAACGTTTTACATTATTATTTCAAAATATTTTCAAAATAAATTCAAAATAAAAACATTGTTCAGTAGAATTTCATATATTTTCCAAAAGAATCAATTAGGAATTCCATACATTGTATACGCTTACGTAGTGAAAATAGCAGATTTACCAGCTTACAACGTGTTGTAAGGTTGTAGATCATCTATGTTCACTAGTTTGTGTCCCGGGGACACATACAATTTCTCTTTTTGTTCTTGAGACAAAAGATTTGGGAACCACTGCTATACAGGACTAGATACTGACCTAATGAAAAACGGATGTGGTTCCTTTGACATGGAATGAACCTCTTCCCTCAGCCTGTTGCCAACATTCTTACAATAAGTCTAAACTCTGATCCTTCTCCTTCTCATGGAGCGGGCAAGTGAAGGTA
Organism: Gymnoscopelus microlampas; assembly: GCF_963454915.1. Lineage (NCBI taxonomy): Eukaryota > Metazoa > Chordata > Actinopteri > Myctophiformes > Myctophidae > Gymnoscopelus > Gymnoscopelus microlampas. The sequence goes on from NC_139939.1 coordinate 31,520,349, forward strand.
TCTTCATGAATAACCGTAAAGTAGAGGTTAGAAAGGTGCATCCTGGGTTATGGCTGGACCAGTGTATCGCCCTGTATGAACCCATCTTTAACTCATCTTCGGCAGTGGTGGTAAAAGTATCAATACTGCAATGTAGAAGTACTCCGTTACAAGTAAAAGTCCGGAATTCAAAATTTACTCGAGTAAAAGTAAAAAAGTATTGGCAACAAAATATACTTAAAGTACCAAAAGTAAAAGTACTAACATATTTGAAAATGGAAGATCTACAAGCTCACAACGCTTGGCGATGCGATGCGTTGTGAGCTTGTAGATCTAGGGCTAAAGTGGTTAATGTATGTTTATAATATCATAATTGATATCTGAAAAGCAACTAGTAACTAAAGTTTTCAAATAATTGTAGTGGAGTAAAAGTTCAATATTTGCCTCTGAGATGTAGCGGAGTAGAAGTAAAGTATTGGATATTGGAAACACTCAAGTAAAGTACAAATACCTCAAAATTTTACTTAAGTACAGTACTTAAGTAAATGTACTTAGTTACTTTCCACCACTGTGTATTGCCCTGTATGATCCCATCTTCAACTCATCTTCGGAAAGACATCCAACAACATTGAGTTTTTTTTTCGTACTATTTTGGTTGGTTTTGTCATACTAGCAATCATACAGCGATAACTATTATTTACTATCCTTTATTTTCTTAAAAATAATCATGTACAGTTGTTATTAATGTACACAGTTCAAAGCATATGGAACTGATACCGAGTAGAGAGGTACAGACCCGCAAAGAAAAAGACACTCATGTAACCGCTGCTGTAATCTTATTGATTAACTAGATCAAAGTTAACCAATATTTACAACAATGGTGATCAATAGTGGCCTGCTAGTTCAGTCACAGCGATGAACAGTTAAATCATCAAACTGAAGCTTCTGTTCTCCACTTTATTAATCAAGGAAATTATGAAATCACACCATAAACCCAATCATAATTACCATAGATACCACAGAATGAAAGTTTGATTATTTTACAGATCATGGTACTGCACCTTCATCCAAGTCAGTGGTTCTCAACCGTTTCAGGCCGCGACCCCCCAAAATATCATATCCCCCCCCCCCCCCCCCCCCCCAAATCATGTGGGGACCACCCCCCTGGGGGTCCCGACCCACAGGTTGAGAACCACTGATCTAAGTCAGGTGTTTTTTGTTTTGTTGTTTTTTTCCCAGAATATATTTTCCTGGGTGTTGTAATGACATATTATCATCACAAATCATTCTCCGCATAGTTCACAGTCAGTCTGATATCATTTTGAACACCATAAGAGTAAAACTAAATGCTACTCACAGGAATAACTCAAATATGCCCATTAGTTGTCAACATAATACATTTGATCACTCAGACCACAATGTGTGTGTGTGTGGGGTTATCCCACTAAAATATCCACACAGTTGGCTCTTGCTGGTTGTGAGTCAAAGGTGTCATTAGAGAGGTCCAATGTTCCGTACCTTTCCTCCCTGTTGGGTCAGTAACAAAAGCTCTGCAACATTCTTTGACCCGTGACATACGGTAACACACTGTTTCCCAAACACTGGGTCAGACTGACCCATTAGTTGGTCGCGGACACATTTTTATGGGTTGCGAGGAAATACATTTTTTCTCCCCCTTTGTTTCCAACAATTATTTTAAATGATTTCAAAACATTAAAAATGACAAAAAAATCAGAAATAAAAACAAATTCAAACATTTTTCAAAGTAACTATTACTATTAAATACTAAATAATCAAAGGAATTCCATAAATAAAAAAAATAAATAAAAACGTTTAAGATGTAATGAAAATAGTAAATCTACAAGCTTGTAGATCTGCTATTTTCACTAGTTTGGGTCTCGGGGGGGAAATCTCTTTTGGGTCTCGAGCTAAAAAAGTTTGGGAACCACTGTCTGTAACACACTGGCTTCAACCTTCTATCCAAATCCACCTCGACGGCTAGCTAGAACCATGTTGTCTCACGCCAGCGCTGTTATCATCACAACATCACTGGTTGTAGAGAAACGGTATCATCTCGACGCAGCAGAAATCATACATTTTGCTCATTGTGTAATCATAATTAATATTATACAACTGTAGAAAAGATTAGAGTGAGACGCTGGTGTCAAAATCAAGAAATCTCGCCCCGACAGTCTGTGTGTAGAGTTAATTAGTAGAATCATGCACATCATGGAGTGCAATTCACATTATTACACAATCGACATTTGCCACTCTCCTCATCCAAAGTATGGCATGAGAGGAGGATGACGTTGAAATAATTGTGTGACACTATGGCAGTGAAAGGTCAAACTAATGGTGTTGCCATTTTTAGGGACCACATCCACTGATTCGTCATGACGGCAGATTAAAGTTTTACATTTTAAGTGACCCGTTTCTGCAGACGGTGCAGAGACATCAAACGAGTGACGTGTTTCACACACTTCCCCTCCATCCCCTTAGCTCATCCACAGATGCTCCAGACGTTTGTACCAATGTGGGTGAGTGGTAGGCCTGTCATGTCCCTGTCTCATAGATACGCTCCCGCTTCAGGTCTGGTCTCTCAAAGCATAAGAGGTGGCTGGCTTTCTTTCTTTTTTTTTTATTAACTGCCTTGCTTGTCTTACATACAGGATTAGATTGTTGTTTTTCCTTAATATTAATGTATATTTTGTGTTGTTGCAGTGCAAGTGTGTAAGTGTGTTGCAGTGCAGAGGTAGCAAACACATTAGAGTTCAACTTTAGCGGGCGTTATTGTTTGCTAAATGACATTTGGTTAGGTTTGGATTTAATTAGTTTGTATTTTTTCTCTTTTTCTCTTATTTTTTTCTTTTTTGTATTGGGGAAAGCTGGTTGTGCTGGCATATCGGTCGTGATCTTTAGCTGGAGTTGGCAGGTACAGTGTGAAGTCTGTATATGAGACAGACAAGGTTAGATAGGGAGGGTGAACCATTGCACTAGGAAGCACTTAACGAGGTTGTTAAGTTTGTTACTTTTGGCACTGCTGGGCACGCTGGGCAAGACCTGGGCTGTTGGTTGTCTAGGAAGTGACAACCGGAAGTGGTTGAATTTGGCGGAAGTACCTCCCAAGGAAATGACGTCGATGCTTTACAAAACTGTTTACATTCTCTGTGAATGAAACGAGTGTTGTGATTGGTCGAAAAAGATTGTTTACGGGGAAACACATACGACGGAAGTCCTGCCCTATACACGAATCCACGGAGCGCTGCCCTGCGCGCAGCCATTGCTGCGGTGTCAACGCTCCGCGGACGCGAGACCGCAGCAATGGCCGCCTACAGGCAGCTCCAGGCAGCGCGTCTGTGGATTCGTCTATAGACACTCTCTGCTTTAGGTCGTGACCAGGCTCTTCTCTTCACAGATGAGTGAGGCTGGGAGCGAGGCTAACTGCTGGGTAGTTGTCTGGTTGTTGATTTGCATGTGGGCGCACTGAAGACATTAGACATAGCATTGAGTCATTAGACAGGTCAGTTACAGTAGATGTGGGGCAGGTTGAAGCAGTAGTTACTTCTGTATGTGTTATGGCTGAGTGTGGATGTCTGAGATTAGTTTTGATCAACTCTATCATTTAGAATTGTTTGCAGTTGACCGATGACATATTTCTTTGGTGGGTAGTCCACAGACAGTATCCGTTAAGATACTTCCTGACATGGGGTCTTAGGAATATTTTACATTGGAGTCATCCTAGCCATTCCCTTAGGAGTAAAGTGCTGGGAGCAATGTTTTGACAAGAGGAATGGGGATGCCTACTCTGTCTGTTCCCTTGCATGTCATTTCATTCTGACCTGTAGTCCATGGGGTTGTCAATGTAGCATTTATACCCTCACTGCCTGTGGAGAGTGTGGCAGTATTTTAGGACATAGCCTGGCAGGAGGATTGGTGTGGAGTGATGTGTCCGTTCAGTTCTGGGTCACCTCAGTCAACAAAACCAGACAGCAGCTGTGAAGGGAATTCCTGAGGTTTTTTACTACAGTACCCGTTGTGCAGAGCCTAATAATCTTACTTCTCTTGTCTTACAGTTGTTGCCTGATCTTCCTCGCTCGCTGTGTGTCATAGTGAGCTTATCTTAGACCAACAGGAGGACCCTGAACTGAAAGTGTTGTTTATGGGGATCGTAATCTCTCAAGAACAGATTCAGAGCTGCGCTATTGAATCTGTCAGGAGCCCCGTTCAGAACGTGTGCACGTTAGCTTACAAGTGGGCGTGCCTTCAGATCAGGAAGCAGGCCGCGCTTTACCTAATCAAATGTGGGCGGGAGTTACATCTGTGCGCTCGCTTCCCACTGGAAACAAACCGAAACTCATTTAACAATAGCGTCCTCGGAGCCGACAAAACCACGGAAAGTTAGTAACATTTTAACTTGTTCTTTCATCATAGAAACAAGTGGGCTTATAACCAAAACGATCCATGTTCTTTGGGAGACATGGTGTTAGTGTTCCGTGGAGAAATATTGTCAGTGGGAATGAAAACATAGGCGCACCACCGGAAGTGGAGGGCTGAGGGTAGAGACCAAACCCCGGTTTCCAGCCGCATAGGTCTAGTTAACCACCACCCCCCCAGAGTCAAATGCAAAAGTGAAAAACGCTGGGGGCGCTGTTTTTCCTTTTTATTTGACGATGGGTTCCCAGATTGTGGGGATTGAACCACAGGAGAAGCTGGAGAGCTCTGCTATAGCGGCTGTTTCCTCTTGGATGAGGTATTGTTTGTAAATGGCTTTCTCGTGAGGATTGTTCTGTGTGACCCTGATCTCCGAATTAATAATGTGTCAACTGACTGGCAAACCTGACCAGGCTAAGCCTGCGCCTCATTATCCCATTTCATTTCAGCTGTGAGTAAATCCCATCATTGGCCCATGTCCTCCTTCTAAATAACCTGACGCTACCAGATCCAAACAGCTTGCTCCACACATTGTTTCACAGCTCAATACCGCCACCTCTGGCAGGGTCAGGTTACCTTCTAAAGTCATGTTGCATCTATTTACGGTAATGTGTCAAACCACAAACCAAATCCAGGTGTTAACCTTCTTCCAACTATCACTACCAGACGCCCTGGAGGGTAAGGCCAGGGCCTGACAGTCATTCTCTCTCCTCTCACTCTCGCTTGAAAAAGTGTTTTTCCTTAAAAGACCTCTCAAGTCATCTGGCGATCTGTACAGGTTCCTGTGCCCGCCATTGACCAGATTATCTCTCTCCCTTCCTCCCCCTGCTGTTCTTTCTCTCCCTTGGTCTCCAGCAGCCATTGATTTGTGTTTGTTTTTTTCCATACATGTCACCACTGCACAGTCCATATTACACTAGACTTTACTTCAGGATTACAATTACGATTGTAACTGTACAACTGTATTTGACTTGTGTGGCCTCCCTTTTATTGCATTTCCGCGAGCCAGGCAAGTGTAAGGTCATGTCAGAAAATATTCTGAGGTGAGTGGTGTATGTGTGAGTGTGTGCGCGCGCGCGCGTGCGTGCGTGCGTGTGTGTGTGTGTGTGTGTGTGTGTGTGTGTGTGTGAGAGATGGAATGTGACATGTTTTTATTGTATTTAATTGTGTTTTTTTGTAACTGCTGTCTAAGAGGATCAGATTGAAGGTTTGGGTGGGATTAATGGTGGCAAGGGACAAGGTTGAACACACGTCAGTATAACATAAATGTCACCCAGTAATCTGTGTTTCATGCTGTTTGCAAGATTATGGGAGGGAAATGTTTGCCTTTCATTATTAGAGTAGAGTATTAAAAAACAACTGCACTAAAAAGCAAATCAGCAATACAAAGGCTTAGTATTAACATCCCCAATGAAGCAATATGTCACATCCAATACATTATAGAACCTTTTCCCTTTTCTCTTCTCTTCGTTCTTTTCTTCATTTTTTGGGGGCGGGGGGAGGGTGGGGGGGTCTTCATTTACTCCAATTGCTACACCATTTAGATTTTCTGTAACTGACCACAAATCCGACACTGATCAAACATCTCTCAAGAATATAACACCAAAGTCTGCTGTAACCAACCAAATAACTTTGTTTAACGTAACACAACGTTTACTAATAGCCAAAGTGTATAATACAGTAAATACATAGAATATTCTGTATATTTAGGAGGTGTGTTGAACAGAGAAGCTGTTACAGGACCTTGTTGAATCACTGTGCTTATGTATAAGCTTAATTGACACATAGTAAAGTTTAAACAAAAATGGCAAGTCTTTAAAATCACAGTGAAATCCCTTTTACCAGTTCACAGCCTCTGCTCATGTACACTCGGTCTATGGCGTAAATGTTGGGCTGTGAGACAGAATGATGCAGGAAATCACTGCAGTGTTAAGGTAGAGGTACAGTCTTACGGCTAACGGGACAGAAATGATGGTGACATGAAAGGTTAAGTAGCGGAGAAAGAGACAGGAGAGAACTAATGAGAGAAGATGGGTTTCCGTTTGCTGATCAAGACTGTCAAATATATTTTTAAAAGAATAGGCTTGTGTGGTGATCTTGGTTTCTCAGTGGTGCTCTAAGAAAACGTGAAATATGTGACAATTGCAAACCCCTGAAACTATCACTAAAAAGGTGCCAGTTACTGTATAATATTTATATTATTTAAGATTGTGTAAAGTCTTGAATTGTACCAATTCACTTTACATATACAAGACTTTAACGACATACAAACAAGAGTTGTAACACATGGGGATGTAGGACATGGACAAGAAGGGCTATTTGGAATTGGCTATGGTGGGGGCTATAGAAAAAGTAATGTTGGCTAAGGCTGTGTTCACACTGTCCACCTGTTATATGAATAAAAAAGCGCTGCCAAGAGTGCTTTTTCCTGCTGAAAATGAAAGATATCTCCACCCCTGACACTGGCACGGGGGATATCACAACCTTATCACAACCCCATCCAGGAGCTCCGTCTGTACAAAGCTCGTTTTAAAGCTCACTTCAGGCTACGCAAGGGGCAATCTGAAGACCTGTTGCGGCACATTGAGCCAGCAATCTCGAGAGAGCAGACACCATTCATTATTGGACAGCTGATAAAAACAGCAGCCCGCGTCATATGCACATTTCTCAAAAAAAAATTACCATTCTCAACTTTTGAAAGTGCTTCGCTCGGCCGAAAAAGCTCACTAACCAGCCTTTCTGCGCTATGAGTTCATCTTTTCTCAGGTTTTAATGTAAAAGGCAGTGCCCGGCAGTTTAAAGGAGGACAGTGTGAACTGACTCAGTCCAAGATGGATTGACATGAAAAGTGCATTAGTGAGTTTCTACATTATTAACAAGAGCAACGTAGCCTCAACCTGCTACAGAGCAACAAGCTACCTGTACAGTACACAAGGTGTTGTCAGCAACTATACAGCTGGGGAAGCCATCTTGAGATGGAGAAGCCACAGCATCAACACATAAAGATGTACTATTGACAGATATATTAAAACAGGGGGAAATGTTTGGTGTCGAAGTGTCATAACTTCTAAACGGTGATTTCAAAACGACTGAACAGGGTTACAGCTTCACAGAGTAGTAGTAACAGTAGTTACAGCTTCACAGAGTAGTAGTAACAGTAGTAGGGAGGTTTGTGCGGCATAGTTTTTAGTGTTAACATGTTTCTTTTAGCATTAGCCAAGCCTTCCTGGTTTCCCTCTCAGAAAAAAAGTGTGCGTGTGGGGGGGGCGGGGCGATCAGCCTTTTATGAAGTCTTTGGACACGGCCTCTATGAAATTGGGGGCCGCCATCAGGATGGTGATGGTGCAGATGATGGAGAAGAGGGAGAAGGACACCAGGCACAGCCGATCCACCACGGCCGCGGCGAACTTCCACTCGCTGCAGATGGCCTCGTCCACGTCCTGATCCCGGAAGCGCTTGGCGATGTACTGCACCTCCTCCAGGATGCGGGAGATCTCCGGAACCTGCTCCAGCAGCAAAGTCCTCGCCATCTGCTCGGAGCGGAGGAGGTCGTGCGGGGACGACCCGTTCGTCGTCTGGCTTCCGCCGATCCCCCCGCCGCCGCACATCACCACGCCCGAGTCCGTGCTCGGGGGGAACGCGGGGTTGTCTGTGCCCATGGAATGGTAGCCAAAGTATAGGTTCATGTTCCCGTTGGTTGTGGTGGTGGTGGAGGTGGTCGTTGACTGATTGGACGCCTGGCCTGGAATGGTCGTCATAGGGATGCTGGTGGTGCTGGCGTGGTGCGGGGGAGGGTGACAGTACTTGTAGGCGTTGGTCGAGGCGCCGCCGGAGCCGTTAGCCGGCTTGCGTTCCTCTCCGGGCTTCTTCATGCGGAGAAACCAGGCGCACCAGTTGAGGAGGATGATCCTGACCTGGAGGAAGAGGTGCAAAGGAGGCGGACAGAAAGTCAGAGACAAATACGGATAAAGAAATGCAGTGGTGTAAATTAACTAAGTACATTTACGCAAGTACTGTACTTAAGTACAATTTTGAGGTCATTTTTACTTTACTGGACTATTTTCCAATTGTCAATACTTTTACTTCTACTCCACTACATCTCAGAGGCAAATATTGTACTTTTACTCCACTACAATTATTTGAAAACCTTCGTTACTCGTTACTTTGCAGATATAAATCACTTTACATTTAGCCCTGTTTTATACCTAGGCTATTTGAAAATAGCCGATCTATAAGCTCACTTGTAGATCTGCTACTTTCAAACATTTTTAGTACTTTTAGGTACTTTGGTACTTTAAGTACGTTTTGATACCAATACTTTTGTACCTTTACTCAAGTAAATTTTGAATTCCGGACATTTACTTGTAACAGAGTATTTCTACATTGCAGCATTGATACTTTCACTTAAGTAAAGCATTCGAGTACTTTTTCCACCACTGAAGAAATGGATGAAAAAAGGAGAGAAAGAAATATGGGAATAGAGAAAGAATGTTCAGCATGAGAGAATGATTTCTCTCTTGACTCACATTAACCTCAAGGTAGACTGGATTGCTGGCTCATGTCCAGCGTAAACAAGCACGCACACACCCATGTCAATCATGCCTTGGCTTGGACACAGACAGTGGCAGTTTTGACAGATCACCAGGACAGAGTCACCACACTGACGTGGGATTTCCAAATGACGGCAGATCTAGTGTGTGTGTGTGCATGCCACCAACTGTGAGCATGATGGCATTCTGAGTGCATTCATTTATAGGGCATCTCAGCTTTATTTTACTTTTTTCATTGTATTCGATTTTTTTCCGCACATGTTAGTGTATCACAATACAATACAATTTCTTTATAAAGGAGAATATCTCCTTTAGTCCAATACATCTATGGCAAAACGGAGCAGGAAGAAGACAATTCTTACCTGCCCCCTATTCAAAAAGGAAAAAAATAAAACTAAAACTTGATGATCGGCGCATACCACCAGTACTTACACTGAAATAATAAATAAATAAATAATAAAAAATATAAATAAAAATGAAAAAGAAGGAACAAAAACAAAACAAATTAACAATTAAACAAGAAGAACGAAAAAGTCAAATCTAAATTCAACTCCTATCCTATTCGTCTTTAAATTGTCTAATTAGTTTATTTTTATAATTTGTTAAAAATATTTCTACAACAGTAAAATGTAAAATGAGAGAATTCCCCATTTTAACTCCTATAACTGAAGGGAACATCTGCTTTAGTGTAGTGTAGTCCGTGCATACTGATGCTTATAATACTTATGCTTATATAATGCTTATAATTATAATAATTATAATGCTTATAATTATATATATATATATATATATATATATATATATATATATATATATATATATATATATATATATATATATATATATATATATATATATATATGTTACAATTGTGTGTGTGTGTGTGTGTGTGTGTGTGTGTGTGTGTGTGTGTGTGTGTGTGTGTGTGTGTGTGTGTGTGTGTGTGTGCAAAATCCTACTAGCTACTGTACATTGTTGCACTCACACTAAACGACTAAACTGTACACATAAATAATATAACACAATAAGTTATCAGCTTACCCATTGGGGCATCTTCCCTCCCTGTGGGTCATGATGGTGGAACTGCAGAACCAGGACTGTCACCACCACGGACAGGCCCACGATCATCATGGTACTGGAAAAGTACTGGGCTGAATAAGAACAGAGACACAATGTGAAGATCAAGCTTATCATGGTGTTTTTCTTCAGGACAGTACTGTAGCATCGTTAAGCGCTGCAGTTTACGCTGTCATAACTATTACATAATTAACTGATTGCTATTATTTGAGATAATTGCAATTGTTTTGCATAATCGTCAGAATCATTTCCATTCATATATCGATTCAGCTGTTGCTAAATGTTGTCATAAAAAAACACATTAATTAAATCAATTAAATCGTAAGTCGTAAGTGTAGGGAGGGCATGAAGTGACTAAAGCTTGACTTCCTGATTTTCTACCAAAATACACACACATGCACGCAGGCATGCACACACACACACACACACACACACACACACACACGCACGCACACGATTTTTACATTAATTTACACACGTAAATTATCCGGGTGGGCAAAACTGTCATATTTCAGTATACAATAAAATTTCAACGTATTCAATTAATAAATGACATGAATGAATTTGAAAACCATTTAATTCAATCTTTCATCTATCACTTCCCCTCCGTCTGCAATGTGTTGATGTGTCCGTTCCAATAAAGTGGACTGAGCTAATAGATTCTGGCTCCACATTACACCACAGGGCTGCCAGCTCTCATTGCCTCTCTCCCTTTCTCCTCTGCTCACTTTAATAGTACTTTGTATCACCACCTGCCTTCTCTCTCTCTCTCTCTCTCTCTCTCTCTCTCTCTCTCTCTCTCTCTCTCTCTCTCTCTCTCTCTCTCTCTCTCTCTCAAAGTAAACAACTTCTGAAGGCACAATTCCTTCAGGTCAAACCATAGGCAAGGCCTTACATTGGTTATTAAACTTTTCTTTTTCTAGGTGACTTCTCGCCTCACCAATTACAACCACACAAACACATGGACACAGTAATAAAGGGAGGTTTTTAACACCAGGTGATATTGTGTTGTTATTAGCACAATTAGCATGTCAGAAATGGGGTAAACCTGTGTTTGTTTCTCTGTGACGACAATATTTGTTGTCAGTCAGTGTGTGATTAAAACATCAACCATATCCAGCTGACATCCAGTCATTAAGCCAGCGAGCCAGTCAGTCAGTCAGTCAATCAATCAAGTCAGTCTGAGATCCCCATCCCGGCCTGACCTCTGCTGGGTAATTGATTCTTACTTCCGTAGCCTTCTCTCTCAGACGGATTATAGATTACGACACAATTATCGCGGGTCGGGCGAAGCGGGTCAACCCACGGAAAAAAAAAAGAAACACCAAAACACTCTCTCTCTCTCTCTCTCTGTCTGGGTTGTTGATTTATATATTTTTTTTCGGTACCGGTTGGGCTCCCGTGCGGGGCGGGTTATGAAAAAAACACACCCAGTGTGAAGAGAGTGGTGCCTTTGACAGTGTAACTGGTTGCATCCTTGTGTTGCAATCAGCAACAATATGTTGTCACGTGACACGTGACAACATATTGTCACGTGTCACGTGAAGCTTGACCAATCAGCCGTGCTCAAACATATGGACGGACATACGGACGGACGGACATACGGACACACGGACAAAGTCAAATGTAGGAGTGGTTGGCACCACTCAAAAACCCGACCCGCGCATCACTAACTGTGTAGGATCTTCAATTAAACAACACAGGGTCTAATAACGGCGTTGCTTCCATGTTGATCTTGGACTTCATATCGCCGCTCTGTGACGTCAGTCATCTATTACGTAAGTATGACTCCATTTTTGGTCAAGGTTTTGGCCAGATCCGACCACCACTGACTTCCATTATGAATTGAAAGTAGCATTTTTCAGAAAATATACTCCATATGTAACAAAAAACATTAATGATGCGGGGAGTTACTTTCTTAGCCTAATGGCACTGATCCGTCCAGTGCAATTTGCAAGCTTATCCCTGGACACACACACAAAATACCCATTTGTAGACTGCTCAGCTCCTTGCTATACTTCAATAATTTCAAGCAATTCATCAGTGTTATTACAGTTTAAGGTATATTTCATATTTTTTGGGAGCACCCCGGACAGTTTTTATGCTTGATTCAGTATTTAGATATTTGATATTCATTTTATCAGACATACCCCCTTCCTATACAAACCCATTGTAACTTCAAACTCCATTTTAACCATGTTAGATTCATCAGAAACACACGTCCTTGGTTCTGGTGACTGACATTGTCCTTCTAATACGTGAGGAGAACATGTTTTTTCAATTACTTTTTTCATTTATTTTTTATATTGTTTTTGGAAAATGAAAAAATAATTATTGGAAAATACAATAAAAAGAAATGATTAAATAAATGAAAAAAGTAATCGAAAAACAACGGCCCCTCACGTGTTAGGAGGGCAAATTCCGAGCGGGGGGCCCATATGAGGGCAGATTTTATATGGCCCACCATAAATAATATGGACCATAAATCAAATTCATACATTGAACTTTCTGAGTGTTTTGAAATTAACCTGGGCAGATAGGCCATATCTCAGTAGAATTTGTAAGGATTCTTAACTAACCCCATCCCTCAAAAAATGCAGTTCGCTGGGCTCATTTAAAACAGCCCTAAAAACTCATCTTTCTGGAGGCCATAAGAGGAGGTAGTACCAGTTTCCCGGTAGACAGACGACCCCCCTCCCCTTTTTTTGTATATATATTTTTTTTTTCATGTTTTTTTTATTTTTTGTACATAGTGGTATTTTTTCTCTGTATTTTTATGTTGATATTTGAACTGTTTGGTTGCTACTATATATGTCTATGAAATTAATTCAAGGACCCCAACGGAAACAAGTCCGCAAGGACTTTTTTGGTCGGACCTTTTAGACAAAAGTATTATAAATGTAACTGTGTTGTTTTACATTCTTTTGCCTAATAAAAATGTCAATCAATCAATCAATCAACAGCTTGTTCCTTGTGTTTAATTGTATTTAATTTCAATGTTTTTAGAGAGCTTTTCACACCTGGTTACATTTGACTACAGTGCCAACAAATTACTATTGATATTGAATGGTAGTTATTAAATATAATTGTTATAATGCGATGCATTTGTATGTTATTTTGCTATGGTCCAAAGGTACAGTATGACAGGAGATCTATGGAGTCGGCCCAAATATATTTTCATATTTTCAAATATGGCCCCCTTTGAAAAAAGTTAATAAGGGAGGAATACGGGAGAGCGATTGTTTCCTCAGTCTCAGGTGTACGCTTACCTCGCTTCTTGGACTTATGGGGTAACACGCTGGTATATTCCCCTTTTACACTTGATTGATCAGCAAAACAGCTGAGATTGGGAAGATAAAAGCTGAGCGAGTTGACCCGAAGGTTACTCCACAGTGCAGAAGAAAATCTCTGCTGTATTGGATGCACCTTGGGTTGGGCAACTCATTCAGAGTTTCCAGGAGGTGGAACGCCACTCATAGTCAAAACAAATCTGAGAACTCCAAGACTTTCTACCGGCTGCTGCATGAGCATTGTGCAAAGTACTTTTTGCTCCTCGACAAGCAAATTATGAATTGAGACACCCTTCGGTTATTAGAATAAACTACATCCCATTGCTACAAAAGCTCTGTGATTGGATAGTTCGTTGTTAGGCCAACCGACTGCCCAATGAGACTATAAACACCACAGCCTGGAGTGACAATTGCCATGCAGTTGGCTAGTTTGTTGTTGGGCCAACTGGCTGACAAATGCTGTAACTTCAACAGTCGGTGACTCACGTTTGTGTGTGTATAGGGCTGACCCTGTTGGCAGTCCAGCCAAGGAAAATGCACACTGAACCTAGCAGTTCTTGTTTGCGCAGGCCTTAGATACAGCCTTGTATCTAATTGATTTACAACACCCTATCAAGGAATAAAGACCACCGCTCATGAAAGGTCCTTTACCCTTGTTTCATTTTACATAATTATTCAATATGTTCAGTCATTCTTAACCCATTAAAACCCGGAAAGCATCTGTGCCATTTTAGATTTTTGCGTTGGCTATTCAAAAATAGCAGATATACAAGCTCACAGTGCATGACTTCGTGCCGTGTTGCGAGCTTGTATATCTGCTATTTTTGAACATTTTTGAAAAATCTTCAAAGTGTGAGAACTGCTGATTTAGAAGGCATTTGTAGAATCGGCCTCAGTTACGAGTTAACATCAGTAAAACGTAGGTTCCACATCAGGTTACCAGATGGATATTAATTCAGCTGATTGGAAAAACAAGTGCAGTGCATCTTACCTATGAGAGGAACGGAGTCTGAGGTGGCGGGCATGATTTCTGCTACCAGCAACATGAAGACTGTCAGCGACAGCAGCACTGTTATGCCTGGAGGCAGATAGGAAGAGAATGGTGTGTGTGTGTGTGTGTGTGTGTGTGTGTGTGTGTGGGGGGGGGGGGGGGTTGCGATACAATCAACAACTGGGTTTTAGGAATAATATTATTTTCAGAAAATTCATTCAGTCTTTCTTCATTGTGTCATACCTAAAGGCATTTTGGAACAATCTGGCATTTTGTCTGGGCGATTACATTGCCATGCTTACACCAGGGTTTTTATTCATCTGGTAATGAATAGAACCTAACACACACACTAATTCACAGCCATAATGTCAACATTAGCATAGAGCAATGAAACATAAATGGGTTCACAATAGTTCTGGGATTTAGTGTGCATACATTGCCACGGCGGAGATTGGAGAACAGAGATAAATGTGTCTCTACAGTACATGCAGACTGGTCAGGTTTCATTATTCCTCTGTCTGTGTTAACACATACTGTATGTGTGTCTGTCTAGATGACTGTAGTATACTGTCTGAATATCAAACATAATCACACAGCGACCATTTTGCTCTTACTGCGTACTCAGATGTGGGAAACCGAAACAGTGGGGACCATATTGCAATATCAAAACATTGCAATGTTGCAGAAAGATATCGAATATCGGGCCCAGCCTACTTCATCTGTTCTATATATATATGTTTTGTGTTTATCAGCTGCAAAATAAAATCCTCAGAGTTGATTGAACCATTTGTAGCTCAGAGTATACAAATGTAACCAGAAGGGTCCATTTTGTTCCATTCGTACACTCTCAAGAGTTTAATTGACTTTTACAGTGTATAAAAGCTCTGCCCCAGTGGTTCTCAAAGTGGAGTCCGGGGACCCCCAGGGGTCATTGGAAGGGTTCCAGGGGGTCCCCGGCTAAATGAGTTAAAATAGCATTAAAACAAGTTTTACCACTTTAACCTTATAAACAGTATATCGGCTATTTGAAAATAGCAGATTGGTCTTGTAGATCTGCTATTTTCAAAACATATTGGAACATTTTTGTGTTTTTTCAACACAAATCTTGTAACGGGGCTGGGGGGTCCCTGGCACAAAATATTACCAGATGGGGGTCCGCAGCCAAATATATATTAACCATTGTATAAATGGGTTAAATATATATTAACCCATTGTAACCCATTTCTTGGGCTATTCAAAAATAGCAGATATACAAGCTCCCGAGTGCCGTGCTATGAGCTTGTAGATCAGCTATTTTTAAAAAATCTTGAACTTTTGGCAAATCTTTGAATACATATTTTTTTAAAGCGAACAATTGTAACTCAAATCTTTGCTTCTAGGGGGTCCCTGGAACAAAATATTTGACAAATGTTAAAAATATATATATTCAAAGATTAGCGATTCACGATTTTCAAAAAAAAATAGCCAAAGAAATCTCATGAAAAGGTTTGAAAGAACCCAGTGCTTTATTCATACCCAGTGAGATCTTCTCCCCGGAGTCCGCAGGCAGCAGGAACACCAGCATGGCCAGGCCAGAGATGAGCACACAGGGGATGAGCAGGTTGAGGGCATAGTACAGCGTCCGCCGCCGCATGGTGACCGTGAACGTCACGTCAGGGTACGGCTCCTTGCAGCAGTCGTAGTACAGCTCGTTACGCTTGGAGGGAACACCTGATGGAAGAGAGAGAGAGAGAGAGACGTATGAATGAGTGGCCAAATACATATAATTTTGGGGGGTCCTTGACATGAAAAGGTTTGAGAGCCACTGATATAGCAACATAAGTGTTTCAGAAAACTGTTAGGATTTTAGAAGACATGTGTAGAATCGGCCTCAGGTCTTAAAGGACGACTTCACCACTTTTCAACATATCTTCATATAATAGGTCCTCACTAATGCTCATGATAAAATGGTAACATTTTTTCCTAATCAGTCTGTGTCTCAGAGGAGGGCTGTAGACAGTTCAGCAACCCGTCTACCAGTGACATCATCGATGGGGAATCCAAGCTAATAGAAACTGCAGGCTTTGTATTCCTGGAAAGTTGCAATGCAATAATAGATCCCATTGTTCTCGCCTTAATAAAAATCTGAATCATTTTTTTTAAATCTTTTTGGAAAAAAAAAATCCTGCCTAACGATGATGTCACTGGTAGACGGGTTTCTGGACTGTCCACAGCCCTCCTATGAGACACAGACCAAGTAGATTTTTTTTAAATAATTTTATCATGAGCATTAGTGAGGACCTATTATATGAAGATATGTTGAAAAGTGGTGAAGTCGTCCTTTTATGGGTTAACACTGAGGATTTTACTGTGTACTGAGGAGCGTGCTAAAATTGAAAAGTGCCCAGCTGGAACCAGTTAGATGACTGATTTCCCATGACTTCACTTTCAAAACACCTCAAATCCAATTTGCCAATTAGAATAGAGGAGGATCTAATATGGATTCATATCGTATAGTTGAGTGGTCTGGACCAATGCTTTGAGCCATGGAATCAGAGTAGTAAAGTAGGATGAGGAACATTTCATTTTCTAACTCAGAGAGTCAGCAAAATGCAAGAAGACAATCACAAATAGATGCAATTATGTCACAATTGTGTCATCTTCTATTTCTTCAAGTAAAGACAAAATGACATAACTTTTCAATCGACATTTTTCCCTTACTGGCATCTGAAATAGAGCAACTCTGATGGAATAAATTCTCTTTCCTAGTCCTATGGCCTAGCCTGCTGTGGCTCAGGTGGTAGAGCTAACAGAAGATTCCCGGTTCAATACCTGGCTATCCCTGGCTTAGTGTTCAAGTGTCCTTGAGCAAGACACTGAACCCCTAACTGCAACTGATGAGCAGGTTGGTGCCTTGCATGGTTTCCTCTGCTGTTGTTGCGTGAATGTGTGTGTGTGAATGTAATGCACATTGTAAAGTGCTTAGGATAAAGGTGCTATAAATGCAACACTCACCATTAAGTCATAAGCAATACTGTGCACTATTAATTTAACTTAGATGGGTCCATTTGATTACATTTGTACACCCAAATCGATACATTAACACAGAGGAAGTTACTGTGTGGCCATTGTAAAAGTCAAACCCGGTTTCTCCTTGGCATAAAATATCCTGTACACGTTAAGGGTACAGGGACCTGTTTTAGTATAATAAATCAGTCAAAGTTGTCAATTTGAACAGTTACCTCCACTATTCTTGCACCTCAACACTGCCACTCCTTAAAGCAGTGGTTCTCAACCAGTGGTCCGTGGACCACCAGTGGTCCTTGAGGGGGTTCCAGGTGGTCCCCAGCTACATGATGGAGAGTTAGTAACGAAATGGACTCTTATAGATCTTTAACTATTGAGTGTGTACAATTAAATTAAATTAAATTACATTTGACTCTTGAGTTAAATTATTGTTAAACATCTGCATTACTTAATTAAATAGTTGTTATTTTGATCAACGTTTGCCTGTTATATCTCCTAATGGTACCACACAAATACAGCATGGAAATGTGGACAAAATCCAACAACAACAAAATATTCAAAGTTTGGGGTCTGAGAATCTCATCAAAATGGTGGTTTGTGGCTCAAATGTCAAATAAATGATGGACCTTGATATGAAAAGGGTTGAAAACCACTGCCTTAGAGTACTTTGTATTAGGCCAGATTTGGCTACAATCTCCTGCCCAGCAACCTGGTTTCCACATGCAAACGCTGTGCACAGGTTGATAGATCATCAGTGGTTGTTTCTGAATGTTTCCTTTCCCATTAGAGGTGAAAATACTCTGAACCAGGTATACTCTTAATATCAAGGATGCCTGTAAACTGTGTAAAGCTATTCACTGCCCCCACCTACAGTAGGTCAGTGGGATAACCTCTCTATGATCCTACTGCCCAAATATAGACCACTTATTAAGAGGGACAAACCGGTAACAATAAACAGTCACTGTTTGGCCAGAGGGGGCTGAGTCAGGACTGCTACGCTAGTACTACAGAGATGTATGCGTCCTCAGTGCTTCTCTATATGAACATTTGTAACTGTTACTTCAAAGAAGTTCATGTGTATATACCTGAATCAGAAACCCTGGATGAGTAATGATGTCGGTCTGCTGCTGAAGGCCCGCAACTCTGCATTTAGAGCTACTACTATGATACTAGCACAACCAGGTCAAATCTCAAAACAAACAAACAAACACGTGACAAATGGAGGACATCTTCCTACTAAACAACCTACCCGCACCTGTGGCAAGGAATTCAATTTACAAATTTACAATTTAGGCGTTTAGCAGACACTATTTATCCAGAGCGAATAAATAAATACATCTGTATATTGAAACTATACAAACTATAGGATGCCAGGTCAACAAACGAACCTGGCATCAGTCTAAATAGCTTCTAAATTACAAGGGATAGAATATAGAATACAGGCAGTAACCAACTACTGTACAAGAGCCCACACAACTGCCCTGTGGTCAATGACGCCTCACTCCATGATGATCAGATGACTACGTATCCACCCTGCTGTCCACCTCTCAGGTCAGGTCTTCCCTAAGTAGAACAAGTACACACAAAGCGGCCGGCCCTGACAGCACACCAGGCAGGGTGATCAGGTTGCCGACCAGTTGGCAGGGGTGCTAATTAGCATCTGTCGCTGGACCTACAGTATTGACAGCCCCTACATGCCTAGAAACCAGCGTGATCTAATATGAGAGTGACGACACTAGCGTTGACTCCCATTGTAAGAATGGAATGCGGAAATGCTCTCAATGAGGAAGTTCCAATGTTTGGAACTACTGTACAGCCCATAGTGGCGAGATGAAAGCATAACATAACTCTCGTAACTCTCTCTCTCTATGGCTCTGCTAAAAACAACCACGTTATCCCTGTGCCCAAACAATCATAAATAAGCTGTCTGAACCATTACTGTACTGTACTGTGCTCTCACTCATATCATGAAGTGCTTTGAGAGACTTGTGCCGTACCACACCAAAGCCACCATCCCCTTACTCGACCCACATCAGTGGATTGATAGGCGTATCAATCCAACAGGTCGACCGAGCATGCCATCTCCACAGCGCTTAATACTGCACCGTCCCTGACCAGAAGGCCCTGCAGCAGGTAGTGAAAGCTGCTGAGCGCTCAATCGGCATCCAGCTACTGTACCTGCCATTAACTCTTTGAATGCCAATGACGAGATTTCTCGTCATATTTTGCCAATGACGAGAATGACGTGATTTTGTGTTTTCAGTGGTTTTATGCTAGATGGCGCTGTTCGCTAACACATGTGTCACAATTTGACTCCCAGTGAAGCAATGAAGAAGCAAATCACGTGATCGCAAAAAGAACATCCACATTCACTTCCATGTTAATGTATTTGGAGAAAATGCTTCTGAAACCACATTCAACTGCCCACAACTATGGAATGGATTATCGAGGTGGCACACTTCTTTTAATCCGATTCTACGAGACCCCCCTACGTCTTTTAAAGCAATCGGCGGGTGGATCGTTGTGAAGAATAATATTCAATGATTTTTCAAAGGTTAGTGAAAACACTCGCTGGCAGTGGCTTAGCAAACAATGTTTTATGTCTTTCAGTCAAAGAGTTAAGGACGTCTACAAGAAACGCTGTGTGTGGAGTGACAACATAATCTTCTACACCATCCACCTTTCAACCTCCTGCCGTGTGGGAAACAGTATCAGTGTCTCCGGTCCAGAACCAAAAGGCTTAGAAAGCTCAAGTTTGTAACATGACATACATTTTAAATGAAATTGTTACATTGAAACACAGTGGCTGTGGGTTCTAAACCACCGTGGTGCAACCTACATGTGTTCGGGGGAGGGAAGCCGGGCGGGGGGATATTGGCAATTTGCACGTACTCCTACGGGCTGGGGCGGCACCTGTCAGAAAGGAGTGTTGGGCGGGAGGAGTAGTACGAAGGCTCTACGTCCTCCTGGTGGGGGCTCCTCACTGGCAGGTGAGCCAGTAGGATACGACAGCAGTGACAACACAGAAATGTGTGAGGGGAGGAATTCATTGGCATAATGACTAAATTGGGGACAACAAGGGAGTAAAAAATAATTGGCTACTCTAAATAAAATAAAAAATGAAACACTGGCACACATCACACAGTCTAAATGTCTGCATGTTTTTAATTCAGTCTGAGCAGAAGCAGGGATAAAACATATACCCACCACCGCCGGGGATACAAATGAATGACCAAAGCGGGAAGATATCAAGCATCAAACAGATCCCCCACCGCCACACCCACACATCCACAGTAAATCGAACACTGGGTTTAGTAAATACAGCTGATAGAGTGGTACTGACATCACATCTTCACTTAAACATCCAATTTGCCCCATTGTCCATCCAGAACTCAGTCTTAACTACTGTACAGTGTCTATCGCCACTGATTAATACCAGAATGGCTGTTGTTCTGGCCTCATCCAATCTGTCTTGCTGAGGGATTTACTGCACTAATTAAATCTGTCTAATGTCACAGTATGTAACAGAAAGCAATATCACCTGAGACCTTGGACTGGTGAAAGTAAAGTAAAAAAAAGGAAAAAAAAAATCTTCCCCTCTTTCTCTGTCACTTCCTTTTTATCACTTTTCCTCTGTGCCTTGCCTGCCTTTTCTCTCTCTGTACTGTGTGTGCGTGTCTTTTAATATAATCTAAGCACGTCTTTGATAGATTACACAATAACTCCAAAGCACACCATAAATAGTATTAGCATTTGCTTGATTAAAGAGCTCTAACTATGAGTGTGTGTGAGAGAGAGAGAGAGAGAGAGAGAGAGAGAGAGAGAGAGAGAGAAGAATATAGTGAAGGAGAGAGCCACTTCTGTGACTTTGCATGAACCTGAGCTGTCCTGAATTCAGTTTGGGCGTCATTAACTAATCTCTAATCAATTTGTGCAGTGATTCTCTGCATAGTGTTGGCCTCTAATTGGCATTTAATTTTCATAGTAGATCATCTCATTCTAGTTGATGTGAAATGACGCAGAACCCCTTTCAGTCTCCCTTGAGTGAATGGTGAGTAATGTCACAGCCTGCAGAGATTTCATTTGATCCCTTTTAAATTGAGTCACATCAAAGCTTATTGTAATACTGATAGCTGCATGCTCATAATTGCTTTTGAACCACAGCATGTATATTCTGGGGGGGGGGGGGGGGGGGCATTTGGCAAAAATACCAGATCTACAAGCTCACAACGCGTCGCAACGTGACTGGCTATTTTTGGCAAAGCAATTTGGTGTAAACGGAAAAAAGTGGTCCAATACAGTAACTCAGGTCCGTTTTAACAAGTCTTGAGGGTTTAAGTGGTTAATTTGTTATATTACCGACCTTCAATATTCCTCTCTCTGTCAATCAATGTCTTCTTTACTTCTCTCTATGTGTGTGTGCGCGCATGT
Organism: Gymnoscopelus microlampas; assembly: GCF_963454915.1. Lineage (NCBI taxonomy): Eukaryota > Metazoa > Chordata > Actinopteri > Myctophiformes > Myctophidae > Gymnoscopelus > Gymnoscopelus microlampas. The sequence continues at coordinate 31,542,104 of NC_139939.1, forward strand.
GTGTGTGTGTGTGTGTGTGTGTGTGTGTGTGTGTGTGTGTGTGTGTGTGTGTGTGTGTGTGTGTGTGTGTGTGTGTGTGTGTGTATGTGTGTGTGTTGGCAGAAGGATGTTTTTAGTCACCATGACTGTGTGTGTTTCTGGCCTGCTTGGCGCCCGGCTGTACCCGAGGTAAGTGAACCGTCCCAGGGCCAGCTGTCACCACACAGAGCCCTGGTCCACTTTTGCAGACAGCTGGGTACATTTTAATGTGTGCTGCGCTATGCGCCTGTCTGCACGCGCGTGTGTGTGTGTGTGTGTGTGTGTGTCCACACGCTGCTGGCCTCAGGTTGACACCTAAATGTGAATTAGAGATGATTTGAGTCCTCGCTACCACATGGAGAGACGTATGTGTGTGAACTGTGAATATGTGTTGGGGGAAAAACAATGTCAATAGAAGGAGTACAATAAATAACTTGCTGGGCACAGTTTGGTAACATTCAGTTACCTCTAACCTGCATGGTTGTAAACCTATCAATGCCATGGCAGAAATTGTTCTGTTGCATGTTCTCCAAAAAACATGCAGAAATCCTGGTCTCTATACTGCCTCTCCCTGGTCAGCCGGGGCGTCTGATGGAAGGGAAAGGAACTGGTTGGAATAACGTGTTCCTTCCACACGCTACGTCCTACCGGGGAAACTCCCGCCTGTCAGGTGATAAGAAGCGGCCTGCTCACTTCTCATGCATTGAAGGAAGCATGAGCTCAGTTCGGGGCTTTCCCTTGGCTGGCAGAGGGAGAGTAGCGCCCAGGATTACAGTTTAGGCAATGATGAAACAAAAAAAAGTCACAAGTAGGGTAATCTGGTAGAGGTAACGTGCAAATGAATGCTGTACGAGTTAAATGATTCATAAACATGGACAAACTATGAAAAAAACATGTTAACATATTAAATGTGCTTGTGTAATTAGACGCTACATTGTGAGTGTTAGGTTTGACTTCTTATTTATAAGGCACACGTTACACGTAGATTCCTGAGGCTCCATATGGCAGTGGGACCACTGGGCTACCTCTAGCACCACTTGACCAGGATCAATAGACACGACAGAGTCAGTGGGAACCGCATATTAACACGGACACATGAGAGCCTCGACACCTGCTCGTGTTGCGTTCTAAAGGACATTGATTGGTTGTCTGCACTCCAGGGGATGTGACATGAAAAGGGCTTATAGGGGATGTGGGATAAATCACTACTCGTGTCTCTGTGGGTTTCGTCTCCACAATTCTCCCTCCCTCTCCCTCTTTCTCTCTTTCATCACAGAACACGTCGCGTTTGAGGGTTGTGTTAGATGAGTGTTTGAGGTTGCATGAAAGAGGTGTTACACTTAACAAATCTGACGTACAGAGATTCCATTATCAAGTCCCACCAGGAACTGAATTCTGTGAACAGCTGAAAACATTGAGCCGTGTTGACCGACTCCTGTATTTTGTCCACATCATGGCATTAGCTCATAGGCCTACACAATGCATCCACTCCTGCATAGTTAGGCCTCCACAGAGGTCAATGTTCACCTTAACACATCCACCGCCAAGGGCTAATCTCATAATGTACTCACCACTGCCAAGGTTTTATTGTTGTTTTTTGTTTTTTTCAAGTCGCCATAGGCCCCGTTAAAATCCTTTAGAATCCGCGATGGACTGTTTGTAAACAACCTGCACATGTTGCTTCGTCTTTTAGTCCAGACCGCGAGTCAAACGGAGCCGCCATGTTTGAGTTCTGACCGTTTATGTTAACATGGGAAATGCGAGGAGGAAAAACTACACAGGTTTTATAATGGTTTTAGTGTCCCACTTAGAATGGAGGCCGACGGGAAACAAAAAACGGGATATTACTTCCGGGTCACTTCCGGTGGTGTTACACTGAAAATGGTCCCCCTAGAAAATTGAAAAAAAAAAAAAAAAAAAAAAAACGAAAAAAAGGAAAAAACACCCGCACCGTAGGACTACGGTTTCGGCGCTTAACAGTTGGATTTAACGGACCGTAGGACTACGTTCTTGGCGGTTAATGTGTTAAAGGAATAGTTCCAACAAATTACTTATTGTCTCCACCAGGCCTAAAGGCATGGCGAGAGTATGTTTTACCCCCTGTCCGTCCGTCCGTCATTCTGTCTGTGTACAGCTAATCTCTGGCACTGTTGGCTTGATCGTGCCGAAACTGTGCACACGCACTCCCTGGATGCCAGAGCAGAACCTCTGACAGTACTCCTACAGATTTTGTCCAAAGATCCCGCAAATCGGTACACAGTATCTCTATCATTAAACGAAACGTGTCTTTCAGATTTTTCATATTCCATCCTGATTGGCTAAAATTGCCTTCCAAAGTTTGCAGGAGTGCTCCGTTTTGAACAAAATGCCTCAAATCATGAACACAGCATGCAATTTCCGTGAAACTTTGCACACACATTCCCACCTGACCTGGCCGAGACCTGTGCTCCGAGGAGCACTTGTTCTAGTTTATAGTGGGATCACAGTTAGTGTCTCTTTCTATAGGGCTATGTTATGTCTTCAGTTATTGTTGGCGGTCATGACAGCCAGTTCCCATCTGATGTCATGTGTGAGTTCAGACTGCTTCAGACCGTACTGAATAACAGCTAGCTTGCATAACATCTTCAGATTAGGATTTAAATCTAAGATATACAGCTCATCAGATGTGTTGACTCCTCCAAAGAGGATGATACGTTCTCCCACCATGCAACACTCCATCCAAGTTAAGCCCAAAGGGGCTTTCCCTTTGGGCTTAACCTTCTTCCATGAGAAGGTCTGTGGATTGAATTTCCACAGATCATTGAAGATCTGGTTTGAGTTTTTGCCACCAAATATGTACAGCTCTCCATTGTAGGCAAAGGCTGAATGAGCACAGCGTCTTTTTGGAAGAAGCTGTGCAGACGGTGTGCTCAGCCATAAGTTGGTCTCTGTGTCAAACACTCTGATGTTGTTGTGGCAGTCACCCTGGCCATAGCCCCCGAATACAAACATCTTTGTACCGATGATGGTGGCAGAGTGAGCGTGATGTGGTGAAACAGGTGGTGGAGTGTCTCTGGTGTTAATTAAAGACCAGACCATTGTGGTGATGTCCAACTTGTAGATGTCATTAGTGCTTCTACCCATCAGGGTGATTCCTCCATAAATATACATGACATTCCTCAATACACAGGCTGAGTGGTATCCCCTCTCCCCTGGAACAGTACCAGAGATATTGGGTTTGGACCATCTGTGGTTGTCAACATCAAATGAATAAAGCACGTTACAGTAAGGATATCCCCCCCAGATGTAGACAATATCTTCTACCAGAATAGCTGTGTGGCCCCCCTCCACGCAGGGACCCCCAAGGTGATGTTCGCCTCCTCCATTTGTCTCTGGGGTCACCTTCCTCCAGCGTAGAGACACTGTGTTGAAGATCCAGACATCAATCCGATCACTGTTGTTCCAATTCTTACATCCATCGTATCCTCCAAATGAGTACAGCTTGTGTCCGACTACCACAGCAGCTGGGGAGAAAAACCCATGTCCTCCTTTCAGATGTATCGTCCAGTGAAACATTTCACACACCAGCACCACCGTGAATCAGTGCAACTAATTTAGAGGAGAGGTTGACAGAAGGCAGGGCAGGTTCTTCCCAGAAGTTGCTGAATGGTGTTGTGTTGGAAAATACAGTAACGACATTTAAAAGGACAATTACATCTGATGTAATGATGATGTTGTGATGTCATTGCGTGATGACATCATTATATGGAATAGCTAATGACGTTACTCAACCCGAATGGATATTTTAGCTAAATCTATGATCATAATGTCAGTACTATGACATCAGTAATCCATATTTGGGCATAATGTGATACAGACTATCTGTGTGAATTAATGACTCCTCTGACATGAAGGAGAATTATAATGTAGCGTTGTGATGCTGAGCTGGCATTAGGACCATGCTTATTGTCTCCGCCAGGCCGAAGGCATGGTGGAGAGTATGTTTTCGTTTGATTTTCGTTAGTTCCACCAAGCTAACATTGGTCAAGCGTCACGTGACAATATGTTGAAAGGGTGTGCTTTGATTGGCTAGCGAGACGCATGACGAAATACATACCTATAAATAGGTGAATCACTTCGAAACATTGCACTGCATGTTTCGAAGTGACATCAGTGCCGTCAGCCAAGCTAACATTTAGTCAGGAGATATTAGCAGAAAAAGTTCCAATCTAGGAATAAATTCCTTACCAAAAATCCTGCTGCTGGCGGAGACTTGTGCTCAGGTGTTGTGATGTATTTCATATAAATGTAATTTCAGTAATGCATTGAAGCTGGTATTGAGGCGGTACTAAAAGAGGCGGTACTAAAAGAGTATTTGTAGTAGTAGTTAAGTAAGTATTGTTACTCAATGTATTTACTTGAAAGTGTTTTTAATGACTTTATTAGCTTTAAAGTTTTTTTTACAGATTTTTAAGTATTTTTACTGTTTTTATCAACTTTTAGGTATTTGTAGTGTTTTTATCAACTTTTAGGTATTTGTAGTGTTTTCATCAATCTTTAAGTATTTTTACTATTTTTTTTCAACTTTTCAGTACTTTTAAGTATTTTTACTCATGTTGAGTACTCTTAAGTATTTTTGCTCAAGGTATTTGAGTATTCTCTCCGTCCCTCTCTCTCTCTCTCTCCCCATCTCCCTATTTTCACAACGCATCGCGACGCATTGAGAGCTTGTAGATGGGCTATTTTCAATTGATTGCAACCTTTATTGTGAAGGAACGACCGGAAGTGCTAAGCTATTCAATTGCGTGTGACATAACACTGTGAGTCGTGACATTGTGTCACAGAAACCCACCAAAGTCCCCAAAATAACACTGTTCAACGGGCTAATTAGTTAGCATTGATGACATTGACCACACTAACGTTCATACAGGTTGTTGATAAGATGTTTAACGTAGCCGTTTGAGTGACGACAGCTGCGTTGTGTAACATTAACGTTAGCCGCATGCTAACGCTACCCGTGGCTTAGCTCCACACTGACGGCCCATTATAGGCAGCTGTTGGCTTAAACCCAACTAACGGCAACACAGTATTGGACATAAGCATTCACATACATGCTTTAGACAGTATTAGCAACAACCGGTAGTTTGTTTACATGGCGCGGGACGTCGCGGGTGGCAGCGCGCCGACATCCGTCGGGCGGCGCGGCGATGTTGGGGTAAAGGCCCCACTCCCAGGCGAGGCTTATGCTTGCGCTAGGCCGCGACTTCCGCGGGGCCGCTGCCTCGTCTCCTTCGTGTCTTGTGACATTTGTAATGGACAGAAATGTAAGTTGGGCTTGTTTGTGTGAGAATATTACCACATTGGTTCGAAATGTGTGCTTATTTCAGCATTTAGGTTAGGAGGTAACTGTGCGTGAGCTGTGTGAAGCGAGCGAGCTGCTGATTTCAATGGCGGCCGCGGCGTGTGGAATTGTAGACAGTCAGAGAGTGGGCGGGGTCTCGGTGTTGCCATGTCGGCGTACTGTAAGCGCTGTAGGGCCAATGTTGGTGGTATAGGGTTCGTTTGGTTTGGCCTCGTTTTCATAGACCTCGTTGCTTGGAATTGTAGACAGTCAGAGAGTGGGCGGGGTCTCGCTGTTGCCATGTCGGCGTACTGTAAGCGCTGTAGGGCCAATGTTGGTGGTATAGGGTTCGTTTGGTTTGGCCTCGTTTTCATAGACCTCGTTGCTTGTTTCTCTCGCGAAACCTGGCAACACGACGCATGCGCAGTTTGATCGGAGACCCAGGACCCCATCCACCCACCGTCAGGTTACTAGAATTATAGTAGGATTGCAATGTGACTGACACTTTGTTCATAAACATACAGACACACATGCACTAATCTGAGCTCCCAGAAGTTTTCGCCGGCGCGGCGAGGAACTTCTGGGCCAGAGCCCTGGGATTTGTGGGCGGGATGTAATTTACGCTCTGAATCTGAGCGGACACGCCTCTTACCGGTCTGGAGCTGTGCAACTCGTCTAAAAGGTCCGACGAGAGGCAAACAGCAGTACACAACAATGGCGGTCGAAATTTCTCAAGGGGAAATTGCTTCCCGTCGATCCTATTTAGATGCAACACCCACTGCATGTGGATCCCGCCCCCTTTTCTTCATTGGCTGTTGATTTGAATCACAACGCAGTGGCCGCGCCCCCGCTGTCCAAACTCCGAGGCAATGCCTCCCAGACTACACATGCACTTACTGTGTACTCTCACTCTCTCTCTCTCACACTCACTCACTCACTCACTCACTCACTCACTCACTCACTCACTCACTCACTCACTCACTCACTCACTCACTCACTGATGCTACTGTAGGCTACTGTTAGTTAATTTACAGTACATTAATAAAACACAGCATGGTCATGTTTTATGTGACCTTTTATCGTCGCTGTTGGGCAATCAATCTCTGTGTTTAATCGTTTTATGTTTTGTCGTAAATTAATGTCCTACTTTGTCATATAAGAATGTCACGCAAAAAGCAGCACATATAGACGACCTTCACACGTCGTGAGCTTGTAGATCAGCGATTTTCAAAAAGTTAAACGTAGCAAATGAAAAGTGTTAACAAGAGCTGTGACTAAATAATAACTGCATTGGAACAGTTTCTTTTTTTCTATTTCCTGAAAAGTAACGTTTTGGACATGCAAGGCTTCCATGTGACAATGTATCTCATCTACTACTTGTCCCTGTTTTAACAGTTGCTAAAGAGCTGTTAAAGGATATAGATCAATTGAATTCTGAATATTACATTAAATGCATGCTAATACGTCAAAATACCACAATATCTAGGAATTAGAATCTACTCACTGTTCGAAAATGTGTAAGGAAAACCTTACTAGCCTCATGCATAATATCAGAGATTACCATGACAATGGAGTTCCTTGAAGGCTTCCTTACAGGGAAGAATGAATGCAGGGGATACAAATGTTCTTCAATTACATTTTCTGTTCTTTATGCTCCCACTAATATGCTAATATCCAAATTCAGATGGCACAAGAAGCATGCTAAATACAACTGACTACATTTCAAAGCCAAAAGCAATTAGGATTGCCCTTTACACCAAGGTCTTTATTACAGCTTCCTTCAGATGAGGGCTGTAGATACGGTCAGAGTCAAAAGTAACTCATATACTGTAGGCTTCAAGACAATATTCTTTGAGACACACATATGGTTATTTGGCGGTGTGGTCAAATCAAACCATTGTCTTGGAGATGCAAACAACACAGGTATCAGCACGTATACAGTACTATCACATGACGTTATACTGTAGCAAAAATAATTGGTCAGAAGACAATCCTAGACCACTGTGAGGGCAGTAATGTGAGGGCCCTGTAAATTTTACATTTCCCCACTACTATAGCACAATTTTAAAGGAGTAGTTCACCAAAATATATTTTTTTATCGCATTCCTGAGCCAATACTTTGATGAACAGCTGACTCATTTGAGTCTGTTCACAGACTCAATTGAGTCTCCAACCGGTCATCGAATTATTGGCTCAGGAATGCGACAAAGACAAAAACAAAAAAAAAACTCCATGAATTCAAAGGCTTTATGGGGTGTGTAATTGGTAGAAAATAAGAAATGTTTTGGGTGAACTACTCCTTTAACTTCTTGTCACGTGGACAACCAGCTGATACAGTACATCCTCCCTGCCGAGAAAAAGGTATACAGTATGTACCCTTGGTGTTTAAGTCTTAGTTTTACTGGATCTCTGTGATGCACATGACATTGTCAACCACTACATATTACAAGACCAACTGGAAAACTGGGTGGGACTTTCTGGCACAGTAATAAACTGGTTTGAATCCTACTTAATTGACAGGGACTACTTGTGTCTATAGCTAATTACACATCTGAGCGGACATAAATTACATGCAGATTTCCCCAAGTCTCCTGGGGCCTCTTCTGTTCATCATCTATATGCTCCCACTGGAGCTGAATGTGGAAAGCAACAGTTTTACCATAATTCTGCAGACGACACGCACATTAACATAACCATATCACCGGGGAATATATTCCAAAACAAGCACTGAGACATTGCATTGACCAAATAAATGATTAGCCAGAATTCAATTGAACAAAGGCAGAACTCAATTAATTGATTTTAGAGCCAAGGAAGAATAATTAAAAGTCAGTGATCTGCTCCAATCGAAAATGTTAATGTTAAAAAGCACAACCCAAGCCAGAAATTTTGGTAGTATCATGCACTCTAACCTGAACAGCAACACTGCTGCTCGAGTCCTCTCAAAGACCAAGAAAGAGGATCATATCACTCCAGTTCTCAGATCTTTACAATCTGTCATTCTGTCGTTCTGATATAACTTTATAATTAATTGGTATAATTGGTAATACTATGTTGTTTGTATCTGTTTTATTGTCTCCGCCAGGCCGAAAGGCTTGGCAAGAGAGTATGTTTTACCCTCCGTCCGTCCGTCCGTCCGTGTGTCCGTGTGTCCGTGTGTCCGTGTGTCTGTGTGTCCGTCCTGTCTGTGTGTTAGCAGCTAATCTCCGGCACCGTTGGCCCGGTCACTGCGAAACTGTGCACACCCACTCCCTGGATGCCAATTCAGAACCTCTGGCTCAAATCTTTCACATGGGCCTGTTATAGCGCCACCTGGAGGCCGATTTGTGCAAAACCCATTTTTTAACATTACTCCTACAGATTTTATCCAAATGTCACGCAAATCGGTACACAGTATCTCTATAGTCAGGTGATCAACACGGATCTGTCCGATTTCCCATATTCCATCCTGATTGGCTAAGGTTTGCTTCCAAAATGTGCAGGATTGGTCCGTTTTGAACAAAATGCCTCAAATCATGAACGCAGCTTGTGATTTCCATGAAATTTCACAAACACATTCCCACTAGGCCAAGGAAGAAATGCCACCCTTTTTCACATTGGCCTGTTATAGCGCCACCAGCAGGTCTAATTTAGCAAAACACATTTTTGGAACAAAATGCCTCAAATCATGAATGCAGTGTCCGATTGCAGTGAACGACCTAAGAATAAATGGCACCCTTTTCACATTGGCCTATTATAGCGCCACCCGGAGGCCACAATAACGTACCTGACCTGGCGGAGACCTGAGCACTTTTTCTAGTTTTAGGTCATTCTTATCGTCTATTCTCTTGACTCTATTTTAATTGCATCGGAATGTCCTATTAATATGTGTTTCTTTTGTTTAAAATACTTTGAATTACCTTGTTGTTGAAATGTGCTATACAATTATTTAAACAAGACATGACATATTGTCATATTATACCAGATTGCTTATTTCTCCCACTAAACATGGCAACGTTTTTAGATCCCATAAGGTTGCTTATTTCTCTCACTAAACATGGCAACGTTTTTAGATCCCATATTCTGAGAGGACATTGAGCAACAGCGCCACTTACCATAGAGTTACATACAGTACAGTGGCCGAACACAGTATTGTGGGTCGTCTTTAGATCCCATATTCTGAGAGGACATTGAGCCCTCATTGGCTAAAGGACCAGCCAATGAGGAAAAAGTCACGCAAAAGTCAGGACTAGTGAAAAAGTCAGGACTAGCGAGTGTAGATGTAGACCAGGTTTTGCAACCTGGTAAAAATGTGCACAATCTGCAACACTATTCCTACAGGCTCCTTTCTGTACATGTTGTGGTACTGTCTCCAGTGTGATCAAACCAAACCTGGAATTGTGTATTGTCTGCAGAAATGGTTGGAATGTCCTGAAACGTAGCCTACTGTATGTTTATGTTTATTAGATTATATGACACTCTATATTTTCACTTACTGTATGTGACATCTCTATTCTTTGTGATTTTGTCTTTTGCAGACTTTCAGCCTGTCTGTCTTGCTGTCCTTTTTTGCTGTCTTTGCATTATGCCTGTACCTCTTAGTAAGCCATATCCACAACTCTGCCCGTTTGTTCTTGTTGTTGAGTTCTTACCTACAAGGTCCCACTCTCCATTGGGTATGTAGGTAGAGATGTCTACCTCCATCATCTGGAGGTCCAACAGCCAGCCGTTGTGGGTCCAAGAGCCAAACTTCAGGTCACACTTCTGTACGTCGAACGGGAACCACCGCACGTCAATGTAGCAGGTACTCTTTAGGATGCCTGGGGGACAGGAATACATAGATAGAAACAGGTTTATATGTGATTACGATAATGATGTTGAGGATAATGATTATTAGGGTGATAATGATAATGATGATGATGATGATAACAAAAGTTATAATAATACTGTTGATGGTGATAATAATAAGGTGGAAGAGAAGGAGGCTGATGATCACAGCGGGTGAAAACAAGAGTATTCACAGTGGTGTAAAAAGTACTACATTTTTGTAAAAGTACGGAATTCAAAATTGACTTGAGTAAAAGTACAAAAGTATTGGCATGAAAATATACGTAATGTACCGAAAGTAAAAGTACTCATTATGCAGAATATCCCATTTCAAGATTTCAAAATGAAAATAGCCGATCTACAAGTTCACACTGTGTCGCATCGCCACGTGTTGTGAGCTTCTAGATCTATTTTCAAATAGCCGAAATATATAGAGAGCTTAAGTGGGTAATGTATGTTTAGTAATACAAATCTAAATCTACAAAGTAACTAGCAACTAAAGTTTTCAAATAATTGTAGTGGAGTAAAAGTACAATATTTGCCTCTGAGATGTAGCGGAGTAGAAGTATTCATGATGATAATGCTAACAACGGTGACAACCAGGACCATGGCCACTTCAAAACACATCAGGGTAGTTGCTCTCACCTGGTGGGATGTACTGGCAGGCTCCTGAGGCGTTGACCAGGACGTTGGTATGGAAGGTAGCATCAAACCTCTCATCTGCACTACAAGGAGAGATGTACAAAGTAGATGTGAGTGAACAACAGTAAGACTTAGAAGTCAACCATTACTGACACGAGAGAGGAGAGTCAATAGGGAAATAAAGGGAAATGGAAAATCTGAGTCATTTATGAATTTTCCGGGCAATTACCTCTGGTCCCGAAGCAATTGTCCCTACTAAGGGAATGCGGGTGAGGAATCTCATGGATGTCAGAATGAAATGAGATAAAGGGGGATGATATTACAATGCTGTTGAATTGAAACTCACACTGATCAGATCAAAGTCTACACTGTGCTTACAGCTACATCACAATATACTGTATATACAAAACCCACACAACGTACCAATACCACCCACAAAATGTACATACACCACCCACACAATGTACCTACACCACCCACACAATGTACTGCAGCAGATGCTACACATACAAATGTGATGGAAAATAGCCTGATGAAGGTGAAGAGAAAGAGAGAGGTGGGAGAGGGGTGTGGAGGGATTAGCATAGATCTACACAGTGTTGTTTTACGTTATTGATAATCCTCTCATTCAAAAAACACTGATCAAACATGGCTGTCTGACTCCGGGGATGCCCTTCAGACACATGAGAATTATCAAAGCATCACTCAGTATATGTACACACATAAATGTGTGTATTGTAGGCACGTGCACACCAACACCTTAAACATACAAATCGAAGCATACACGCATTAGAATCACATCATTCGAATCAGACAAATACGGATTATAATCTCTGACGTACGGTATAACAATGTTCACGTCTCACTTTTATTTCAGACATTGACATCAGAGGAAGGTACACATTTGAGCGGGCCTGTTCCTGGAATGTAACAGAAGGCGTGGCACTTTTGAATTTGACTGGGTAGCATCCCTGTCTATGCGTTGTGGCTGTGTATCAGCATCACAGCAGGAGGGACAATGTCAGAAGACCTCAAGAGTCATTTTTAATCAAATTGTTCCATCAGACACGAACAGGAAACAAAACTCAAAGTCAAACTCAAAAAGCTTGTCCTATCTATATTAAAATTAGCTAATGGGACAGCAGGCCGGCCAGCGGGCGGTCAGACCACGGCCACGTCACTCTGACATAACCATAAACAAACCACGGCAATGTCACTATGACAACATAACCATAAACAAACCACGGCTGTGTCACTATGACATCATAGAACCTCTAGTAAAATAAAAGTGTTACGAAATTATCATAAAAAGTATAAAGGTACAACAATGGTACTGAGCTATTTACATAGTCAAATTTACAGCAAGTGCAAATAACCAGTGTTCTTCAATCTGCAGTATTGTGCCAATGGTCAAATATACATAATTATATATAATCAGGTATACAGAACAATGAATGAGGATATGTGTGTATACATTACAATCAGTTTAAGGGCAGACAGGTCAAAGTATCAGTATAACCTGTGAATCGCATTGAAAACACTGATTTACAGAGGTTTGAAAAGAACAAAAGACTTAAGTGTCCCTGAGCTGAGCAAGACAGAAACTAATCCCCGGGCGCTGCCGCCCACTGCTCCTAATTGTTAGGATGGGTTAAATGCATTGGACAAATTCTGTGCTGATGTAATTGGCCATAGAAATCTATAATGCTTTGTACGTCCATTCTGACCTAAAACATTTCGCATTTACCCAGGATAAACTGGCCCTGGACCCACCTCCTCTTTAAAAAATAAGACTATGTGCTCATTCAAAACTGTCAGAATAACTCATGCTGACTCATCATCTGCCGTCATCCGTTGGCACTTTAATGGTGATAAAATAACTAAGTTGAAGGAGAGCTTGAAGGACACTTTCCTTTTTTGGACAATACAATGAAATAGAAGCCAACGGTTTACATGATAAATATTCACAGCCTTGGCCCAATAATCAGTTCTATTCAATTAGCCAAGGGAGGGGAAAAACAGAATTAATCACCCATGTTCATTTCCCAGAACAAATTGCCTAAATTAGCAATTAGTCCTAAAAAAATCAACATTACTCTAATGGACATGCCTGTCTAATAATAAAAAAGAAGAAGAAGAAGATAAAAGTATTTTTTCTATTATTTACTATTTATGGTGTGCACATCTTTTATCTTTTATCTTTTTAATTCAGGTGCAGTAATTGGCTGAATCAGTGAGTGATTTACCAAACAGCTTTCATTGATCCATACCGAGAGCTAGACACTTTTTAATGGTTTAATGAGTGCAGGTTATTAGACAAGTGCATTTGTAGTGACACAAGGTTCTCTCTGCAGGTGCAGGTGTTACAGCCTGTCTCTTGGTCTAGTCTCTCTCTCTCTGTCTCTGCTGCTCTGTCTGTCTGTCTGTCTGTCTGTCTGTCTGTCTGTCTGTCTGTCTGTCTGTCTGTCTGTCTGTCTGTCTGTCTGTCTGTCTGTCTGTCTGTCTGTCTGTCTCTGCTGCTCTCTCTGTCTCTGCTGCTCTCTCTGTCTCTCCCCCTGCGGAAACTCCCTTGCTGCAATAAGACTGGACTCCTTCAGTGAATTCTTGGCCATGTTGTACCTGTGTTTATTTCTTGGCTCCATAGCCTTCTGTACCTTGTGTTCTTGCGTTTCTGGGTCACATCCCAGATTTAGATCTTTCTACAGTACCTGCTTAGAGTTATTTTTTATTTTTTAACCCCAACCCTTTGAATATTGGATTATTATCCCACCATGGTTTTGACCTCTCCCTTGCCTCAGCTCTATTTAAGGCTTGTCCCTTGCTAATAGACACCTTGCATTGAACTTGCTGTGTCTGAATGTTCTGCACTGGATGTCCTACTCTCTCCTAGACTGAAAGAACGAGCGCCCTTCAAGACCAATCGATGGTCTTGAAGGGCGGATCCAAACCCAGCCGGCAATAGGAAGCGGCGCTTCCTATTGTTCCATGGCATTGCATTAAAAAAACAAGAAGAGAAGACATCAAGGAGATTAGCTGAAAGTGTATCAGAAAATCAACCATGGATAAAAAACATTTAGCCATCTGTGACCAAAGGTCAATAGCTAAAACAAAATGGAATCTAGATTCTATTCACAACTTAATCCTGGTGAAACTGTTGGAAATGATTGACACAATAATTGGGCTTCCACACCAAGCACTATAACTGCAGCTATATCTGAAAAATATATAGTTTTAAAAATCCTTCAAACTCAAGTGGCAGAGTCCACACCACATCTATAACGACGATAGTGGTTAACAATATAGTTATAGTTATAGTGCTTACTGCTTGGTGATACACTTAACAGTTTCATAACAATCATAATCATGGTCTGCCACATTCTATCTCTGTGCCTCATTAATTGGTTGGCAAAAGAACATTGGATCATCAATCTTTAACATGAATAAATATCACAAGCCTCCCCTGATGCAACAAAACAGCGAAACTGAACAGACAACTGTGAACATCTCACTCTCTGTGAACTGTGTCTCTCTCTCTCTCTCTCTCTCTCTCTCTCTCTCTCTCTCTCTCTCTCTCTCTCTCTCTCTCTCTCTCTCTCTCTCTCTCTCTCTCTCTCTCTCTCTCTCTCTCTCTCTCTCTCTCTCTCTCTCTCTCTCTCTCTCTCTCTCTCTCTCTCTCTCTCTCTCTCTCTCATAATAATTTTCAGAGTTGCTCATCAGATTCTGTCCAGTCTGCTCTCCTTGTGTTTGATCTTGTGCCTGTCATTTTGGGTATTGGGTTTCAGCAAGCCCCTTTGGACTGTTAGTTGTTGATTAAACTGATTTGAACTCAACTCTGCTCTGCCTCCGTTCACCTTGCATTTGGGTCCTCCTCTTCTGTCTCACAATGTAATTGTAACACAATGTCCTTTTGCATGAGTAATAGGTTATACCATAAGATAAGAGAAAAGGTTTAGCCCGTAGTCTTGACGACCATGCAGACTTATGCAAAGGTAAAAATGTCATTTAGATAGCACGTTATTTAGACAGGTTCATTGCTTACCTGGTATCTTAGAATTTCTTAACACATCTCCTGCCAAGATATTAAACATTGTTGTATCCCCATGCCAGCGTAATTACCTTAATCCGACGATCTTTAAAACGCTGCGGAAGCCACAATGTGTACAAAAAAATAAAATAAAAAGTACCTTTGAGGAGGCGGAGGCATCTGTGTGTACGCTGGAACAATAACATTCCACCCGCGGTCGGGGGCTATTTCGGTCGGGGGCTATTTTGGGGCTATGGCACGTTGAAAATGGGTGGTTTTCAATGCACAAAAAAGAAACTGAGATAAGAGTGTTTTTCTAAAAATCACATTGTCAGGGTGGATGGCTTTCTGTTTTTTTGGAATGAGATGACACCCGACTACTTCTCTGAGTGACGATCGATCATTCCAAAGCTGTGCCCCTTGTGGAATTTTACAATTTTTAAAATAGAACGCAGATCTGCGTTCTGGCAGGCAAGTGATTAATTAAATAGAAAGCAGATCTACTTCTATGGCAGGATCATTTTTTGATTGTATATTGTTTAGACTGATGCTAGGTTCTTAGTTTACCTGTGATCCTAGTTTACTGAGGCACTACACTGTCTCTCTGCGTTAGATGTATGTGTTTACCTTGCTTATTCTCTCTGTCACTCTGGATAAAGAGCGTCTGCTAAATGCCTAAATTGTAAAATAGTAAATTGTAGGTTCATGTCACACAAAGCAGCCAGGACTACATATGAAGGAAATTGATCTACAAAGTGTAGCATTCGGTACTAAATCTAACATGAGAAGAACGTTCTATAACAGTACCATCGAAAGCATCCTCACGAGTGGCACCACCGCCCATGGTTCGGGCACTGAACCACTGCCGTCCGTAGGCCACGGCGCTAGCCAACAACGGTGGGCTATGTAAGTACGGGGGGCGCGTTTTTACAGATAGCAGCTGAAGTCCTTGTCATGTCTGTCAGTCTATCGCAGTCCCTCTTGGCACACATAACACCACTGACCACTTTATGAACTCGCTGAGGAAGACTTGACGCCAAAACGCTATTAATTTAAAAAGTACCAGAAGGTTTGTTTTTTTAACTGCCAGTCTTGACTTAGGGGGCAAGATCGTCCGTCTACTATACTTAATTCTGGACTAGTTTTATGTACAGTATCAGATATTTCTAATTAATGCATGATTTAGAAAGTATCTGAGTTTTTAGCATCCAAGGAAATGCACCTAATAAATGAGTACAGAAATTACACCACTTTTTGCTCCTTTCTTGCTTCATCTCTCCCTTTCTCTCCTTCCTTCCTTGTGTCCTTCTTTCACAACGTACTGTAGGTGTAATCTTGAATGATTTGCATTTGATTTATATTATATATGTGACCAATGTCCCTTTCAATCTGCATCTGTTTGAGGACTATAATGTTGTCATCATTATTGATCACTGATCTCCGTCATAAGCTGCTTAATGTTCTGTATCATCCCTATTACAAGCACAAGCCCCTCCTTCCCCCATCTTTGGTCATGAATGGTCACACAGGCACAGGCGCGCGCGCACACACACACACACACACACACACACACACACACACACACACACACACACACACACACACACACACACACGCACACGCACACGCACACACACAGTATTCACACAGAGAGTATTCAGAGTATTCGCAGAACACACATAAACTTAAGCTATAAATTCATCTCAATCTGCTCCCGATAAAAGAATCCTCAATCAACTTGATGGAAATACTGAAGCCAGTGCCATCAATCAACTTCAACTCTCTCATATTGTGTTGTTCTAGCCCTTTAACAAGTATTTGCCTGTGGATGAGAAAGATTCAGTGTGTGATTCGGACTAGAAGGTCTCATGGGAACAAACAGACACATGCAAACTCCCTGTTGCCAGGTGTCGATGCTGCAGCATGATAATCTTATTCGGTTCCACTGAAGGGCTTCTAAGGTAACGCCATGAAGTTTCCATCAGTGGAATTTCCATACAGATTACTATGATTTATGTTTCGTAAACACGGTCTAAGCAAGAATAATTTTTCATTTCTTGAAGTCAAGAGTAGCTAAGAGGCGGAGTGACTGTCCATAGTGACAAGCTATTAAATCATAACCTGTGATACAAGGAAAGCCACCCAGGAACAAATTACCGTCTGATACCAGTTGGTAAATATTGTTGGTAAATATTGTGTGTGTGTGTGTGTGTGTGTATATATGCACACACACACACACACACACACACACACACACACACACACACACACACACACACACACACACACACACACACACACACACACACACACACACACACACACACACACACACACACACACACACACACACACAGAGAAAGAGAAAGAGAGTTGTTAACTGCATGTGCTGTTTCTGATTATATTCTTGTCTGTTTTTCAAGATGCTATATCTCTGAGCTTGACCTTTAACCTAAAAGTACTGTCAGGAATTACTGGCAAAACGGTGTTCACCATTGCTGTGGAAACATCACAAAATGAATGACCATGCAAAGCAAACTCTCACAGGGTGTCTCGCCTCTTTTAAATCGGATCCACCTCTCCTGTCCTCTTTTTCTGTCAATCCTCTGCTCCCAGTCTACTCTGGCTGGTTTTCACACATAACTATTCCAAAGCCAGTTGAACTCTGATGCCCTGTGACATGCTGAGAGGCGAGGAGCATTTGTTGTATTTACAACAAATGCTTTTTAAACAACCCGAGTTCTTTGAGTTCAAGGGGCCTATACTCACCTTGCATTGCATTCTATAATGAAGCGAACCAGAATGTTCCATAAACATAGACTCCTGTAACCTTTTATTTGTTAAAATCACTATATCCTACTTTGAAATTCAGATGAGAGTTTGGTCCAAACGAAATCCATAATTGTGTGGGTAGCCGTGAGAAAGCGCAATGATATGCACCTTTGTACTTCCCAACTTGCATAATTATAATTTACAGATGTAGCCTAATTTAAAGAAACATTTCACAGCCCCTCTGCTTAACCAGGGCTTCAGTGTTGCGGGTAAGGTATGCAATATATTATTTTCGGACAAAATAGCATCAAATTTCCGATGTTTGAGTCCATTGGCTCTAATAAAAATTAACAAATACTGTACACAACATTGCATCAGTACCAGCTCCACAAACTCCTTGATTACTGTCAACGATTCATCAGCACACAAATAAATAGTGCTGCGCAAGCCATCATTTATAATTTGTCACATGGATATTTGCAATTGCACTCCATTCTTTATCAATTTTCTTCTCAGGATTTTACTGTGTACTAGCCAAGGGTGACATTTTTAAAGGGAGTATTGTATCTGTCTAGCCTGTGTATTATTGAGTAAACAATGAACACAATCTATCTATTCCTGTTTTATTGACATGATAATCTCACATAAGCTACAGAGCCAATACAATGAGTAATATGGGTTGATCAGTACAAACAACAAAGCCAGAGGAAACATATGAAATAGGAGTGTGGATGGATTTGCCACAGCACCCACCAGAACAATGCAATAATTGTTGTTATCTTGCAAGCAATATCTCCATAGTTTGTCCATAATTCACATTATGGAAAAATTCTACGTTGTGTTTGTGTTTTGCTTTGTACAGAAACCAGTTTAGGCTTAATATGTCTGTATCGTTCCAATTTATTAGAGATAATCCAGGCGTGCATTTTGAATACAGATACAATATGGTGAAATAATACATGGTCCTATCAGTGAAATGTGGTGGAATTGTACAAAGCATGAAGCTTTGCTAGGAGAATGGGGGGGGGGGGGGGGGGGGGTCCATGCCTCTGCTTTTGATATCCCCCCATCCATAATTTTCTATTGCCAGTGGAGATATGCTTTATTCCTGCTTCTGATCAGACTGAAGTGATGTACAGTGTCTGATATGTTTGATAAAATCAATTACATAAAAAGATTGTGTTAACCCTGGCATCCCTATTTTGGGCAAACTTCTCAAATGTTCCAAACATTTGGTAACATTTGGCATCAATTTATCATTATTTAAAGAAAACAAAATATAAAAATGGCAGATCTACAAGCTCACAACGTGTTGCGATGCAATGCGTTTTGAGCTAGTACTGTAGATGTGCTACAGGTATTTACGCTATTTGTCGTTCTAAGAATTAAGTAAGTAAGAAAATTACCCAGTCCCCCCTCGTGTTGAATCGAACCCTGCTAAATACTAAAACAAACCCTAACTTGATTACACACATAAGGCAATCAAGTGGGAAATCAGATCAGATGAGCACTTTGTAAACAGCAGCAACGGTACATGTGAGATTGGAAAACTGTATTCTCTGTGAGTTATCCTGCAGTCTGTCTCCTTTTAAAGTTCAACAATGTGTTTGATGAGTCTCACCTCATCTCATCTCATGAGATGAGATGAGATGAGACTGTTCACTCTCAGAGTAATAAGAGTTATTCTCCAGCCAGAGATTGGAGAAAGGGAAAAGGAATGAGATGAGACTACTGTAGATGGGATGAAAATGAGATGAGAGGAGAGATGGAACCAAACAGAGAGTACAGTACCTGTTGTAGAGGAGGACGTCTGGCACCCAGATCTGATTGGCGGGGAAACGCAGGGTCTGAACCCCGGGGTAATTGTCCACGTTCCACGCAAGGTAGACGTCCGTCCAGTACTACAATGGCACGAGGCAGAAGGATCAAGAGAATATAAGATTTAAGAAAAGTTAGTGACAGAGGGAAGGAAAGAGAACAAAGGGGGGAAGTAAATAGACACATACAACCTTGATCTTGTTTGTTTATGGTTATGTCTGAGTCATAGTGACATGTCATGCCTATATATGGGCGTATCGGGTTTGTTCATAGTTATGTCTGAGTCATAGTGACATGTCTTGCCTATGGGCGTATAGGGCTTGTTTATCTTTGAGTCTCCTACCAGAGACATTAGCATCTTTCCGCCGGTCATCAAATTATTGGCTTAGGAATTCGACAAAAAACTAAAAATCTCCATGAATTCAAGGCTTCATGGGGTGTGTAATTGATAGAAAATAAGTAATTTTTCGGGTGAACAACTCCTTTAATTTGGTTTATTTAGGATCCCTGTTAGCTGTTACAAATGGAAATGAATGTGATTTGAGCCCATTCCAAACATGCAAACAGAGAGAAAGTGTTAACTTTACTTTAACTTTTCTGGGAAATGTGTGTTTGTATGATAGCCTACTTGTTACTGATGGTGTTGTAGTCGATGCCTTGTTTGGCAAAGCAATGTCAAAAGCGACAGTCAGAGATGTTCTCACAGAGATGTGAACTATATGGTGGGGGGATGCTTCCTGTGCGTGCATGTGTGCATGCATATGTGTGTCTTGGCGCCAGTAGGTTTGATGATTGGTGGTGTTGGTGTTGGCACCTTATTTGGCAATGCAATGTTGAAAATAGCCAACGGCCATTCCAGATTTCCCCTGCACACAAATCTAAAATTAGCTTAATTGGCTTCACTCCTGTCCAAGCTAAGAGTAGATTTTAGCAAAGTAAAATGAAAACAATCACTGTGTAATTTAAAAGACTATGTTATACTATAGGTAAATGACAGACCTATGTTGGAGTCTTGATGCTGTCACTTGCATTATCTTTGTATGGTCCTCTGGTTTCCTTCAACACCAAAAGATATATACATACATAAGAGTTGTTGAGCTAACACCCCCATGCACGTGTGCGTGCGTGGGAGACATGCATTAGACATGTTACCTTACATAGTCCATTATCCTCACAGACTGCAGAGCTACTGAGTTGTGTTTTGTGTATTTTGGCTGTAATCCGTCCTGTTCCAGCCAACTGACATGAAAGAGGAGAGGCTCTAGAGTTCTAAACCACCAGGGCCACAGATGACACGTGTAGTGATGAAGCGATTAGGTGCATGACTGAAAACACATGTCAGCAGCCATTAAATTGAGACTAATTATTTGATTATAACAGAGCAACCTGAGGCAGACTTGGACTGATATGGAGGTCACGCACACATATACAGACAGACAGACAGACAGACAGACAGACAGACAGACAGACAGAGAGACAGACATTTTGGAATTTCTGTTTTGTTGTGTGTGTATTGATTGTCTTGTTTGTATTGTACTGACCCAAGCAAAATGTATTTCCTCTGTGGCCAATATAGGACATCTAATCTAATCTACTCCTGCCAGTGTCCTTGAGCAAGGCACTGTCCTTGCTTAGAGCTGGAGCTGGTGACTGGGCACTGCTCAGAGGCTGCCTGCTTCCCCTAATGGAGGATGGGTTAGGATGGGTCAAACGCAGAGGACGGATTTCCCCACCTGGAGCCATAAAGTATAACTTAACTGCCAATGCGGATAATGAATCACTGATAATGAAGCTTGGCTGTGAACCCATGCCAACAGTTGGCCCTGTTAAGCTGCACACCAACGGTGTAGTGCTACTATATAAGGGCGCACATTTCTAAATGGTCCAAAAAATGTAATGGAACAAATGAAATGAAAAGCAATGACTATATCTTTCTAATAATATTACCATTTCCCATTCCTAATAATGTGCTATTGATTTTATAACACCATGTCTTGATTTAGTGTTTTTAATTAGTTGTACAGTAGGTTTCTTTTTTTTTTTTTTTTTTTTTTTCATCCTATGCCTCTATTCAACATTTCCTGCTTGTCCGTATACTGTAGCTTATGCCGTTGTTGTGAGTCTTTGGTATTACACTAATTGCATTTGTTCTGCATACGATTCGGTTTAAAAATGTTTTGCATTTCACGTGCTTGTATTTACGTGCATATAACGTGCACGATATTGAAGACACATTCATCCCATCTCTTTACTTTGTTGCAGTTAGGCAGTGTAGTGTTCTGTTTTTCCTTTGAGTGATACATGGTATTCCGTTTTGAGTTACCGTTCTGTCTGCTACGTGGCACCAACAATGCAGTCCATATTGTTTCAGTGAGCTGCCTTTATTTATTGTGATAGTGATGTTATATATCACACAGTAAAGTCCTTGGTGTTTCAAACAGGCAAATACAAAAAAGAATGTCAATTTGTCGTTTTCTAAATTTCTTTTTTTTTACGACATACAGGGCAGGCATTAAATGGTGAATTTAACTCTAAGAGTGTATACAGGCCCATTTCGTTCCATGAACTCCGAGTTCAATGAACACTCAGTATTGTACAGCATACAGTACTATACGTATTTGCTCTGTGATAAACAATAGTGCTACACCACTGATGCATACAGTACATGCCTTTTCGTGACATTGGTCATGTAGGTCAGCTGATATGTTATGTTAGGAGCAGCATGGCAGCGTGTTTGGGCCTCATTAAGAATACTGTACTATATGTGTGTGCACACTTACACTGTAAAATCCTGAGACGAGTGTGTGTGTGTGTGTGTGTGTGTGTGTGTGTGTGTGTGTGTGTGTGTGTGTGTGTGTGTGTGTGTGTGTGTGTGTGTGTGTGTGTGTGTGTGTGTGTGTTCTCTCCAGTGTGTCTGAGTATGCTATATATAGTCACATGCACTCAGATGTTGTGGCCATAGGGCATACTCCCTATAGAATGAATGATGTGTTGCTGATGTGGCCACTAATGATTGTGTCTGCGTGTGTGTGTGTGTGTGTGTGTGTGTGTGTGTGTGTGTGTGTGTGTGTGTGTGTGTGTGTGTGTGTGTGTGTGTGTGTGTGTGTGTGTGTGTGTGTGTGTGTGTGTGCGTGTGTGCGCGTGTGTGCGTGTGTGTGTGTGTGTGTGCGCCTGTGGCGAAGTGTTTGCATAATGTCAGTACAGGTGTGTGTGTATGTACGGTAAGTGTGTGGTGTGAATATATGTGTGCGCGACTTCCATATAAGTCTATGTCTGCCTCAGGTTGCTCTGTTATAATGAAAGAAGTAGCCTACATGTAAAGGCTGCTGACATGTGTTTTCAGTCATGCACCTAATGGCTTCATCACTACACGTGTCATCTGTGGCCCTGGCGGAGGCTCTAGAGCCTCTCCTCTTTCATGTCAGTTGGCTGGAACAGGACGGATTACAGCCAACAGACGCGAAACACAACTCAGTAGCTCTGCAGTCTGTGAGGATAATGGGCTATGTAATGTCTAATGGCTCTGAAGTTTGATTTGGTGTTACGTAACTGGAATTGAGGAAATCGTCACTAATTTGAGACCATGACATTTTTGTTTAAAACGATGGTAAAGTAATTTAAGACTGATCATTTTGGAACCTTTAATTTGTTTTGCCAAAAGAAAGTAAATAACGTAAACAACCTCAAATGAAAAAAACAAATGTCAACTAAAATATCTGGCCAGCAGTTAATCACTTTCAACATGGTTGCCACTAGACACCATCATATGAAAAAGTATGAAATAGGGCTTACTAGCCACCACTCTAAAACACTGTGGGCCAACCCTGTTAGATAAAGTGACATTCTTATGCATGTTTAATGTGTGCGTTGGTCTGTTTCCTATAAATCTGCTGTCATTGCAAAGTTCTCTCAGAGCCATCAGAGTCAAGCAGAAAACTGAATAATGTTAGGTCGTAAATTCCTTTTAATGACAAGCTGTAGTATCATTTTCTTTATGGTAGTGGTGAGGTTCAGACATAATACTGCACAGTAGGCAAACATTCAGTATGTGAACATTCATCGGAAATAGCCAATCTACATGCTCACACAATGAGTTGCAATGTGGCACCACCCATCTGGCCCGTGTTAAGTGGTCTCTAGATGGGTGGGCTGTGAAGGCTGTCAAGATTTTCAAGTGGACCACTGATCCAGAAAGGGTTGGGAACCACTGATCTAGAAGTGAACAGTCTGTGTCAGTGAGTTGGATAATGTAGTGCTAAGGTCTTCTCTGAAATGTGCTGTGTCTGCGCTGCGGTGCCCCATCTGCCACCCCATCAGTGCAGGTGAATAATTCAGTCATTCAAAACCTGTGAGCCTGTCAGCTTGATTGGATTGGGTATGTCCAATAGTGCTGGTGGGGGTGCGTCTCGTGACATCCTTAATCCAATCAATCCGGGAACGCATCTGTGTCATTTTACATTCATTTGGCTATTCAAAAATAGCAGATACACAAGCTCGAGCTTGTAGATCTGCTATTTTAGAAAAATCTTGAAAATTTGTGCAAATCTTTGAATATATACAGTATACATTTTCAACTCAAATCTTTGCCTCTGGGGGTCCCTGGAACAACATATTTTGAGATGGGGGTCCGCGGCCAAATACATATCATCTTGGGGGCCCTTGACATGAAAAGGTTTGAGAACCACTGATTATAGCAACATATAGTTTTTTCAAAAAAATGTTAGGATTTAGAAGACATTAGAATACCCAGAAGCAAAGATTTGAGTTACAAATGTTCACTTTAAAAAATATATATTCAAAATTTTGCACAAAATGTTCATCATTTAAAAAAAAATAGCAGATCTAAAAGCTCATAGCGTGGCACTCGGTGCCGCGCTATGAGCTTGTAGATCTGCTATTTTTGAATAGCCAAAAGATAATGGTTAAAGTGGTTAAAATCTAAAATAACAGATGCTTAATGGGTTAAAGGGACGTCCTACTCCTCCTAATAGGGACTACCAACGTAATGAAACAGAAGTGCCGACACAGTAAAATCATCAGTGTTAATTTAACTCACAGAGTGTACAAATTAGTCCTATTGACCCGGATTTAAATTAACGCTAGTATGGATTTTATTGTGTACATGGCTGTCCTTGATGACCTTTCCTACCGCAAAACCTCCTCTTTATGGTTTAAAAAAAAGATAGATGTAATGAATGACAGCCATCTATCTAAACATCAATCCATTTAGCCTCAAATGTGTTTGTGACTCTAAACAATTTCAAACTACCCTAAAATGTGACCACTGTCAGCATGGGCCCCATGGGATTTATTATAGTGGCTCTTTGTTTGTGCCACATGATTTAATAATAGTAATATAAATAATAAAACCTTTACAGAGCTTACAGATAAATTTAAAAGAAGCACAGTAAAACTAAACCAATAAAAGAAGAAATAATAATATAATGAAACAACTGGAAAACATCCAGGTCGCAACTTCACAACTGACAAACTGTTGCATATGGGTTTGAAGTTTTTAAATGCAGTTTGCCTCTTTGTTTTGTATGGACTGAAACATGAACAAACACTGAGGGAGCAAATCGGCATTACAAATAACCAATGTCACATGCATGTACATGTGTGCACACATACACACACACACACACACACACACACACACACACACACACACACACACACACACACACACACACACACACACACACACACACACACACACACACACACACACACACACACACACACACACACACACACACACACACACACACACACAGAAACACAGAAACAAACAAACACAATTATGACTATCATAATAGAATCAAGGCAAAACAGGTGTATGCGTATGAAGAGGAGACATACCAACTGCAGCCAGGCATTTGTAATCAACACTTGGTTCTTTTCATCCTGGAGGGTAAGAGAACAAAGGAAGGGTACAGAGAGAGAGGGAGAGAGAGAGAAAGAGAAAGAGAGAGAGAGAGAGAGAGGGGATAACATAATGAGTTAAGTGGAGCGTAACTCCAAATATTTCCCTGGAGGAGGAAAAGTCTGGAAGAGTTGAGATAAGATTGAGAAACAGATAGGCCGTGAAATTCTTTCCTATTTATACAGTTTAGTCACTTTGAGACCCTAGTGTGCATATGCAAAAACACAGATAAAACTTTGATAGAAATTTGACAAGGAAATACATATAAAAACACATTGGACAGAATAGATGCAGCAGTCAAACAACAAACAAAGAAGCAGATCAAAGTTAACAATCACAAGCGACATGTCCCATCTCAATCCCTAAAAGTCCTCCAACGGAGCAAAACACTTCAATTTCAAGGCCTGTAGTTTGTTCCATTTGTATGGGGCATAGTATAAAGGTTCACAAGAAGCTCAATGTAAATGATACTTAATGGCCAACAAGTGGTGGCTGGGGTGGTGGAGGGTAAGCAGTGGCAACATGAGACAACGCAGCAAGCAGTCAATGAGCGGCAAGGAAGAGGTCAGGCTTCCCAGTTTAAATGGGGCACCCCATTAGTGAATTGTGTATGTGATTGGTTGAGAACGGGAGAACGTGGAGCTAAGGCTGACCAGAAAGAGTTCCATGACTTAGGCCACGTCCACACGGAGACGTTTTAAAAAATGTCAGAGTCGTTTTCAAAAAGTTTACCGTACACACGGAATCATCTCAAGAAATGTGTGTGTCCACACAAAACCACTGAAAACACCACAAATCCACTGAAAACGCTGTAGTATATATGCCCGGCCTGTGGGTGGCGCTGTAAAGCTGCCACAAAGCACCAAAAAGAGAGAGGAAGAGTGCGATGTAAACAAAAACAACAGGTTGTATATGCTGTTCTCCATGTCCACTTGTTGCTGACGGTGGTAGTGTAGGAGCAGTACATTTTGCTGTAAAAGCCCATCGCGTAAAGTAGCTTCTGCAGCACGAACGCAAAGCTGACGGGGGCCGCCATGTTTGTTGTTGTTGGGTGGGGGGGGTGGGGGGGTCGGCGCATGCGGGTTAAGCGAGAGGTGGAGCTATGGACTCATCGGTTCAGGAAAGATGCGTCTTTAGGTGTACACATGTAGACGCAAGGGTGGTGTCTTCAGAGTTATTCACTCTGGGACCCGGTTTAAAAAATGAGCGTCTTCACGCACCCAAAACGCTGGCTCCGTGTGGACGAAACGTCTAAACGATTAAAACTTTTGCGGATACACCTAAAAACGTCTCCGAGTAGATGTGGCCTAAGGCTGACCAGAAAGAGTTCCATGACATCTTCAAGCTAGCTCTTTAAAAGTCTAGTTTTGTGATGGTTCGGTTGTACTATCCTGTCAAAACCAGTGTTTCTTCTGTTTACCTCTCCCCCGAGTTTCTTTTTGGTTCTCTGTTTCTCTGTCTGTGTGTGTCTGTCTGGGCATGATGCAGCACTCCATTCCTCTGGAGCTGCCAATCAATCTGCACACCTGCAACCCATCTCCACTCACCAAGCTCCTATACAGTAGTTATATACCCCGGCTTTACACTCTAGTCTTCACAAGATCATTCAGTTCTCCAATTGGATATTAACAATACGGCCAAGTTCAAGTTCTCTTTCAATATATGTTGCTTGAACTCTGTTACAATCCATGTTTCCCTGTACCTGAGGTCCAGTTATTGTCTCCGCCTGACTGCTTCGCTCTGCGTCCCGCCTGCCTGCCAGTGTCTTGCCAGCCTATTTTCCAAATGACAGCTCGGCTCTATCTGCCTTCCCCATGCACTCTACTGTCTGTGCTCATCATCTAACCACTTCACAATAAACCTGTGTTTGCACAGTTGCAAGCTGTGTGCCTGATTCCTGCTTTCCAAAACTAACTAAACCTAACAACCTTTTTTTTGACAGATTCTCATGACTTGAGTTCCAGCCCTGCAGACCTGGAAATCGCACTTGAATGAATGACCACCACCAACTAACAAAGCGTGGCAGTGAAACCATTTATCCTACTAATTGGGGTATTGAAAGCCTTCATGGTGATTCATGTAATGATAATCAATATTCACCAGCGTGAGCATTAATGATTGTAATGTGTATCGGTTTGAACGAATGAAAAATTGTCTGTGGTGCCAGCCCGGCGTTTCACCTGACAAAATAATGTTCAGTCCTATCCACTACATAAGGCTGCACATGGAAGTCTTTGCAGTTAGCGCCACAATCTTCCCCACACACCCTATTAAATTCCACACCATAACACACACAATAAATTGCACAGACACAATCGGTTGCAGTTCAAAAAGTACTGTATACTGTATATTGATTGTTCACTACAGTTCAGTTCAAAGTTTCAAACACGACCGCAACACAGTTCCCAGTTAGATCCAAGCCCACAACAGTTCCAACATAGACAGACTGTTGCCAGTTCGTTGTAACAAAAACCCCTCTGCTCTGTTTTGTCGGCAAGTTAGTTACTCACAGCCAGAATAAGCGTTTGCTTGGTTAATCCACACTCCCCGAGGGTTTACTCCTAGTGATTGCAACGATCCACAGAGCCATGATAATGTAATGATTAATTATAATCATAGTAATTAATACATTATAATAATTATAATAATTATGTAAATTATAACATTTCTAATATACAGGAAGGTCTTGGTTCATTGAACAGTTCATGTAAATTAATTTGAGGGCATTTTCTTATGAATTTCTGACTTCCTTTTATTCCTTATAGCTTTGCTCTTGTGTGTCTTCAGCTTTTGTGCTTGAGGCATTCCTTGCCTCCAACAACCTTGGGACTAAAATAATATGATGAACTCAAATAGGTCAAACACTGTAGTTCATCATACAGGAGTAGCATGACAGAGCAGGTTGACCTACAAAGAAAGGAATTATTTACTGGTCCCTGGGGGGGGGGGGGGATTTGTTTTACTGCTTCACCCAGCAGATGGCTGCTCAGATGGCTCGGATGAGTGCATGTTGGGGGGAGCTGTTAAATGGATCCCTGGCTAATAAGCCTTATATAAAAACAGAAACACCTTCAATATTTTAGGGCAATTAAATGTACTCAGGCATAATAAAGCTTATTAGACAGAGATCCTTTTAAGCCTAATGCATAATACACCATGACCTGAACGGTCGAAATGTGTTGGGTTCGGCTGACTACAGAGTACAATATATGACGATATGACATCATTCAGCCCATGGCTTCAGGTTCATTCTGTCAGCAGTGAAGCAAGGTACAAACACCCCTGAAATCTCTCTCTAGTGACCATTCATAAACACAACCTATCGCTAGAAAGGGCAAAACCTCCATACTTCCATCACAAGCTCCCCACAGCGTGTTGCGATATCCAGGTATTAATGTAACCATCGCTTCCAGCAGTGCTGGCTGTCCCCCCCCCCCCCTTTCTGTACCCACACTCACTCCACTACAGCTACTCAAGTGTATTATAGTCAGCTTGTTCATGACAAGTCCTACTGCACCACCGACTGAGTCCAACATGCAAGTCTCCTGGCTGTCATGGCTGGGTCCATTTGGTTCCACTTGTACACTCTTCTGAGTTAAAGTAACACTGGGATTTTATTGTGTAGAGTGTTAGAACAAAAAGCTTAGGTGGGAGAAGTGCTTGTTTTGCAGAACCTTACAGTGACAGGGAACAACTTTACAGTTGTAGCTCTCCTGTTTGCAGAATGCAGACACATGCTGTGACAGTGTATGCATTGTCTCCCGTTTGTCTCTGCAAACAGCGTGAAATCTGACAGTCTGCAGGCATTGCATGGGGGATAACAACAATGACAACACCATGGCTTTCTCTCTATGGAGCAGTTTTCCTTTTAGGCGTGGCTCTGTAGGAAGTGAGCTGTCCTAGGGAAATGGATCAGTCTGTAGTAGGCGTGTCTGTCTGTGTCTATAGATTAACCTCGCAAACTGCTGGACCGATCAATGCCACGTGTCTTGTGCACAGTGCAAGTAGGCCAAATAAGTACGTTTTATGTGTTTTCAAATATTTAACTTAAATTGAATAACTGTCATTGGCGGTTGAATTGGGCTGAAACATTGCCTAATATGGAGTCATATAGACTGGGCCACATGTATTCCGAGATCCACGGATGCCATACCATTATCATACCCCATGACCCATCTTGTTTTTTGTTTGTTTGTTTGTTTATAACAATAACAATTGTGGAATCAGTAACCTGCAATATCATTTTATTATGCTGGAACATCACCCATTGCTGGAAGATTGCCCTTAGTTCTGGACAACCCACTGTGCAGAACAGATACACATTTTAATTCTAAATCTAATCATAACATCAATCCTCACTAACATTGACCTTCTGTCTCTCTCTCTCTCTTCCGAGCCTTCGTCCTTCTCCTTCCGCCCAACACTCCTCACTGACAGGTGCCGCCCCAGCCCGTAGAAATACGTACAAATGACAATTGTCACCCTCCCGGCTTCCCTCCCCCAAGCACGGACCACGGTGGATTCTAACCCACAACCTCTGCAATGGTGGGCAGGCACTTTACCACAGCGCCACCAGTGCGCTTTAAAAAAAAAATTTTTTTTAAAGAATATCATTTTTTTTTAAACATTTTAACAACACAAAACTTCTATGGGGGACCCTGGCATGAAAAAAGTCTGAGAACCAATGCAGTACAGCATTAGAATGCAAAGCAGACTCCCTATCCCTGAGAACACCTGTCACCTGATAGCACAGATGTATGGAACAATGGGTGTTCCAAGTATCACACATACACACACACACACAGTGTTGCAACCCCGCAGGCTCCAGCACTGTTTTTTTTATGTCCTTTGCTGTTCATTACTTAAAGTCATGCTGTTCCTCCATCTCATTATGAGATTCAAAGTACCAACACTCGAGCATGCTGGCATCTCTCTCTCTCTCTCTCTCTCTCTCTCTCTCTCTCTCTCTCTCTCTCTCTCTCTCTCTCTCTCTCTCTCTCTCTCTCTCTCTCTCTCTCTCTCTCTCTCTCTCTCTCTCTCTCTCTCTCTCTCTCTCTCTCTCTCTCTCTCTCTCTCTCTTCTCTCTCTCTCTCTCTCTCTCTCTCTCTCTCTCTCTCTCTCTCTCTCTCTCTCTAAATCAATCAATCAATCACACTGCTGTGTTGTATTTATGTAGAAATAATTATACATTTTCTCATTTTCTTCCTCACTCTCTCTCTCTCTCTCTCTCTCTCTCTCTCTCTCTCTCTCTCTCTCTCTCTCTAAATCAATCAATCAATCACACTGCTGTGTTGTATTTATGTAGAAATAATTATACATTTTCTCATTTTCTTCCTCAAGAGGTGATAAAATCTCTTTCACCACCAGTGGGTGAACGAGTGGGTGGATTCACCCTGTATCTCTGGTCTCTCATGGTCCCATGTCTGTCTAACTGAGACATTTTCTTTCTTTCTTTCTTTACCTTTTTGTCCTCAGCTCAACTTCAACTTCACTTTGTCACATAACAGGTTCATAGGTGTAAAAGAGTGGGTGACATTATTTGTGTACAACCTACCCATGCAGTTGCATTAAATAATAATAAGAATAGAGGGAACAAATATCAAGTATACATAAAGTCTGTACTCAGGAAAGTAAAGGTACCTCAGTCAGCCATTTCCCTGCCCTAGAGGGCAAAACTGTGCAATGTGTGCAATGTGTTCATTTAAATTCCAGGGCCGGCTTTAGTTCACAGTCTGGCCCTATACAAACATGACTGACACAAGGAATTAACGATCAGTATAATGTATTATATCCCTTCAAGCATTGTCATACATCCATCCTCAACACATTGCCCCACACAGGCAGGAAGATGGAGGGAGGTACAGGGCATGCCTCCTGGCAGAGATTTGCCAGGAGGCATGCCCTGAGCCCTTCCTTGGAGCAATCTTATGTCCCTCTGGCCCTTTGTGACGAGTTCCTCTTTATGTAGCCGTCAGTCAGCCTTCCATTGTGTGTGTGTGTGTGTGTGTGTGTGTGTGTGTGTGTGTGTGTGTGTGTGTGTGTGTGTGTGTGTGTGTGTGTGTGTGTGTGTGTGTGTGTGTGTGTGTGTGTGTGTGTGTGTGTGTGTGTGTGTGTGTGTGTGTGTGTGTGTGTGTGTGTGTGTGTGTGTGTGTGTGTGTGTGTGTGTGTGTGTGTGTGCGACTGTGCGTGTGTGTGCGACTGTGCGTGTGCGTGAGAGAGAGCGAGATCTCCCAGATCTAGATTTGGTTGAGATGGCTGTGTTTAGTGCTTGACCTTTCCTTTGTGCTATACTGTCGGGATTTTGTGCACCTTCAATGGGTGGTATCACCTCTGTCCCCCTCAATACAAGCACTCTAATCTCCTCATAAATCAACTCTGATGGCCTTTAGAGTGGCTGACAAGGACCCCACACAAGCAACAATAGCTCCCTATCTGTACATTATTGTGGCTTTAAGATACACAGAAATCCTGTTTTGTCACATCAGAACGCCCGCCAAATAAAACTCAAGTTTGATGGTAAGCGAATTGGTTGTCAAATTGATTTTTCCAAAAGAATCCTATACTGAATGTTTTAGTGACACTGTGACTGAATAAGCATTGGGTTTTTATGGCATGGCGGTGAATTAGGCCCAGGAGTCTAAACCATGGATTGTCTGTCTCCACAAAAGAAGACCAATCACTGCTCAGCTCACGTCACGCTGCTATACAGTACGTGCATACGGTGCACCTCAAGGCCAAGATCCAGAGGTAACGTTATCAACACACAAAGCTCACGTTAGCACCTTAATC
>NC_139939.1:31579218-31601718 GCF_963454915.1 Gymnoscopelus microlampas
GTAAATCAGTGGATGAAAGTAGTTTTCCATCATTTTGTTGTTTTCGGGAAAGAAAGAAGGGGGAGTGGGCAAGGTACAGTCTTGCCACTTTCGCCGATGTTCTATGTTTGAGTTTTGGCCATTTCCGCCAGTTTGTTTTTAATCACAGGCTAGGAAGGTCGGACGCGACAAACTAGATACCTGAATAAAGTTAACTTTGAGCTGCATCCAACGCATCTACTGCCATTTCCGTTGGCCTTACCGTTCAGCCGCTAGGGGCTGTTTTTTTTTTTTACGGAACCTGGGGCTCGGCTCAGCCCGACTAATTAGCATACATTTTTGTCCGGGCTCGGCCCGAAAACATCAGGTCGGGTATGGTCGGGATATGGTCTGGATTCTCAGAATTTGAGGGAAAAACTGAAATGGAAACAATCAAAAATCTAAGATATCTACATATGTATTTACAGTACATAAAAAAGCAGCAGGTATGTACATGACGTTAGACTTACGGTGCAAAAGGTGCCAGATATAGTGGGAAGAAGGGTGAAGTAAGAGGGTAAGATGGAAAAAGAGAAGAGACAGAAGGAAGCAAAGAAGATATAAGGGGGGCAGAGGAGACAGAGGGAGAGAAGGAGGGACAGAGAGTTGGCAATTAACAACATAAATAGGTGAGAAGCTCTCACCTACAGCAGGAGGTGAAAAAGGAGGGAGACGGAGATAAAGGGATCCAAGATGAGGATGAGAACAAAAGGGAAGACAAAGAGAAAAGAGAGAGGATGGTTTTAAAAAGGAGGTGGTGAAGAAGTGAGCAGAGGGAACAGGACTCAGGAGAGGAAGAAAACAGGTAGAAAGAAGCAAGAGACAGGAGAAAAGAATGAGATGGAAGCAGAGGAGCAAAGCAAAGGAGCAGAGGGAGGGATAAGACAGGAAAACCAGTCACAAGAGATCCAAAGCTTACTGTGCCGTTCATTTTAAACGGACAATTAACATATATTAACCCATATATTAGAATATTTTACTATGTATTCTCCAGACATTTAAATCGTGGTCATATAATCAGACCCTGTTTCATATCTAAGGCAATTATTCCACGATGCTCACACATCGCCCCCTGTCCCTGAGGAAAAGCAGTGAAGATACGATATGCTGAACTTATTATGAGCATATATTAACAATGCAGTAATTATGTAGACTGTGCTTTGCTTTTGTCTCGCTGGTATCCATTAAGTCTCATTAATTGGTTGGCAAATAAGGAAAGTCTTTAACATGAATAAATACCCCCAAGAACAGACATGGGTCAGTGGTCCGGACCACCGGTGTAGCGGTCTGGGCACCTAGGCGGCCCTGGCTGCGTGTCATTCCCCATCTCTCTCTCCCCCGTTTCCTGTCTAACAAACTTCGCTTCACTATCAATAAAAAGCCCCTCCCCCCAGGTTAGTGACACAAAATGGGTCTCAACCCATTGTTTTGGAAACACTGCACTAGGGCAGTGGTTCTCAACATGTGGGTCAGGACCCCTAGGGGGGTCCCCAGACTCCCCACATGATTCTTATGGGGGGGGGGGGGTCCCCAGATGACAGTGAAGTGACAATTTAAAGACTGTTAAGAACTTTTTAATGTCTTAAAGAAAAAAGGAAAAATCAATCAATCAATCCTACTAGCCTACTATAAAAACTGGTGAAACATTGGCCAAATTGTCAAATAATATAAGAAGATAGCTGATCTACAAGCTCACAACGCCTTGCAACATGAGGCTTTGTGAGCTTGTAGATCAACTATTTTCAACTTCTACAATTCCAAGTGCTTGTCATGGTGGGCGGTCCCCAGTTCAAATATGATTATTTTGGGGGGTCCCCAGTTTAAAAATATGATAAAGAACCACTGCCCTAGGGGGGTTGATTTTTTTTTTCCTCTTGCTAAACACTTTTACAAACACATTGGTGTTTGCCAGAGGCAAATTTATGCAGATTGTCTGATACATAACTCAACATTGCATTCTGAGAGGATAGCAATTGTTTGTAACATTAATCTGTGACCATAATGTGAGATATATAGATGTATTAACATATATTTATAGAGGGTAGGTTTACCTGAATGAGATGGCGTAGACATACAGTAGATATAGTAAATTCTTTATTAGTCCGTAGAGTTCTCACAGTTTTATGTCAAAGACCCCGAAATCTATATGTATTATAGGACGAACCTCCATTTGAAAATATCATGTGCGAGGGACCCCCATAAGAGAAGATGGATGTTGTTCAAGATTTTTCAAGATTTTTCGATTTCTTTTTTCTTTCTTTCAAATAGCCAAAGTATGAAATGGGGTTAAAATATTTCAATTTTTGCTGGGGACCCCCTGGAACCCCCTGAAGGACCGCTGGGGGTCCCCTGACCCCACTTTGAGAACCACTGCCATAGAGGAAATTGTTGTTGGCGCCATGCACCCATCAGGAACACAAAACACAAACAAACAGATGAGCAATGAGTTCATGTTCATGCAACCTCCACACAGGAAGCTGTGAGCCGTGGGGCAACAGTGCTAACTAATGAGCCACACTGTCAGCGATGATGAGACAAACATCACTAAGATGATGGGCTTCTTTTCTCCTACAGACACACAACGCAATTACAGAAATAAGCTTGAGCTTTTCTTTTCACTTGTGCATTTAGAATTAGAA
Organism: Gymnoscopelus microlampas; assembly: GCF_963454915.1. Taxonomy (NCBI): domain Eukaryota; kingdom Metazoa; phylum Chordata; class Actinopteri; order Myctophiformes; family Myctophidae; genus Gymnoscopelus; species Gymnoscopelus microlampas. The sequence goes on from NC_139939.1 coordinate 31,581,876, forward strand.
GATACTAAACTCAAATACATCCGTCCTTCAAAAGAAATAGTACAAAAATATACTGTAACATCATAATTAGTTTCACTCTCACCCTGAAAGTTATCTCCTCTAAACCCTTATCTTCCTAGTGACTTTTGTCCAAATTGAATCAGGTCTGAACTCTGAGCAATAACAGAGTGACAGCCTTAACCCGAACACGCCAATAAAGACTGAATGGCTGACTGCTAGTCTAATGAGCCAAGAATAAACAAAGGTGACTGGCAGTGTTTGTATGGATGCAGAGCCTCGACGGAGCACCTCTCAATCGTGGGACCATAAATCTACATAATGTGATGAGTTCATGACTCGTCACTCAACCGAGCTGAGACAAAACAAGCTGAGAAAAGTATTGCCTAAACGGCGCAGGTCCGATTCACACACCCAGAAAGATGATCCAACATAAGGATAGATACTGTAGACTCCAGATGGATAATAGAAAGAAACTCTGGGAGGTGAAACCCCAAAGGAACTAAAGTTTTCAAATAATTGCAGTGGAGTAAAAGTACCATAATTGCCTCTGAGATGTAGTGGAGTAGAAGTAAAAGTATTGAAAATTGGAAATACTCCAGTAAAGTAATAAATGCCTCAAATTGTACTTAAGTACAGTACTTGAGTAAATGTACTTTTGCTTTAAACCATTGGTTTTGAAATGCAATTATGTATTCACCATATCACCTAATTGCTTCCAATGTATTGTTCTCAGCCCCTTGAAAACATTATGCAATTATGCAAGCAGTCCTCTTTTCTTTTTTACAAAAGGTCCTTCCAAACCTTTCACCTTACACGTTCAGCACTGCAAACTACACAGTAAGGTAAACAATGCTGTCAGCACTGAAACACTTTCTCCCAAAACTCACTAGTCCCACACACTTCACAGCCTCAGTGCTCGACACGGCAGAGAGGCATATATACTTCTTAAGCTTCTTTGACAGACTGAGCTAATAACATGGAGAGGAATGTGGGCTACAGTACGTTGCCCATCGATTGTTAGCTGCCCTGACTTATTCGAGTGCATCTGCCCTCCAGGCAGTGTGTTTCTGTTTGGTACAATGGCCTTTGCATCAGTGCAGGAGAAGGACTACAGTGCACATTTGTCTGTGCTACGTACTGTATGTCCCATATGTGGTGCGTTATGTGAGTAGTTAAAAGAAGTGTTATGTAATCTCCCTTACTGTCACTCTTTGTGGAATGTACAGTATGCTTGAAGATTTATTTATCTTTAATTAAGGGTATATATACTGTACACAGGCATACACTCAACATACAGTTGTCACCCAGAATGCTATGGCAAAGATCTCGCCTCAAACTAAGCGTGTGATCTCATACAGTTCCCAGAGACTCCTGATGTGGAGCCACTAGTCCAGGTCAGATTTCCCAAAATCTTAACCCTGAAGGCAAATCTTGTTAATTTATGGCTAATCTCTCAAGACAGATTCTGCACAATAAAATAAAGAATGATTGGGTTCCCAGACAGATTTATGGCATACTGTACATGTATTTAGGGGTATTAAGGGGTGCTGAATCTACAGTATATCTGCTGTATTACCAGGTCAGAAATGGCTGCTAATGCCTCAAAATGAACCATTTAAAGATGACGGCCACCTCTATGCTGAAATATATTAAAAAACATATTTACTGAAGGTAGAAACTTGTGTGAGCATCGTGGAATAATTGCCTTAGATATGAAACAGGGTCTGAGTATATGACCACGATTTTAAAAAAAAGATTGAATTCAGCTTTTTAAGGTTTTCATACATGGGGAATCCAATTCCATATTCTGATTTGAGATTAAATGTGAGGAAAGTGCTTAAAATTCATATTTGTGAAATCCTCTATAATCATTTATAGAGGATATTACAAAAATAAATCACACCCTGTGTGAAGGAAGCGCCTTTGATGAGGTTATTTAATTGGTGTGTGTGTGTGTATTTGTGCGTGTGCATGTGCACGTGTGCAGTGCTGGCGGGCCCCCTGGGTGCCACACGTGGTCTCAGGTGTGACTATTGTGATGGCAGACCCCTGGCAATTTTGGTGCGGATCGGAGATCGGAGCTGCGGTGCGCCTCGCAGGTGTGCAGTCCTGGCTTGCACGTGTGCAGTGCTGGCTTGTGTGTGTGCATGTCTTTAAGTGCCGCATGTGTTGCAACGGTGCGCCTCGCAGGTCTGCATTTTACGTGTGTGTGTGTGTGTGTGTGTGTGTGTGTGTGTGTGTGTGTGTGTGTGTGTGTGTGTGTGTGTGTGTGTGTGTGTGTGTGTGTGTTTGTGTGCATTTCTTGAAGTGCCACATGTGTTGCATCTTTGCCGTCCGCAAACATACGGACGGACGGACGGACACACAGACACGGTCAAATGTAGAGCGACTGGCACCGCTAAAAACTTGGAACAAATTCCTTAACAAGAAATGTCTTCACCAATGTGTTTAGCAAGACATAAAACATTATTCAACTCCCCTAGGGCAGTGTTTCCAAAACAATGGGTTGAGACCCATTGTTATGGGTCGCGAGTAAAATATGCAATTGTATACTATATAATTATATATATATATATATATATATATATATATATATATATATATATATATATATACATATACATACTATAACTATTTCTGACACCATAGTATAGCCCAATTCTGATAACAGCTTAAAATGACTTTAAATGCTGTCTAGAAAGCAACACGTTTGCATGGATTTGTGTGGATATCTCTAGAGTTGAGCAGAACGTTCTATTTATCTGATATTAAATCACCTAAAGTGATTTGTTATGGAGACGTGAGATGTGTATGTTTGTCGTCTTAGAGGAAGACTGGAGGATTACTGATTTATAATGTGCTTGTGGCCCTAAAGGCAGAACCATCTCCTCCCCTCTTTTCATGCCTCTTCACACTTGTTGCCTTGCAGTGAGTTTGCAAGCACAATGTGTGTGCACGTGTGCACACTCGCATGTGCAATCGTGCATGCTTGTGTGTGAGCTTGTCTACTGACCATAGCTGCAGCTAATAGGGAGATGAATAGATAAACAAAAAAACTCTAAACATAAACATCTCTCCCTCTATCACGACTGGACATCAAAATCCAGGCTTTTTATGAGTTGGCTGAGGAGTGACTTCACAGCATGCCTAAGGGCATCTGTGTTCTTTGTTAGACATTGTGTTACAAGTGTAGTATAGTTGTTGCTCACCTTTATTATTATATAGAGCAACTAAAACTTTGGCAGTCCTCCCACAGTTTTTGTGGCACACACGGGTCAAATACACCGGCTTCATCAGTGTGCTTGCATTTTGCTAAGTGATATATTTATAGTTTAATTGATATTAATTTATAAGTGAATTAAATTTAAAGACCACTTTACGTTTTGGCCTATAACTCTTGACCCCGTAGGTCGTAGAATCCTTTTCCCTGGATTCATTGGATCGTAACGCAACTCTCCATATAGTCCACACCCATTTCGTCGAACTAGATTTTCGAAATTTTTAAATTACTAGAGGTTCGGACCCTCACACCTACAGTACGTCGCACCGCCAATCCGACCAATATGCCCATATATGGAGATCTCTGTATCTGTCAGTCCTTGTCGCTTTTATACCCAGATATGGATATCCCTGCTGTCATCAGTATATATATAGAGCTGACTGATTTGTTGGCGCCTGATGCCATGATGACACATTGAGTTAGACAACACACTCCATATGTGGGCGTAGCTGCATTGGAATTTGGGAACTGCAGGCCGAGTCATAGTGACATGAGCGTGACGGCGTGGTCCACCAGCCCGTCGGTACTCCCTTTAGCCAATTCTAATATAGGATATTCATAACACACACTTATAGCTACTATACTAAAATATATCCCAAAGTCCCTTCACACCGTGGAAGGGCCTCTATTTTCTCACCAAATCAGGTACAAAATTGTCTGGTGAGTCCATCATTGACCATCAAACAGGGTTTAGATATTCCATTCTGTTTGCCTGTAACTGGGATCACATTAATGGGCGGGGACGAAAAACATCCTTATCACGAATGCGATATCCATGAACCCCAAATTGGAATCCCATGTTGAGCAGTGGTTCTCAACCTTTTCAGGCCGTGACCCCCCAAAATAATATTTGAACTATTTGAAGCACATGGAATTGTAGGAGTTGAGGCATTACATTTTGTTTGACTCGGTTCCACAGATAAATATTATGAAAAATAGACAATCTTGTAGATCTGCTATTTTCACATATTCTGCCTCTTTCTTATATTATTTGACAATTTGGCCAATGTTTGACCAGTTTTTATAGTATAGCTTGTTGATTACTTTTGATGCAGGACTGGTCTTATGTATTTTCTTTCTTTCTTTTTTGGTATTAAAAAGGTCTTAAACGTCCTTAAATTGTCACTTTACAGACATCATGGGGACCCCCCCCCCCATGGGGACCCCCCCCCCCCCACCCAAATCATGTGGGGACCCCCTGGGGGTACCGACCCACAGGTTGAGAACCACTGTTATAGAGTAAATGTCCAAAATCACTTTCTCTTCTGCCCATAGTGCTTCTACTACAGTACTGACACAGCCACTCAGCCTGGCGAAGACCTGCACTCCAGGTTTAAAGCTCAAATCTGTTGAGTTAAATGAACACAGAATTGCTGTGAACACACACCTTTCAGCTGTACAAATGCATTTCCTATAGGGCCTAAAAGTGTCGATGAGAGAACCATCAACAGCATGCTGTCAGAAACACCTGCATCTATGGCTTTTAACGCACTCGAACACACATCCACAGCACTTAAACAAGTCTATAAATTGAACCCTAGCATGCAACCATGTTGAGATTTGAGCACAACAGCATGCAGTTATTTGTGTTGACTGATGACTTACAACATTGAACACATCACTGATTTTTGCATTTGTCAGTCTTGTTTAATCTCCAGATTTACTCTCTGGTCTTTATGTTTAGAGTCGAGATATATCAATACAATATTGAGCTGCTGATTAGTTTGATTTTATTTACATTGGGGATGTATGTGTCTATTGTAAATAATGTTGGCTTAAGTCCATATGGTGTATTTAGTTTTTTTTATGTGTTTTGGGTACAAAGAAACATTTCTGTTGGTGGAGACACGTTGTGAGATAGTGCTGCAAATAAGTTACATTCCTATCGTGCCTGATTGAACCCACAGTTCATTACATTGGCGAGCATGAATGTTTACTTGACTTTGTCATACAAATAATTGCGATTAACGATTTAGTTGGAAAATATATATATATAAAAAATCACACCCAGTGTGAAGTGGGCGGTGTGTGGTCATCACAACATGACTCACTTTAAAAAAAGGATAAATGACTTTTTATTCCAGTCCATACTGCTATTCATAGGGCTGCACATGTGTCATGTGTTTCGCTAGCCAATCACAGTCCTGAATTTGCAAAGTCAGCCAATCACATTACAGTTAGTGGTGATGACACTAGCTATAATGTGATTGGCTGACTTTGCAAAAGTATCGATTTGCATTAACAATGGAAGGGTTAGGGGGTATACAAATCTTTTGGTCGGTGTCCAAAACTCACTTATAGGGGGCGGCTACACCGCCCCAAAAATACATTTCTGTTTGCCGTTTAGACTCTGTAAACAAAAGAAATGCAAAATGTTTATAATTTTATACTTTCCAAAAAATTCAAACATTGTGGAAATAGCACATTTACAAGCTCACAACTCATCGTGATGTGACACATTTTGAGCTTGTAGATGTGCTACTTCTACTGTTTATGGACACATTTTCAAAATGGAAACGATTATGACGATTATGCAAAATAATTGTGATTATCTCCGATAATTGTGATTACCGGTATGCGATTGTGTAATAATTGTGACAGGCCTAGTCGTCAATTGAGGAAATCACCGCTGCAATCCAGCATACTGGCCAACGTTTGGGAAAGAGGCTTAGAGAGAGCAAGTCAGACACCAGCGTGCAAACACGGCCGGCGATGGTACTGGATTAAACCACTGAAGATGCTGGCGTCTCTTGGCAAGATGCTGGCCAGAAGGCAACGCCATGTGGTTTAGAAAAATTGCTCTAGAAAAGCAATTTTGCTGGCCAGTGTTCGAAGACGAAGCCAGGGAACAATAGTACACTAGATGGAGCGGAGAAACGGGTATAGCAGGTGCAGAATAGCGTTTAGGGACAGCGTCAGCTCCCTTATCCGTATTTAACGGGAAATAGGTAGAAAATCGCAGGTAAAGGTTAACGGGTAGGGGTATAGCCTGCCACAGAATAGAGCCCTAGAAGTCTTTGTTCAAGGACTCTGTCCTGACTATCATCAAGTGCATATCTAGGATGACCTCAAAGAGTTGAGTTGGGGGACGATGACTCAGTTAGAGTGAGTCAGTCAGCGAAGAGTCGGTACAGCGGGTGTCTTCAGGCTCTCCCTGCAAGTCACAATATACATCCAGAAGACAGAGAAAATGCCAACGCTCCAGGTCCAGTTGCTGCATGTGACGAGGACTGTACACAGACCAAGCTGGTCTAACTGGAGATCCTAACTCCATCTGTCTTTTCACACGCGGATTGCCTTTGACAAAAGTGCAGGGATAATCAAAACCTTAGACATTCCCTGGGCCGCCAGCTCGAGCTATCCCCGCAACTCAGCCCAAGACTGCCTTCTCCATCAGACAGGGGTTATGACAAATCCAGGCTATGCAATACCCATGCTATGTTCAAGCAGCTAATGAAAAAGGTCCTGGCCAGGGTCCCACGGAAAATCACAGTGTGGTCTACCTACATACGCCATACATGGGCAACTGGCGGCCCGGGAGTCACATGCGGCCCCCACCTTCACTTAATGCGGCCCGCATTAAGTGAAGGTGATATATTATTGATTGAATACTGATATATTATTGATTTCAGCTGTTACAATTCCAAACATGCAAACATGACCCGCTTTAATTACTTCAGTCTATATTAGTAGCTTGAATAGTATTCAAATTATATTGTCTTTTTTATGTCCAATGTATTTGTATTTAAGTTCATACAAATGCATTTGAAATTAAATAAAAAATATTACTTTTCAGGATTTCAATTCAAGAATAGCAAAATGAAATTCAGGATTCCAATTAAAAAATAGCAAAAATAGCAGATCTACAAGCGCAAAACGCGTTTTGAGCTTGTAAATTGGCTATTTTTGCTACTTTTGTGTGACATAGAATGGTAAAGTACGGCATTAATTTACGAAAAAAGTTAAAATACAGAGATAAAGGTGTCTACCCGACAGTATATGCAATGTGGCTCTCTGGAGTGAGTGTGGAAATATAGTGGCCCTCTCCATCATCAAAGTTGCCCACCCCTGACCTACAGTGATTGCCAGCCCTATACAAAATAAACTGACGGGAGCTGTTGGTTTGCCCTGTCGGCCCATTCAAAACTTTACTAAAATATCTTGAAAACTACTGCCTGGATTGCCATGACACCTACAGTGGTAGCCAGTTGGCTTCCTCACCATTTGAGGTACTGTACTACTATAGTATGCTCTTTCAATGCTCCCTAAAGGATTAACCTACTGAATTTGGTGACCCCATGGCCTTCCCTCTAGTCTAGCATCAACCGTAGGCCAAAATATGCACTTGCACAAGAGCACATTCATGATCCCTGGAGGATAAATTGTAAATAGTTGAGTAGCCCCATGTCCTTTTCACTATAGTGCCACCCTCAGGCCAATGTTTCTACTTTGCACAGATATTTCTGGTTGGGTGTATGCAGCACAGCCTCCAGGGTCTGCCATCAGGGCTTTTAGATTTACATTTAGTATTGTTGTCGACAATTAGTTTCCCCATGTTTTCAGATGAATGTTATTGTCCATATGCAAATGTGCCTTTTTTTAATTAATTTGAATTGAAACCTATTTCTTGGCAAAAGCTATAATGCTGATATGGTATCTCTGACAAATATGTGATGTTTTGCAGCTGTAGACGTGGACCCATGTGGGAGGAAAAGCAATTTTCCTATCTGAGACAGCTGGAGTCCTGGAGTGATCTTATAAAATCCCTGCAACTGAATGTCATTTAAATAGTTCTGAATGTAATATTAAAGTACTTTCTTTCACAGCCAGCCACCTTAAATGCCTTACTTTATTGTCCCCATTATTACGAACCTTCCCTATTCTAACTTGTTATACTATGTACTCACTCATACTCTTATTCTTCTGTTTATGGCATTCAGCGGAAAAAAAACCTGTGCTCTGTGATAGTTGGAAAACCTCACTGGACACTCTCTGAACATACCTACACAGTCAGAGCCAGAACATAGCCAAAGGACACCACTCAAAGTCCAATAGATTACCCCCATATATCTCTCTCATTGTATTAGTGAGCCCTCGTATATTTCCTAGTAAGTGCCCACTGGGGGCCTAACACCAATACATCTACAATCAATAAACCTCAGTTGTATTGTTCTGAAATAAAGCAATCTTTTCTCTGGGGGAGTGCATTAAAAAGCAGACATTCCCTTGCATTCACGCACACACAAACACACACATAGGGCTGTCATGATTACAACTTTAAGTTGACGATTAATTATCACTCAAATAATTGCGATTAACGATTTAATTGTGTTTCTGTCGTTGAAAATGAATGGACCATTATGAATAAAAATTACATTTCTGTTTGGCTTTTAGGTTTCGGAAACAAAAGTTGCACAGGGCAGATATGACGAATAACACATATTTAATTACTTTATACTTAAAAATAAACATTAGTAGTGGAAATAGCCGATCTAAAAGCTCAAAACGCGTCGCATCGCGACACGTTTTTAGCTTATAGATCGGCTATTTTTTACATTTTTGGAAAATATATTATTTTTTTTTTAAATGGAATTGATTATGACGATTATGACGATTATGCAAAAACAATTGCGATTATATAAAATAATTGTGATTAGACAATTATGTAATAATTGTGACAGGCCTACACACACACACACACACACACACACACACACACACACACACACACACACAAACACACACACGCAATCACGCACGCACGCGCGATTGAAACAGGCATAGTCATTCACAGATGTTATGTAACTCAAAATAGAAAATAAAATCTACTGTTTTGAAATGTATGAGGTGGGGTGTTTTGCCTTCCATTGTATTTGTTGACTGGAGCAACATTGTAAATGAAACATACCATTTTTTTACAGCTCTTAAAGAATGAACAAAAACAACTTTAGTATGATAGTGTTCCACCTGTGGAGCACTCTTTTCTCTCTCACTCCACAGTGTGTGTCCCTCTTTGTCTCTCTTACTGCTTTTGAATTAGCTAATCTCACTTGTTGTTTTACATGTGGAAGCTTTTAGTTCAGTCCACATTCCTGTCAGTACTTGCTTATGCCGGTGACATTATCTAGTATTATGCACATTGCCCCAACCACTGTGAAACATCTTGACACCGTGTATCATTCTGCAATCTGGGAACCCATTTGGTATTTTAAAAAAAAGTGAGAATGTCTTGAGAGATTAATCATTCAGTACTTCATCTTATTACTGGGAATCTTTTTAGAATGCATCATTGTATGCTGTATCAGGCAGTGGGCTGGCCGTACCTGACCACTGGGAGAAAACAGCACTGGCCTGTATCCTACTATTCTACTATCCTACTATAATTCTACAAAGCTCTGTAGTGGTGGTGTAGTGGTGGTGAGGCCAAAATGTGTTCTGCCCGGTTCTCCTCGGTGGCTGGAGCAATTGATCTGAATTTGCACACAGCCATTGACCATTACCATGTGCACGGAACAGCGAAGCCCGTTTTCCGATTTCACCAAATCTCAGCTGTTTATTAGCGTTTTTTTGTGTAAAAGAATGTTGCCATGGTTACGGCTGCCCAGCGGTGGGATGGCCCCGCAAGCTAAGGGACGAACTGCCTCCCGGGTTGCCAGATCATGTGCGCATATTCCCCCACGGGTATGGACTAGTGTTTATAAAGATCTTAAATATGTGTGTGTGTGTGTGTGTGTGTGTGTACACGTGTGTATTCTGGCATGTTTCATACGATAAAATTGTAATGTGTTTTCTATAGGGGCTAAACGTCAGTCATGGGAAACATCAACACAGCATCTTGCCAGAAACACAAGCTTTATGGCTTTCGAACCATTCAAATACACATCCACAGCACTTAGTCTATAAATTGAACCCTAGCATGCAACCATGTTGGGATTTGAGTTAACAGGAGTTATTCATGTTGACTGATGACTTAGAACATACACATCATCACCGAACATGATTTAGGGCCATACAGTGTAGCAAACACCATTCATATTTAATGTACTCTCTCAGACTTTATAGTACAGAGCTCTGCCTCTATGTTTTTTATGTTTAGAGACCTATTTCAATACAATACTGAGCTGCTGTTGTAAACCATACAACTCCCCTGAGCCAAACACTAACCTAAGGCTTTTTTACTTGATTATTTTACAGCTGATCTAAAGCTAACAAAGCATCACACCGTGACGCCTTGTGTAACAATCAGAACCATACATTTTATGTCTGAGTCCTGCAATTCTTTATACTGTTAAACCCTGTGTTGAAAACACAGACCAAAATGAAAACACAGAACTGTTGCCATCATTCAATTCAAATAATCAATCAGTGCATTGACTTCCAATTTACAAATGAACAGAACATTAGCATACCTAGATCTTTTGTCCCTTCTTCAGTTCATAAAAGTAAAGTTCCTTTAAAGCTCCTTGAATGCTTCCAATGAAAATTTATTCCAAAGTAACCCAGTAACATCCAAAAAAAACTGCAAATCTTCCGACAGTCCAAAAATCAAGTAATCCTCAAAGTCCCAAATGCATTGCATTTAAAGAAAAATGTTTAAAAAGTTTTAACTGAAAATTCCACTCCAGTTAGCCATGGCAGGTGTTTTTCTCTCACATTTCTAAAGCCTTTTCAACTGCAATGAAAAAATAAATCTTTGCCTGCGGGTGTCGCTGTTGAGGGATTTTGCCTGTCAATCATCGCCTCTGCTCCGCCCCCCCCCCCCCCAAAGGAAAGGATAGGGGAGGGGAGGGGCGATGAGGAGAGTGGGCGGGATTAATGGCCTATGACTTCACGGGGAAATCACAGATTACTTTTCAGCCTAATTATTCAGAAAACCCCAGACCACAGAAAATCCACTGAATGTTCAAAGTTCAGTTTTTTTGGGTGTAATTGAGGTCCTAAAACCCCCCAAAATACATAAATAAGAAAAAAAAGTGAAAATTAATGTCATAGAACCTTTAAAGGTATCTGTGTGTGTACGCACACACTCCCCCATCTCCTCTCTGACAGGTATCGAACTGATTGCTGTCTTTGATGCTTTCATTGATTATAGAGAGAGCACTAACGAGCACAGCACAAGTTTGACACTTTTATGGCCCAATCAATCAACTCAGAGCATAACCCCTCGGAAGTTCAATCTGCTATAATATTAAAGCTGGACCTGGCGGTCCAGGGAATGTCGGAGGTTTTGATTATCCCTGCTGCCATCTCCTGCACTTTTTGTCAAAAGCAATCTGTGTGTGAGAAGACAGATGGAGTGAGCATCTCCAGTTAGACCAGCTTGGTCTGTGTACAGCTGAAAAGGGTCTCTTTGTCAAACCACACCAAACACCCAAAATGGAACTTTTCTAGCTGTTCCTGGTACCTCACTTCCTGGAAGGCTGGAACCAGTGTTGCCAGATTCTATGAGAGAAACAAGCAACCAGGTATAGGAAAACAAGCCCAAAAGAAGCAACTATGGGCCACATGAGCCCTTTAAACATCTGCATCAGCTATTTGAAAATAGCAGATCTACAAGCTCACAACGCGGCACATCGCGACGCGTTGTGAGCTTGTAGATCTGCAATTTTCAAATAAAATCTTGGGGGGAAATTATGATAAGCAGACCTGGCAACACTGCCTGGAACCTGCTAGTGTTCCCCCACAGCTCCCCCTATGACATAAAACCTGACAACAGAGAATTAATGGATATCTTAATCAAAAGAAAACAACCCATATTTTCTGTACACTGCATGTAGGTGTTAATATAACCATCTTTTTTTTTTTTTTTTGTACTTACATTTTTATCCCACGATTTTGTAACCCTATTTTTTACACCCAGTGCCATGTAATCCTGGGTGCTACACTCCCGAGCTCATGCCTCCTTCAATGCATGAGAGCCTACTGACCTTCTTGTCACCTGACAGGGGAGAGTTTCCCTGCTTGGACGTAGAGCGTGGAAGGAACATGTTATTCCAACCAGTTCCTTTCCCCTCCATCAGGCGCCCCGGCTGGCCAGGGGGAGGCAGTATAGTGACCAGGATTACTGCATGTTTTTGTGAGGGTATCTAGCCTAGGGAACACGGGGAGAACATGCAAACTCCACACAGAGAGGCCCTTTCGCCAACCCCACCTAGGGTGGTTACATGGCGGCTTTCCGACATGTCGCCTTTCCGACGTTAACGAACCCTATACCTAACCCTCACCCTAACCCTAACCGCACGCGGAAGCCACTAGTCGGAGTGGCGAGATGTCGGCATGGAAGACTGTTACCACCTAGGGTATGGGCACTGGTGACGCGGAGGAGAAATATAACCATCTTTTTAACCAACAGTACGTTATGTTTATTTCAATACCCATGGACAGGAAATATACTCTTTCACACATTTATGTGGCAGAGCAGGGTGACATTGTGGGCTTGTAGATTGGCTATTTGTCGGCACGGACACAGTGCACAACTAAATATAAATCAGCCATAAGCTTTCCCAGGAAATTTATGAGGGCCCAAAAGTAAACTCCCGACAAACGATAAGTGTTGCATTGTTGGATTTGTGTGATAAATTAGGCTTAAGAGTGGTCTGAGAACTGTAGCAATCATCCTACAAAACAAACTGCAATGTTATTTTTTCATTGAATAGTGTCCACAGATTTCATTTTATGGTGTGTGTGTGCTTTCTTTCATTTAATTATCTTTTAGGATATTGGACACCTTAAGGTTTTGCCTTAAACTATTTATTGATTAACTTTTGTCTAAGCCAGCCGCCGTGAAGCTTTTCCTTTTTATTGTCTCATTTAAGTGACGCTTCACTCAATATTTCACAACAGGACCAGTGTGGGCACACTTTTAGCCTTAAGGAGATGTGTGGGCATATTTTAGAAATTAGATAACAAAGAAGACAGCCCATTAAGTCCAACTGCATTCCTAACAGTCAAGAGACAGTCTAAATATTGATTAGATCAAATGAAAGCAGGCATGGTTCTCAAATATCTGTGTAGAAAATAAAACTGAAAAAAAAAAATAGAACTGGAGAGAGTTTGGGCCAGTTCAAATGCATACTTTAAAATGCAGTACAATTCTGGATGAAAATAAAGTATTGTCAGGTTATGCTTTGTCCAAAGTGTGCAGATTTATGAACAGAATGAATGCACAAGACAATAAGTTTCTTGCAACAAACTTTTACATAATGTCATATCTGTGTCACAGTCTTTCATCAGCAGGATCTATACAAGAATACATGTAAGCAATTGAACATACTATCTAATAATAATATCTAAACTGTGTCTTTTAACCACTTAATAACAAATTAGTTCTATAGAGTGAGCAATGTTCACACCACAGTGTACACTGCACCATACAGTAAGTAGATCACTGGCCTCATTCTCCCAAAATTCGGCTCAAACTTGGGGGAAAATGCATTCTACTATGCTGCCACCATAATGTGGAATGAACTACCAAAACCCATTCAAGATCTTGACTCCCTACCCAAACTCAGGACTAAACTAAAAGAATGGCTGACCTCAAAATGTGAGCATAGAATAGATTAACTCCTCCTCAGCAGCATCCTCTGCCCCCCCCACTCCCTCCTTCCTTTGTAAATATACCTGTAGATGCTACTATGTTTTCTACCAATATGTAATGTATTGTAGTGTATGTATGTGCCACAATGGAAACAAGCCCCCCGGGGATTTTTGTGTTATCCGCCTTTGACTGTACTACCTATCAATCAATCAATCAATCAATCAATCAATCAAAAAATCCCTACTCTGTAAGTCTGTATGAAGAACAGTGAGTAGCCGATCTATGTTCACAACACGTCGCATTGCGATGTGTTATGAGCTTGAAGGTATAATAGCTACTTTTGCTATTATTAATTCATTCATTACAAATATAAAAAATAAAATCAATTAAAAATGTTTGATACTTTTGTAAAATGTGCCCAAAATAGGGATGCTGGTGTTACAGTGGTTAAGAGGACACATCAATTAAAGGTAAGATGTGATATTTTTTGTTGAAATAATTGTTAAATTGCCTTATATTCTAACAGTAATCATTGGTTTAGAGTGATTGTTCAGTAACAAGGGTCTCTCCGTCCCTCCAGCTCTTGATTTAACAGAAAATGCATTTTCAGGTCGGGATACCAATTGTATCCAATCAAGAGAGAGAACTCACACAGGATACAGATTTTAAAAAGTTAAATTGGAAGTGATGACACAAAGAAATGAGCAGACAAAATTGGAACTGGAACAGTATAAAAGCTGATAAATGGGTACTTTCTCCTGATTGGCTGAAGATTGCCCACCCACCTGAAAATGCTGAAAATGTATTTTCTGTTTATTAAAGAGGTGGAGAGACTGGGAGACCCCAGTTACTGAACAAACACTGATTAACAATGATTACTATCATAATATAGTGCTTTAATCTTTTAACCAAAAAACATAGTTAGTTTTCACCAAAAGATCACTTATACCCAGTGGTGGAAAGTAACTGAGTACATTTACTTAAGTACAATTTTGATGTATTTGTACTTTACTTGAGTATTTCCAATTTCCAATACTGTTACGTCTACTCCACTACGTCTCAGAGGCAAATATTGTACTTTTACTCCACTACAATTATTTGAAGATAACACTTTGCAGATATACATTATTACAATATAAAACATACATTAACCACTTCAGCCCTATTTTATACATAGGCTATTTGAAAATAGCCGATCTACAAGCTCACAACGCGTCGCATCGTGGCGCGTTGTGAGCTTGTAGATCTGCTATTTTCAAACATTTCAGAACTTTTACTTTTGGTACTTTAAGCCAATACTTTTGTACTTTTAATCAAGTAGATTTAGAATTCTGGACTTTTCATTGTAACAGAGTATTTCTATATTGCAGTATTGATACTTTTACTTAAGTAAAGAATTTGAGTACCTTTTCTCAGCCCCTCTGCCACATGGATTTTGGCAGTATATCCAACAACACTGACTGTGGGAGTTTGATGTATCGATATAGCAGTTCAAAAGGCCAGACTGAGGCACAGCATACTAAAGACAAGTCTTCAATCAGTCAGTCAACTTGTCTTCAGGTTGACTGAGGCTGCTGCATGGCCCGCATTCCAACGCAGGGACAGTGACAGATGATGGACCACTAGCCTCCATCTACAGCTGTTGTAAGTCATATTTCCTCCCATCCATTATTGGCATTGTTACAGCGCGCGATGAGATGAGATCAAACTGTATTAATCCCATAGAGCGATTTGGACATTTCAGTGGCCAAAAGGTAAGTACAGCAATAAAGAAAATGAGAATAAATCAGTAAAACAAGCAACTCAGCTAAAATTAACAAATGCATCTCTTTGAGGAAGTGAGACAACTGTCTATGGGGCTGTTTTCACTGAATTCCTTCTTGTCTGTGGCAGCTGTATTTTTATCCTTTGTCTTAATTGTTTAGTCTGACAGCATCAAGTGCATAACCCGCCTGTACGCTCAATCTCAGAACAAACCACTGGCCACACCTATACAGTTTGAATTGTGATTGGAAAAAGTCATACTATACTGTGGTTTGACTGCTGTTTCTAATGCATTTCTCTACATTGTTGTTCATCATGAACCAAAGTTGAGGTTTGAATCTGAAGTCTTCCAGTGACCTGAAAGGAACCAGGCGGAGCCTACTTGGTTGATGTGATTCATCATAACTGTTCTATCAACCATTACTGTTATCTGTATCAAACCACCAATGGAGAGCCAGTTGTTTGCTCATGGCCACACTGGCCAGATGAGAGTGTGTGTGTGTGTGTGTGTGTGTGTGTGTGTGTGTGTGTGTGTGTGTGTGTGTGTGTGTGTGTGTGTGTGTGTGTGTGTGTGTGTGTGTGTGTGTGTGTGTGTGCCTGTGCCTGTGTCTGTGTGTGCGTGCGTGCGTGTGTGTGTGTGTGTGTGTGTGCGTGCATGCTTGTGTGTCGGTGTGTAATGTGTACTGTATGTGTCGGTGGACGGGTGGGGCAGTACGTGTGTATGCATGAATAAGGCATTTGATTAATAAAATATTCATTACCAAGCTCTCAATAAGGACTGCAAACCTCCTATTAGGGTGATTATTAAACCTGCTGTGAGGGCCTAGCTCTCCTCACCATCCCAATACTGAATGCATTAGAGTCAATATCCTCCTCAGTCAGATCATCCATATCCAGTGGATATGTGTCCATATCCGGCTCTGTGTACTGATTAGTGTCTGACCTAAAGGTCTGCTAACACCACTGAGGTCCCACAGAGCCAGATGTTAGCAATGTATTAAAGAGGCCAGGAGATGTGGGCTCTGGACAAAGAGGGGCATGCACTCAAGAAATCTCTCTCTCTCTCTCTCTCTCTCTCTCTCTCTCTGTCTGTCTGTCTGTCTGTCTGTCTGTCTGTCTGTCTGTCTGTCTCTCTGTCTCTCTGTCTCTCTGTCTCTCTGTCTCTCTCTCTCTCTCTCTCTCTCTCTCTCTCTCTCTCTCTCTCTCTCTCTCAAGCTTGATGTGAAATTCCCTCCAGCCAGACAGGATTTAGAATTACAGTAGGATTTAAATCTACATAGACTTCGCATACTGTATGCCTAAAGGCTATAGCCTCTAGTCTAGTGCAAGTGCAGATGTTCCTCTCACTCCCAGTTGTGTGCGCCATACATTTGGACCAAATATGGTTTTAGCGTAACTCAGAGGATTTCCCACTTAAAAACAAACAAAACCGTGTTTAGTGCAAAAGTAGCCTATTCACCACATGTCAAATAGCCTGCTGTATCAACTGTCCAAAGTTTGAAACGTGCAAGAAAATCTAAAGAAAACCGCCCCTGAAATCCCATTTTCGGTAGGATGTAATGAGAGGACATTGCATTTGACCACACTGCATGTGCATAATATAATACACAAGTAGACCATATAAAAAGACAAAGAAAAGCTGAGTGTTCAAAAGGCTATAAAATCATGAACTCACCTTGAGAGCAGAGTGTCGCCCACAGGTAAATCCCAACCAGTACAGATCCAACACTCTTCACATTAACAGGCTCCATGTCGCAGGTGTGGAGAATTTACAATAAACGGCTGGAGACTCCAAACTTCAGGCTGTGAACGACCGGTGCGCTGCGTAAAACTATCCTCTATCAACGGAATGATTCCCTCTCTCCCTCTCTCACTGACTCCCTCCCTCTCCCCCTCTCTCTCCCCCCTCCCCCTCTCTCTCTCTCTCTCTCTCTGCCGGCGCGCGGTGTCCGTCTCCCTAATTTGACCTGATTGGTCGCTGTCCCTTCACCTTGAGATTCACACTGTGCTGTCCACTCGTTTAGTCTCTGTCTGATGGACACTGCTTTTCTTTGTTCTGTTTAGCCCATAACACCGTGGTGTCAGTCAGTTGTCCTCTGTGTGAGTGTGTCCTCTCTCTCTCTCTCTCTCTCTCTCTCTCTCTCTCTCTCTCTCTCTCTCTCTCTCTCTCTCTCTCTCTCTCTCTCTCTCTCTCTCGTATTGTTTCTTTATCCTGAGTCCTGACCATAGGGTCCTGACACATAATGCTGTCGAACTTTATGAAGATGTGAGCAACAACGCAAAGCCCCTCCCTCCCGAATACAGTACTCCCCCAAACCCAAGCTAAAACTGATGACATGAATTAATTCATTCATTCATTAATGTATTATTATTATTATTATTATTATTATGACCCTTATTATTGTTATTATTTTACAAAGCCACAGGGGGAGATGGCGACATGAAACTCCTTTTGCAAACTTCTACATTGATTAGCATAAACACAGTTTGGCCAGTAAGAAGTCACCTCAGGGTCTTTCTTGAGGATGCCGAAGTAGACTGCCCCTACCAGCCATTGACCGTCTGGAGCACGTTGGAATGAGCGGCCTTATCGCCTTCATTTAGCACCACCTGCAGAAAAGCAGGGCATTAATTACCCCACCATCTGGTACGTTAGCTAGTCTCGACCTAGCCTCGGAAACCCAGCCTTTTTTTTGTTTCAGTCTCGACCCAACCCCTACTCAGTTGAAAACCATGCCCTTTTAAAAACGTGTGCTACTTCCAATATGGCTCTATCTTTTAAGCCTTTGGAGCTACACATTTTCAGAGGTTCTCAAAATGTTCAGAATACCCATGTTTAGGGGGACATATAGAAGAGTGCAAAATGTCTATATTTTTTTGACAAAACAGCTAAGAAACACTGAAAACGGTCAACTTATTATTGTCCAGGGCCTTGTATATGTTTGCACAAATCAGTAATCATGATTTAGGAAGGGTGCCCGAGCCAGCGACACTCCGGGTCATCATAGTAGCCAAATCCACTATGGCCACAGGTCACCATCTCAACAAGGTTTTGTCTATAACTTTTGAACTAGATGAGTGACAAATGGTAAATGTTAAAAATGGTAAATGGTGCATTTATACAGCGCTTTCATCCAAAGCGCTTTACATAGATTGTGCATTACATTCACCCATTCATTCACACATACATTCATACACAGATGGCGGAGGAAACCATGCAAGGCACCAACCTGCTCATCGGGAGCAATTAGGGGTTCAGCGTCTTGCTCAAGGACACTTCGACACTAACTCTGGGGGAGCCCCCCAACCCGGGATCAAACTGGAAACCTTGCAGTTGCCAGTTCACTCTACCCGGCCAATCAACCCCTGCGCCACTGCCGCCAAATGAAAACTTGGTGTCTATTTCATGTTTGTTGACAATAAGAAACATGTTGGAATGCTTATCTTTATTATGATTGGGTGTGTCCAGACTTCCAATTTGTATCTTTCAAAGACTATCTGAAAATGAGTTTTACTATACCTTGATCTTTTTCATTTTGTTTACAAACATGAGAGCATTTTTGTGTGTGTGTGTGTGTGTGTGTGTGTGTGTGTGTGTGTGTGTGTGTGTGTGTGTGTGTGTGTGTGTGTGTGTGTGTGTGCGCGCACGTGCGCGCGCGCGTGTGTGTGTGTGTGTGTGTGTGTGTGTGTGTGTGTGAGAGAGCATTTTTGAGCATTAGAAACACATTGGAATGCTCAGGTTTATGATTGAATCTATCTAAAGCACTCTAATTTGCTTATTATTGCAAATATTTTCACTATGTTGTGAAAACAACCAATGTATTAATTCCAACATGTTCCTAACGCCATGGGTTACATCTGACAACTGATTTGCAAAAAATATAAGGCCCTGGACTATTATGAAGTTTTTTGCTGTTCTGTCATGAAATATAAAAGTATACATTTTACACTCTTCTATGTCCCCCTAAACATGGGTATTGTGGAGGAAATCATATTATGTAATCATGATTGGTTATATGTAACCGTATTTTCAGTACATTCCATTGTTCATCTTATGTTATTCATCTTTGTGCCTTATGATACATTATATTTTACATGACGTAGAGCCAAGATGTCTCTCCTAGGCCTGATGGCTATTGTTTATGGTACAGCTTGTCCTTGTAACATGACAGTATAACCATAGTCTGACTCCTTGTGCTCCTGGCAGAACGACCACAGGCCTGTGCGTAATCTCTCTTGTCCGCTAATGTATTACAGCACCA
>NC_139939.1:31606718-31619218 GCF_963454915.1 Gymnoscopelus microlampas
AAATACTTTTCCATTATGTGTCTGACAATAGTGTGCCATAACACCCTTATAGCCCTGGCCCTGTAACCCCCTGGACTCTCCTCCCCCTCAGCGGCTTGATCCGGTGTTTCAGCTATAGCAATGCGGCCGTCAAGGAGCAGGACAGCTCAATAATATTATACAGTGTACACATCGAAAAGCCACACAGCAGAAAACAATGTTTTGTTTTATTTTCCTGGAACGAGTATTTTACAAGAGTCGCAGTTGTTCCGAAATAGCGTTCATAAGCTGGTCTACCTGGCTCTCATTGACTCCAGCTGTATTCCACCGAACTCTCAGCTGCAGTTTGCCTCCCAGTGTCCCAATGCGACGAATCTGCCGGCTGGAATTGCTGGAAAGCGAAAATGACGTAGATGATCGTACCTTCTTTTTATTTACCTTGGGATAGACTCAGGCAGACAGGACGCTGGTGACAAGGGTTCACAATAATTAGGGTGGTTAGACAAGACATGTGGTAACAGGTACAAGGGAAAACAGGAAGCACATTACGACAAAATAAGATACACAAGAAACACCTGGGGAAAGACTAACAGAACTCAGACCTGGACGCAGAACATACAAAACACAGAGCTACAGAACAAACAAGTAAACGTAAAACAGGAAAATAAATGTCCAAGTTGACGAACATGGTCAAAGTCCAAAGGTCGAGGAGCGAGTCGTGACAACGACTTGCCTCGAGTTGCCTCTGTACGTACTTGGACCACTTTTTCCTCTCACCAAATCTCAAAAATGTACGATCTACGAGCTCACACCATGTTCCCCCCAGAATATGAATGCTGGGGGTTCAAGTGGTATAAAATCACACCACGCGATGCATCACAGTCTTGTGTTTTCCTCTAACCACATGAACCCTATAATCCCTATTCTGGGAATATCATAATATGGCTAACATTTGCTGAAATTAGCGAGCATTTTTAGGAAAGAGATTTGGTGTAGAGGGAAAGAAGTAGGGGGCCTAGTAGACCCCTGCATGGGCACTCCAGTTAATGACGTATAACATAGGGTTTAAGTGGTTAAAGGTTATCAATTCAGCATGTATGTTGTGTACGGACTGTATAATTTATTTCTTGGTGCCTATTGCTGCTGCATGTCCAAATCCAAGCGTTACATATTCATACATCCTTTCTGCATTGTGTAACAGCACTACATGAAAGAAGGCACATAAATGATAGATGATTTTTGCTGGGAAGAGAAGCAGGTGTTTGGAGCATAATTGTTTACACTATGGACAGGAAACCTTTCCCTGCAAAATTATCTCAACCTTCATTGAGGATGGGAGGCCTGAGGCTCATGTAACACACGCACGTTGCACGCACGCGTGTGCACGCACACACACACACACACACACACACACACACACACACACACACACACACACACACACACACACACACACACACACACACACACGCACACACGCACACACGCACACACTCACACACACACACACACACACACACACACACACACACACACACACACACACACACTCACTCACACACACACTCACTCACAGGCTCACAGACAAAGACACTCACAGAGACAGCACACTTGCACACACAAGTATGTGGTCTATCTCGCAGTGAATAAAGTGTATTTTGTCTTAATATGAGAGCTTTGGCTCTTAAATAAATGCTGAGTATAGGCTGGGTGATACATGGACTAAATGTCACAATAAGTTTGACCTCAATATCAATATTGTATTGTGCGGATGTCTACTCCTGCTTTCACAAAATATTTACACAATTGGATTCGTGATAAATAAACATTAGCAGCCTAATGTATATTAAATGGAGATAAATAAAGGTAAATAATAGAACAGTCAGGTATGTTCAGAAAATGACAATCACTTTACTGTAATGCAGCTTTTAAAGCCAGGAAAAGACAATACTTATCACAATATCCACAATCCCAGACGATATCAGGTATATCTCATGATATCTACTGTATCAATATAATATAGATATATTGCCCAGCTCTAGAGTGATCATATTACTCTGGTACAGAGAAAGTGGTGACGTTCACACTACAGCTTTCCGTCTAACAAGACAGGGGACAAAAATATGTCCTCACGAACTAGGTCATAATGTACACAACACGATACATTGGGGACAATCACTAAAACAATTTCCGCTGAGTCGTGGTGGCAGCCTGAAGGCCTAACCAGGGAGCTTATAGGTCGGTGAGTTGAGCACGTCTGGGAAATGTGGGTGGATGAATTGAAAATGTCTCCTCTCATACCCACAACACAACCGATGTGGATTTTGGTCTTCACCAAAGGGACTTAACTTGTAGTTGCTTTAAGTGAGGCTCCTAACCTTCCCTCCTCGAGTGGCTGTTTTACAGGGAGGTCACTGAAAATGTTTCACCTTCCAAAATGATTTGTTGTGTTATTATACAAAAGAATTCTGCAAATGCTGGTGTCAACACAAACAGTATTGTGGTCTCTCCTACAAATACAATAGCTTTGCTCCCACCTAGGGGCAACTCTATAACATTACACCCAAACTCGAGAGCCCACTCCACATTCCTGGTTGTAGTGTAGTTTAAATAAACACTGTAAAATACTTAATTCATCAGATAGTAACTCCAAAAGGGAACACATATAACCAATATGTTTGAAGTCTTCTAGGCACATACAACACTTTCCAAACAAAATCACACCAGAGTCAGTATAATAATTAATAACTGTAGTCTAATCAATTTTAAATTTCAAATTTTATTAAGAGCTTTAATTTATTATTATAATTATCATGACAGAAACAGCTGAGTGGGGAAGAGAAAATGGATAGTAATAACAAGTAGTGATTTATGCATCGATAATCAACACAAATCTCAAACATTCATTGAAATGATATAAAGACATAGTCGTATTGCTTTCATTCCAACAGTGCACATATCTTAGACTGAGATGCATGTTTAAAGCAAAATACTGTTGATGAGTTCATTTCTCAGTGGTATTATGCATGTTGCCATGTGGTGAGGTGGAAACATTATTTAATGTAAAGTGTCATTGATATGAATTATGTGTGACATCAATAGTTGATGAGATATACAGTAGCAATACATTATAAGACAAGACAAACCTGGACTTGATAATGAACTGCTGGTGACGTGTGTGCGTGTGCATACAGTACTGCGTGTGTGTGTGTGTGTGTGTGTGTGTGTGTGTGTGTGTGTGTGTGTGTGTGTGTGTGTGTGTGTGTGTGTGTGTGTGTGTGTGTGTGTGTGTGTGTGTGTGTGTGTGTGTGTGTGTGTGTGTGTGTGTGTGTGTGTGTGTGTGTGTGCGTGCGTGCGAGCACGTGTTCATGGTGGTGTGCTAAAGTACAAGTGCAAGGCAGGTGTGAAGATGAGGATTGTTCCAAGTATTGATACGGTGAGGAAGGCCCACAGGAAGATCCTGTCCAACACCTGGGCCACAAACTTCCAGTCCTGGACCACCTGACAACAGAGAGAGAGAGAGAGAGAGAGAGAGAGAGAGAGATGCAGACAGACAGACAGACAGGTCCACAGGTGTTGTTATGGGACTGTGTCAACCTTAAGTGATTTTCTTCTGTGAAATTTTAATGCAACTGTCATTTTCGGTACATTACACACACACACACACACACACACACACACACACACACACACACACACACACACACACACACACACACACACACACACACACACACACACACACACACACACACACACACATGCACGCGCGCGCACACCACGCATTCGCGCGCACGCACCCACGCGTGTGTGCACATGCACATGCACATGCACACACACACACACGACAACTGACAGAGAAAACCAGTAGAAACATTTGGAGCGTAAATGCATGAAAATAAGTGACATTCTGATATGCCAAGCACAAATCTCACACACACACACAGTAAAATCCTCAGTGTAAATGTATGAAGCCAAATGCAACCACATGGGTCCAGGGGTCTATACTTACTTGGTCCGTTCCTTTTTTCCCTCTACTCCAAATCGCTTGGCTGAAAACAGCCAATCCTTAAGCTCACAACGCGTTGTAATGCAATGTGTTGTGAGCTTGTCATTTTTTTTTGCCATGTTCACCTGTTTTCACAGAATGCTCACCCATTATGACATGCCCAAAATAGGGATGCGAGGGTTCATAGTGTTAAATAAACAGTGATGATTTTCCTGTGTGCACACAAGCAGTGCACCTCTCGTATGAAGTGCTCCTTCTTGATGTGCCGGCTGATGTAGCGCACTGAGTTGGTGGCTTTCTCCAACATGGCCAGCCAAGCATGATTCTCATCTTCCTTCCCTCCGAGGGGTCCTCTCTGCTGACCCGAAGATCCATGGCCTGGTATCCCCCTCCTCCCCGGACCCCCACGTGGCTTCAGCTCTGGGCTGCGGAGCTCGATGTCTGGGTAGTGGTACCTGGGAAGAATCCATGTATCTCATTTGTTTACAATTTACAATTTACAATTTAGGAATTTAGCAGATGCTCTTAATCCAGAACGACTCAGTCTAATCAGTATAACATAAAAAAAAACGATATTCTGTACATTGAAACTATACACACTACAAATGACCTGGCGCCTGTCTACCTATTATATATATCTGTTTACCAATTATAGGGCCAATGGCAATTTGTACATTATGGCCAGTAAATCCTCAATGTTTTAATCTAATCTAATCTAATCATGTGGATCTCGGGATCCACGTGGGGACAGTGTGGCTGTGGCCAGGGTGTGATGTCACTCTTCTTCAATGTTCTTCAGGCCAAGGACCCCTTAGCTGAGAGAGAGAGATGAAACAGGGACCCCCACTACATAGCCTATTGTATAAAATCGTGTTGCAGATGAAACTTTTTCATAAACCAGATCAGCTTCATAAACTGTTACCACGTGTCTTGTCTAAACCCTCAATACTTAGAAAACTTGTACTTGGTCTGACTTTTTCCCCCCTACAAAAGTAAAGTAAGCTAAAGTAATAAAGGCATACTTGGTGCAAAACACAACATTGAAATGCAACATTACTAACATTAATTGATTTGACAGTAATATTACATATTACATGGACAACACTGTCCATGATAACTAACCTGTCAGTGTGGCCCCTCATACATAACAGTTTGGGCAGCTTCTGGAGAAAAAGGCTCTTCACCCAAGGGGCCATGGGGTGGTAGGTGGCCGATGAGCGGTGGTGGACGTTGATAACGAAGACGGTGACAATGATGGAGAAGGTGACGAAGATCATGATGAAGAGCAAGTACTCACCAATCAGCGGGATCACCTGAGAGGAGAACAATTTGAATGTTTAGCTATCGAAGAACAAGGAACAGATCATTATTTGTATTTGTAGTTCTCTAATCGAGACAACAAAGTCAAGAGCCAACCAACCCATTGCGAACTGTGACTTTAGTGCCTAAAAAACACAGTAATTACTCTAATCTAAAGGAAGCAATAAGGTGTCAGTGATATGGAATAATGTTCCTATACTTTTCTGGCAGTGATACAAACTAACAAACACACTTTTTCCTCAACATCTTTTTAGCGTTAGAGTACACACTGACTGACTGACTTATAAAACACTTATGCTGAAGTACAAGGTTTGCTAGTTGACAATTATAGTTTCCTGACAGAGAGTCTAATAAATGCAAACTACGCTCTCTCTCTCTCAAGCAGGTTTTTTGTCTGGAGATGATTGATTGATTGATTGACTGGTGATTTTTGTGTATGTAATCTCACAGCATTGCAAATGAGGGTAAACCTCAATGCTCTTTTCTAGAATAAATAAAGGTTTTGATCAATCAATAGGGCTGATCAGAGGTCTCTCTCAACCAGTATTGATTTTGACAGCAAATTTTGATTTAGAGTCAGTGTTTTGAATAAATTCCATTTAGTTTTAGTCATATTTTAGTCACCAGAAATGTTTTACTTTTTGTCTAGTTTTAGTTGACTAAATATCATAATATTATAGTCGACTAAATCTACAGTTAATTTAGTCGACTAAAATGTATTTTGGCGGGCCTTGATGGTGTCATAATGGCGGATTTTACACTTGGTTGCATGCAAAAAATAGCCGATCTACAAGCTCACAACGCGTGGCTTTTCAGAGCGCAACCAAGCATAAAATGACTTATCTTTAAGTCATCCAGCATAGTTTTTATTTAGTTTTCATCAGTGAAAAAAGGTAGTCGACGAACATTTCTCGTCATAGTTTTAGTCAACGAAATCAACACTGCTCTCAACAACACATTCTCGCTCTGAAAGGAGACGCACTTTAGAGGACGAAGGGATGATCTCCTCTATGACCAGGAGGAACACGGTGAGAGACACCAGCACCGAGGTGGAGAGAGACAGCTTCTCGCCCTCGTCTGACGGCAGGTAGAACACCAGCACGGTGAGGAAGGACAGACCCAGGCACGGGATGATGAGGAAGAGGGTGTAGAACAGAGGCAGTCTCTTGAGGATGAAGGAGTAGGTGACGAACGGGTACCAGTACATCTCGTCCCTCCTGCTGCCCCTCATGCCCGTGGCGTTGAGGATCTCCCACTCGCCGTTGTCGAAGAAGTCCTTGCGGTTCACGTAGTGGTCGATCAGGACCAGGTCCACCATGTTGCCGTCGTAGGTCCAGGAGCCAAACTTCATGGAGCAGTTCTGCCGGTCGAAGGGGAAGAAGGTGACGTCCATCGTGCACGAGGACTTGTAGCTGGCCGGCGGCGTCCACGTGATGGTGCCGTCGGAGCGCACGATGGCCTTGGTCATGAGGGAGCCCTCGAAGCGACCATCCGCACTGTAGACGGAGGTGGGGGGGGGGGGGGGGGGGTAGGAGAAGATGTGAAGCAATGAGGATTAAAGATTGAGAAAGCGTTATAATCAGTCAATCAAACTTTATTCATATAGCACATTTCATACAGCAGGTGCAACCCAATGCACTTCACAGAACAAAAAAAGAAAAACACACAGATCTTTTAAATAAAAAAAAAGGAAAATAAAAGTACAATCAATAAAAAAATATGTAAGTTATATGTATGTAAAGATTCAAGAGGAAAGTAGAGGAATGAAGGCATGAAGTGTGTTAGTGTGTTCTTATCAGCACTGCACTTAAACGATATTAGGTGTGTTCCACCCAACTACAACAAAATCACAACACTGACAAGCAAATGGTTGAACACACTAAAACAGGGATGTCAAACATACGGCCCGCGGGCCGGATCAGGCCCGCTAACTAGTTTAATCAGGCCCGCGAGATGATTTTGCAAATTATAAAAAAATAAAAAATAAAATGTTTTTTTTTTTGTTTGTTTTTTCCAAAAATGTTTTAATTGCTTTTTGGCCAAGTTTACACCTGCAGCCACACGTAACTTCCACTTTCCTCTTCTTCTTCCTCGTCTTTGTATTGATATTGTCTGTGTTGGAGCGCCTCAGTGCGGCTGCAGAGTTCATGTGCAACCTCTTCCAGAGAGAGATAGAGACACTAGAAATTTTGCTGGAGACACAAAACAAACTGTGTAGACTTGGCCCTTTGAAATAAAATGTATTTTATAAACACTTTTTTTTTCTTAACGGTAATCGATTAATTAATCGGTAAGGCCCAACGGTAAACGGTTAATAAAATGTCTCCATTTGGCCATCCCTATTTGTGAAGTTTACATTTTCAGAATGTGCTTGTACTAACTAAGACTAAGTAAAGTAAACAAAGAAAACTATCTGAAGTTGTTGTTATTGTTATTATTAGTTATTATGCCATGATTTTACCAGTTCGGTACCGGTCCGGCCCTCTGGCCCTCTGGCCCTCCTCCATGTGGCCCCTGAGCTAAAATGAGTTTGCCATCCCTGCACTAAAAGATGACTGTAGTCTGTAAGCGTTCAGCTTGATGCTGGAACAAAAAAAACGCTGCTTTGCTTTTGTGTTTTGACCTTTTCAGACAAACACTAGAGCTACTAAACCTTTTTGCATATGAGGGTCTGTGTAGCTCACTTCTCATAGAGGACGATGTCAGGGAGCCATATAGTCTCTGAAGGCACTCTGATAGAGGTGATTCCTCCGTACTCATCTGGGTTCCATCGCAGCTTCACGTCACGCCACTCCTGTGGGAAAATAAAATTCCACTTATTTATGGGTAAACATGGTTGACCTAACCAAGGTTTATAAGGAATTCATTAGAACCTCTCTGGAATAGAGTCTGGCATTCATGCTTGAACAACCAGCTGAAAGTCCAAAAGATGACCTCTTGAGCTATAGCTGTAGACATTACTCATCCACTCTCAGTGGTGTAAAGTAACTAAGTACATTTACTCAAGTACTGCACTTAAGTACAATTTTGAGGTACTTACAAAACCTGTCCAGTGAGGGCTAGATACAAGTGTGGATGTAATATTTTATCTTGGCGTTCAGGCACTGCTATATTTTTCTCCCTGCTCAGCACAATTTAGACAACCATCATTAACCATTAAGAGCAGGGAGATAGATATATAATAACAACCCCCCCCCCCCCCCCCTTGGGGAACAGACCAATAGCAGAGCCCACTGGTGGTGATGGGAGCAAACGCTGCATGACAACAAACCAGAACACACAAACCAGAACACACATAGCAGAACACACAAAGTGGATGGAACGCCGATTTAGGTGAGCTTAAATAACCCACCCAATTGGACAGCTGATTGCCAGGTCAGTGTATGATGTATGGGTCTTGCATGACGCTGTATACAGCCACATAGAAACCTCTGGAGTGTATGCTGCCTGAACTAACTCGCAGGCTACGTATCATTTATGCTATGGATGTCTTGTTTTAACCATGTATTCATTTAAATGCCCTGAATAATTTCAAATGCTGTAACGTATCTGTAATTTGTCCATAATAATACAGACTGTACAAATACTGTATATGTTAGACAATCCTCTCCCACATTTACATAATCATATATGGTATTTGAAGATAAGGATTTTATTGGACATTGTTTTGTCACTTTCTCTATACTCTTTTTGGTTGCTTCATTCTCTGTTTTGTTGGAGCTGGGTCTACTTTGACTGCTCAAAGGACCAATGTTGCCTTCAGTATCATAATCACCTTATAAAACACAAGATAACTACAACATCCATCAACACATCATAGATGTACTAATAGAAAGATGTGTGTCATTACCTGCCATAGCCAGACATTAGTGGTCATCAGCTGGTTCTTCTCATCCTACCAGAAGAAAGGAAGAGCTGAGGGTTAGTTTTCATTCTGTTTGTGTAGGCTAATGGAGGGTGAATGGTGGACAGATGAGGAAAGAAAAAGATAGAAACAAAGTTGATGAGGAGAATAGATCAGAGTGCACTTGAGGACAAGTTATTTTCATACACCTCGAAGTGTTACACTCCCTCATTGCTTCTCTTATATGCAGCAAAAGCCACAAGCAAGTTATGCACACATGCACGCACACACATGCGCTCTCGCGCGAGCACGCACACACACGCACATTCAAACTGCAGTCTTGCCGTAGGGCCACAGATTAAATGGAACGGTTTGGGGGATTGTGTGCCTTGCTCATGGGCATATCTAAAATGCTCAGAGGGAGATAACAGCATTCATAACTCTTTAGTGATCAATTTCACTCACACACAAAATTTCCCCTCCGGCCTTTAATCACATAACCCCTTAGTTAGCACTCCCTCGATTTCTGACGGGTTTACATAAAACACTGGCATGGCGAAAGGGAGATGATGAGATGGTTACAGCGGAAAAGAGTGAACCACTTAAGCTCTATTTTATACTGTCAAATCTCACAATGCGTTGCTTCATTGTAAACTTTTAGATCTGCATTTAAAGTTTTCTGTACTGTATATTTGTGAAAATATACATATTTTTAATGAACAATTGTGACAAAATAAAATACAATTCTCACCTATAATGGCATGCCTAAAATAGGAATGGACAGTGAGAGACAAATAAGTGAAGGAGAGGGGGTCAGAAGGAATGTGCTGATCCATAGATGACGTCAGACAGAGATGACGTCAGACAGAAAAGTTAGGGAAATTCACAGAAACTTGCTATAAGTTTCAGACTCAGTGCAGTGGAAACTGGACAGAGCTGTAAGTAAAAAGTGGACTTGATGGAAAATCCATGAAACAGAGTTTTGTGGTCCGTCTGCCCTGGAAAGGTACCCAAGCAAACCTAATAGCATATCCATCCGTCAGCATAAGAAATGACCTGCGGTGAGCTCAGTGAATGTCAGTGCAGTTTGTTGAAAGGACCACAAGGTGGCACTCTGTTATTTCTGCAAGCAGTGTGGCTACATCCGATCTACATTGACCACTTTGCTGTCATGAACCATGCCTTGTGTGTGGTTTAGGAACGGTCCGGACGAGGTGTGTGTTTGTATGTGTGTATTGTGTAAACATGCACGTGAGTGTACCAGTGTTAATAATGAATGGTTTCTGGCTGTTTTCAGTCCAATTCCTCTGCTGCTCTGAGAGACCATTTGGACATCTCTCTCTCTCTCTCTCTCTCTCTCTCTCTCTCTCTCTCTTACCCCATCCTCCACTCCAATCTTTGACCCTCTAACATCCCTTGGCTCTTCCTTCTCTCCCATCCTTACTCACTCCTTTCAGACTTGCTAGACTCCTTTGCTATAACCTCAAATAACAACTTCTTAAGCTGTCTCTTAAGCCTCCCTCTCGGCTCTCGGTCTGAACTTGACCTCTCTTATATTGTATCTGCTCTTTTCTCCTACTTATCAAAGACCTGCCGCATCCTGAGCAGATATATGAATATATCCATACTTTCCTTTTTCAGACCTCTTTCTCCTCATGCACCCTCTCTATATCTATACAGGGGTCTTCAATGTTTTTCAGGCCAAGGACACCAGTTAGCTGAGAGAGAGAGACAAAGCAGGGACCCCCAGTACATTTTGTATAAAATTGTGTTCCATATTACCTTTTTTTTTTGCTGATTGTCTCATCAATGTCGTTGTGTTGACCATTGAGAGATTTGAGAGCAGTTTAAAAGTATTCCACTGTTTTCTCTATTTAATTTATTTTAATTTTAAGTGCAGCTTTGATGGCTATATGTAGGTTAGTTTAAAAGTAGTCTTGTGGAAATAAAAGGTTTTAGTTTTTATTTGCTTGTTTATAACTTCACTCTAAAATGTTTGAGTCATGTTAATGTGTATTTTCGGACATTGCATTGTTTTGGGGGAAAACACAAACATTTTGCAGCGCCCCTGTAGTAACTCTGAGGACCCCCTAAGGGCCGTGGGCCCCCTGTTGAAGACTCCTGGTCTATACCGATATGGTGTTCGCAAATTGGGGAAAAATGTCTTACTCACGACGCGGCCACTCCCAAAGCACCCTCTACATGAAACTTTACCGCTGTCTCCACCCTCAAAATAACCACCACCAGTCTTCACGGTAAACGCTGTGTTTCCTTCACCAACCCCCCACCCACCCTGCCTTTCTCATTCCTAAAAATACCCTTCTAATCCTCAGGGGGAAGGTAATAGAACATTATTAGCCATGCAACGTAAAGCAACTGGGACTTGTCTTTTTTTCTTGGGCCAATAAGCCACTCTTTTTCATCACTCTGAAACGAATGTGAGTACACGTGATGCCTCCCTTATACACGGTAAAATCCTCCGTTTTCATTTAACTCTGAGAGACTACAAAAAGTTACCCAAACTCAGTGGTGTAAAGTAACTAAGTACATTTACTTAAGTACTGTACTTAAGTACAATGTTGAGGTATTTGTACTTTACTTGTGTATTTCCAATTTCCAAATATTATACTTTTACTCCACTACAATTATTTGAAAACTTTAGTTACTAGTTACTTTGTAGATTTTGATTATTATTACAAAACATTTCGGCCATTTGAAAATAGCCGATCTACAAGCTCACAATGCCTGGCGATGCAACGCTTGTGAGCTTGTAGATCGATAGAATTTGAGTACTTTCTCCACCACTGCCCAAACTGGACCCTACATTAACACTACTGTGCTGTTATCTATATACAGTCGAATAGTTATCTGGACCAGAATCCTTTCTCTAACTTTCTGAGCTACTGTCAAACTTATAGGCCGAGCTGACATTACCTTATATAACCACATCTCTGTCCTACGCCTCCTGGCTGTCAACAGGAGCCCCTGTTGCTCCTTACTCATCATATTTCTTCATTTCAGTGTTGCACTCCTCCTTTGAACACAACCAACACTCCAACTCCTCCGGGGAGAATCCATATATTACCCGCTAACGAGATTTATGCTTTCAATTCCAGATCTGTTGTCCACTCAGCTCCCCTAAGAAATGTATACATCGTAATCTTTTCTCTATATACCTTCACCGTCCGAGGCAAGTCTATAAGCGAGACGAGACAAATTGATCTATGCTGCTTTTAAAGTAAATAAGATTATCCCAAACAGCTTCATGCAGAATATATTGCACACAGTGCCAGTTTTTTGTTTCCTCTCTGAATTATATCTTCTTCTTTTTTCCACTATCAACTTTCA
>NC_139939.1:31631718-31659218 GCF_963454915.1 Gymnoscopelus microlampas
ACGCACGCACGCACACACACACACACACACACACACACACACACACACACACACACACACACACACACACACACACACACTGTACTGTACACACGCACACGCTGCCTTTGACAAACTCATTTTGTCCCTTACAATTTTACAGTTATATGCACCAACAAGCATTCTGTGACCTTTTCATTCCAAACAGTGAAAGCAGAGTAAACCAGCTGGATCGAAAAGGATCATTGAACTTAGGTGTGTGTGTGTGTGTGTGTGTGTGTGTGTGTGTGTGTGTGTGTGTGTGTGTCCAGCGATGCACGTTTTTATACAACAGAGCATACACGCACGCATACACGCACACACATAAATACACAAACTATATTTACCAACCACATCAATGAAAGCCTCTGATGCTGCCCTAAAGGGGTTTGTTTGTCAGGGAAGCAGACTTATACACACACACACACACACACACACACACACACACACACACACACACACACACACACACACACACACACACACACACACACACACACAGGCGACACTGCTGTGAGGTGATTTGTCATGGTGCATTAGCTCGATAGCTGTGAGATTGAACCTATGCAATCTGTGTAGAAGCAGCTTTTACTACAGGCAGAGCGTTTCACAAGTTATCTCTTCTTCAAAAGCCCATACCTCGCATCCCAGCAGCATTTACAGCAACCTCCAGTGGTGTAAAGTAACTAAAGTACATTTACTCAAGTACTGTACTTAAGTACAATTTTAACATATTTTTACTTTACTTGAGTATTTCCAATTTTCATGAACTTTACTTCTACTCCACTACATTTCGGAGGCAAATATTGTACTTTTACTCCACTACAATTATCTGAAAACTTGAGTTACTAGTTACTTTGTAGATTTGGAATATTATTACAAAACATACAATACTCACTTCAGCTCTATATACATTTCGGCCATTTGAAAATAGCCGATCTACAAGCTCACAATGCGTTGCGACGCATTGTGAGCTTATTTTCAAAGGATTTTAATACATTTTATACATTTGAAAACTTGTGAAATGGGACATTCTGCATTATGAGTACTTTCTACTTTTGGTACTTCAAGTATATTTTGATAACAATACTTTTGTACTTACTCAAGTACATTTTTAATTCTGGACTTTTACTTGTAAAGTATTCTACAATGCAATATTGATACTTGTACTTTTAGAGAGAGAGAGAGAGAGAGAGAGAGAGAGAGAGAGAGAGAGAGAGAGAGAGAGAGAGAGAGAGAGAGAGAGAGAGAGAGAGAGTTACTGATTTGTAACTCAGTGTACAAACCAGTTAACACCCAGGATTATACTGCTGTGTAGGGAAATAGAGAGACATTGTGATAGAGGTAGAGAGAGAATATGAGAGACAGGAGGAAATAGGACCACATGCAGCCTAATGATGTGTGTGTTGTTTAGATCCAAAATAAACCCAGAACCAACCTGACATGAACCTGTGTGGCCTCATGCAGGCCAGGTATGTTTTAATGAGTGTATCTCTGACCCCAACTCCTCATTTGAGTGAGGAAGGCGAGGTGAACTGGAGTTGAATTGAGGACAAATAGAAGGACAGGTGCAGCTGAAAAATCACCTTTGGTCTTCTGCTCAGTTTGTCCTGGAATACTCTCCGTATGGATTTTAAGGACCGATGTGTTCATACCCTGCAAAAATATTTGTTTCAACCCGGTGCTGGAATACTCCATACTAAAATAATTCAATATGAGCTGACATTTCTTCATCTATCCTCTTTTAAGTTCAAAACAAAATGTCCATTTTGTGTGCAGCCAAACGTTTTGATTTCTGCATTCCTCACTTGCATTACCAACAGTTTATGCCCAAGGCATCTTAGTTCTAATGTTATCAATCTGTTTGATATATTCTCTACATATACTGCACTTGGATGGGGTTATTCACTGCAATGCTGTACAATAGTTATGTTTTGAGCTTGTCACACTTTCACACATTGAAAAAAAATAAGGACATTTAAAAAAAAACATTTAAAATAGGACATTTATTTAAAAATAAAGACATACATTGAAAAAAAAAAATGAAGATCAAAGTTATTTTGCCTGACAGCGATATGATATTAGATGGCAATTTCCCAATAAGAACCTTGTAGATTCATAAATACTTATACATCTCTCAGACAGAGAAGAAGACCACCCAACCTTTCCATTCAGGATGCAATGATGAGTGCTATAAACATCAGCAGTAATAAAACTAAGAGCAGAGTGGTAAACAGCATCCAAAGGCTTTAGAGCAGAGGCTTGCCTATAAATTGCATCACCATAATCCATGACAGAGAGAAAAACAGCCTCAGCAATCCTTTCCTACAAAACATAGGAAAGTTAGTTCTATTTCTATACAATACCAAAACTTTTATTTTTACATATGATGAGATTGTCTGTATGAAATTTGATTGTGAGTTTGCCTTCTATTCAAATAGCAAAGTATTTATATTCTGTAACTTTTTAAATCACTGAAACTTGTAGGTCTACACAGGAAATGTGAAGGTTTTTGCCATTGTTATCTCTGGCTCCATAGGTATTTACTTGTTTCATGCATTCAGTAGAAGTTTAAGGTCATTACCGGTAAATGAGTAGTTCCCAAGTTCACTGACTGCTGCATAATAAAACCAACATTACTTCAAATATTTAAAAGCAAGGAGTGTTTAACAGTGTCAAATGCCTTGGAGAGCACCAGCACAAATTTTTTTCTGATCTAGAGCATCATTCACAACCAAAGTGATGGTAGAAATAGTGCTGTGCAAGGGCCTGAATCAGAATTGTTATGGACTCAGAACAAAGTTTGCGGTGATAAATTCCTTGAGTTGACAATTTGCCAGTGACTTTTAGCCAAAAGAAATTGGATACTGGTGGTGTATATAGTTATTTGGATGACTCTCTTAGCTCAGCCCTGAAGGTTTCAGATAAAGGAGCTGGCAGACACAGGCTTGGAGGAGAGAGGGCAGTGACGGTCAAAGACATGAATTAGTGGGGAGAAAGGAGGAGGTTGCAGGGGGGGGGGGGGGGGGATATTAGATGAGAGAGAGGAAGGTTTGGTATTATCTTCTTCAAAGAATAAATAATGTTTTGATCTTATCTTAATATGTGTATTTACACATGTGAAAAGTACAGTATTTGTCTTTGAAATGTGGTGGAGTGAAAAGTACACCATTTGTCTTTGGAGTTAGTCATACAGTAAGTAAGTATCCAAAAATACAAATAAATCATTCTAAGAAAATGTATTTAAGTACAGTACTCATGTAGATGTACTTTGTTAGTGTCCACCACTGCTCTCACCAAACGGACAAGGCAGAGTCTTGCAGCTTTATTCTGAGCTGTTTGGAGCTTAGATACAGATGTTTTTCGGTTGCACCCGACCAGACTGCTGAGTAGCAGTGATGGAAGAAGTACTCACATTTTTTACTTGAGTAAAAGTATCAATACCACCATGTAGAAATACTCTGTTTTACTCTGAGTAGATGTAGTGGGGTAGAAGTAAAAGTATAGGAAATCGGAAATACTCCAGTAAAGTCACAGCACCTGAATGTTGTACTTGAGTACAACATTCAGGTGTAAAGTACTTTCCACCACTGCTGAGTAGTAATCAAGGTGAGATAAAGCTAATGCCTGTGTCTCTACCACTCAAGAGGCAGGGGTAAGAAAAGACGTTATCTCTGAGGAAGGTGATTGACAGGCTATATATATATATTACATTGAGATACATATCGTCTTTCAATCTAAAGTATTTATGTGATCAAAGTTCAGATATGGTCTATAAGTAAATGTAAGGTAGAGTTCTGGTTCAAAGGTTATTTAACATCGCCACGGCACATCGGCAAGAATGTTGGACAACTTATTTCCGTTTAAGCCATTTATTTCCGTTGCACACACATGAGTCATTGAGCAAGGAGGTGATGCGGCTTCACGGTTATGGTTTTTTACTATGAAAGAAAGAAAGACATAATTATTATACAACTCAACAACACAAACAACAAACAACAATTAGGACAATGATGAGTAGCACTCAGGCAACTCAGGAGTGGGTAGGCCACTAATCCACTCCACTAATACACCAGAGCACTAAACACCAAACACATATTCACATTATTCTCTAAGTTCATTTACTGCAAAGTACATTATGTCCACTGCACATTACACACAATCCCCTCTTAAGCTTTCAAGGCAAGCAGGTGAACTAACATTAATTACATTTATCACAAAGTACTATAATGCAACATAAGATTCAACGGTTGTCTACAGAACTCACTTCAATGACGCATAACCGAGGCCTGCTGACTCCAGGACAGAGGAGTTGTTGCTGCTGCTGCTGACAAACAACTGGAGGGACAGGCACTCAAGCAGTATATATAGCAGGCCTCTAATTAGGAGTGAGTGAGGGACAGGTGTGATTAGGGATTGAGAGTGAGTGAGAGCAGGTGAGAGGGGTGGAGCCAAGCCATGGGAATAGGCCAGGGGGAGGGTTGCTGTTACTGACTAGGTGACTCTTTTCTACAGTAAATGTAGTGCAATTGCTTGGTAATTAAAATTTGTATTGGTTTTTAAAACACAGCCAAGCTCTATATACAATTTAGCTTTTTGGGCGGTATAGTAGAGGACTGTACTGCTGTTGATAATTAATATGATCATGTCATGTTATCAAATTATCTTATATGAGCTTCAGGTGAGAAGCCTACAGTACTGTAGGGGCCTAAAACAGAAATATGCCATGGGCCTACACCATGTTGTTTTTAGTGCCAACCGCTCTACATTTGACTTTGTCTGTGTGTATGATTGAGCACGACCTCAGCATGACCCTGTATGTTTGAGCACGGCAAACGCAGTGTGCAGCCACCAGGAGGCAGAGTTTAGTAAAACACATTTTTGGAATAATAATAATAATATAATAATAATAATCTCTAGTTCATATATAGCCCACTTAAATAAACTAATCAAAGGCACCGCTTCCTTCACACAGGGTGTGATTTTTAAAAGATATATATAAAAGTAAGATGAACAACTTTCCTGAGTGCCGAACATATTGAATTTCATTGGAGACTCTCCGGACAACATGTATAGGTAAGACCAAAGTTTGTGCAGAGAGGCAGAGAAACAGCAATACAGGTTAGGGGTCAGAACCATAGAGTTATAAAAGAACTAACCGGAAGTCCCCGGCAATTCATTTCTATGGAGTTGCTCACCCGGCGCATTCAGCCTTTTACCCCCGTCTTCCGGGGCTCTTCCGCGTCGTCTTGTTAGCTAATACTTTTATCTAGGGCGACATTCAATGACCGAGTAAGCAGTTCAGGGTCATGCACAAGGGCAATTAAATAGGACACATGGTTTTTAATAGGCACAGGTTAGCTTCTGTTAAGTTTGGTGGGGCTGTCTGAGAACTAATAGCACAATCCACCAGTTTCCTAGCAGGGTCAATGGGCACGTGCAGCTGCAGCCTAACCACGAGTCACGACAGACTGTGTTTACACACTCACCAACACGCACACATGCAAACAAGCCTTAGATAGCAACGCCTATCCTGTACCCTCAGGGCATCTCTCCTTCTCCTTCGCTGTTGCAACACATCAACTGCAGGGCAGTTGTGCACAGTTCTTGAGACGCCTGAGGTTACTCCCTATCTATTTTGTTCTCTGTCTCTACCCCCTAAGAGAGAGAGAGAGAGAGAGAGAGAGAGAGAGAGAGAGAGAGAGAGAGAGAGAGAGAGAGAGAGAGAGAGAGAGAGAGACAGAGAGAGAGAGAGAGAGAGAGAGAGAGAGAGAGAGAGAGAGAGAGAGAGAGAGAGAGACAGAGAGAGAGAGAGAGAGAGAGAGAGAGTGAGGCCTGGTTGTAAGAAAAGCTGAAATTGTCTGCAAGCATGAAGCATGAAGCATTGAGGGGGAGAGGAGGTGGGAGGGGGTTGACTGTGTTTTCTAACTGGGATTTTTAATTTCTTATAACTTAGTTTTTCATGGCTTTCATTTCCATGTAATGTATTTTATCTATTAACCATGCTTCTTTTATTGCCAATCTGTATGAATGTATTGCAAATGAAGCTGTTAATTAATAAAGTATATATCTATCTATCTAAGCAGAAAGAAGAAGAAAGAATGGGAGGAAGAAAAGACAAGAGAATACTGTACCAGCGGATGAAACAGAAAGGGACAGAGAGTGACAGATAAGGAATGAGCGATGGTGATCCATCTGAGATTATGACAATTAGATGATCGTGATTTTCCGCCCCAGTTGCCGTGGTAGCCAGGAGCAGCTGCGGCGGCAGGCTAGCTAGTTCAGCCCACCGTTCCTCTCCTCTCCTGGAGCCGGTCCATTACTAATGATACGGAAAGGAAGGAAGGAAGGAAGGAGGGAAGGAACGCACTCAGACACACACACACACACACACACACACACACACACACACACACACACACACACACACACACACACACACACACACACACACACACACACACACACACTGCCAGCACATGCTTGGGGCAGGAGGGACAGAAAAAGAGGATGCCTGGTAGACCCAGGGACCAGTACATGCTTCGGGCACAAGGGAAAGATAGAGCAAAAAGCCACACATTCATGGATGCTTGTGAACACACACAGTCACACTTGTCTAGCATGCATGTACAACGCAAACGCACACGCACGCGCGCACACACACGCACACGCACACGCACAAACACACGCACACACACACACACACACACACACACACACACACGCACACACCGTGGCTGGAACTTGGCAGATACTGTAATATTGAACTGAAGGCCCAAAGCACATGGAGACAGATCTCTGCAGAGCATCTCTCATCATCTCATGTCAATCATGTGTCAGCGCTGCTGGCATATTCCGCAGCCAACAGTTGTCAGATAATATAACAGAGGGAGGTTATATTGGTGTTACAATGCAGAGAAGTACTGTAGCTAGGCCCACCACGGCATGCACACACACGTGGACGAGCCCCCGTGTTTTCGCAGACTGCATGATGGAAAGGGAAACAATGTGAGAGAGGTGTTATTTGGTGCGAAAGCTTTCAAACTAACCAGATGGGACGGATGGATTATGGAAAATGAAGGGACAACTGACTGGGTGGGAGTAGCGAGTCCAATTGTTCGTTGCAGCTGATGACAATCCTCATACTAGCGCCTGGCGCCCTTCTCTCTCTATCTCTCGCTCAACCCTCGCTTTCTCTCTCTTACAAAGGCAAAAGGTCAGTGAATGTAATTACCATATAGAGAGTCAGATTTCACCAACCTTGGTGGGAATGATCAGCAGGCTGCTTTGAAGAGATGATCAACTTTTTGATCAAAAGGGTCAAACATCAAGGTCACAATAAAGGTCAAGGTAAAAAAAACTGACAGAAAAACTGACAGAAAAAAACAGATGACTTTCATCAAACTTGAAGAAGAACAATTTGGTCCTTCACTCCTTGGTGTTTTTTTGTTGCTGTATATTTGCACATACGTGAAACGTGTCCTCTGCATTTACTCATCCTATAACCACGATAGGAGCTGTGAGCAGCCATTAGTACGGCACTCAGGTAGCCGTTAGAGGTTACGTGCCTTGCTCAGGGACACTTTACTGGGGCCTGGAATCAAACCTGGGACCTTTGGCTTTAGCAGCTGAATGCACAGCAAACGATGTGGCCATATGGTGGAACCTAAAGTGTTTATGCACCCACAAAAATGACATAACAAGACAGCAACAACGGAGAGACACAGAGAGTGAGAGGGTGGAAGCAGAAATGTGGTTGCACAAGGATCAAACTCACTCAGGCAAGAGTTGCAGTTCCCCCCTGAACGATTGGCCAGGGGCTTTTATTCAAAACAATAAACAAAACAAATATTGTGAATACAAAATAATACTGTCTCCCACTGGAGCTATTGACTAACAGTTCCATCAAACACCAAGTGATATAACTATAGATATATCATTCACCACTGTCGTCGTTATAGTTGTGATGTGCACTCTGCCATCCACTTGAGTTGGAATTATGTGTAAAACAATATTTAGTTATGGTTATCGTGCTCGGTGTGGACGGCCCTTATCTCACTGAAAGGCCAGCCCCTAACTAGGGCAGGCCGCTAGCCGGCTTACTGTTTAGAACTAAAGTCATGCAGAATGCAGAATGAGCTGCCTCCCAGTTCCGTCTTTCTGTGCCAAGCTGGTGAGGTGTCTCCCAAAACTCTCTTTCGTTGGTTGTTGCCACACATCAACT
Organism: Gymnoscopelus microlampas; assembly: GCF_963454915.1. Taxonomy (NCBI): domain Eukaryota; kingdom Metazoa; phylum Chordata; class Actinopteri; order Myctophiformes; family Myctophidae; genus Gymnoscopelus; species Gymnoscopelus microlampas. The sequence goes on from NC_139939.1 coordinate 31,639,961, forward strand.
GAGGATAGTTGTGCACAGCATGTGAAAAGCCTGAGGTAACGAGCTGCCTATCTATTTTGTTCTCTGTCTCTACCTCCTACGTGTGTGTGTGTGTGTGTGTGTGTGTGTGTGTGTGTGTGTGTGTGTGTGTGTGTGTGTGTGTGTGTGTGTGTGTGTGTGTGTGTGTGTGTGTGTGTGTGTGTGTGTGTGTGTGTGTGTGTGTGTGTGTGTGTGTGTGTGTGTTTGTTTGTTTGCATTACCTCAGGGAATCTCTTGCCCAAACACCCTGGAACGCAGACAAGACAGCACAGGTGGGTTATTGCAGATACCAACAATTAAAACCCTTACATTTCACCAATGTAGTATTGCACTTATAGATATTGCACTGAAGTTTTATTGCACTTAGAAGTATTACACTTAGAAATATTGCACTTGCCCATACCAAAGCATGGCAGTCAACCAATGAAAACCCATTCCCTGTCCGGTTAAGTAGTGAACATTTGTTTGCTTCTACAGGTAGAGCTTAAGGTTGCCCATGCTGAGTAGCTCATTCATCAGGGATAATGCTCTGTGTTGTGACAGTGTCCTGCATTAGCCTCTCTGATTTTATTTCTCAATAATATCTGCCTCGCTGTTCGTTAACCCGCTCATTACACGGCTACATAATAAAGAAATAGATAATTCCACACATAACAACAAAACGATTGTATTGATTTAAAAAGGACTACATTGCTTAGAGTAAAGAAAATTGTCCTAAATTATGCCAATGACCCACTGGCCAAACTCTGGCAGGAGTTTCTGATCATATAGGCTACAAATCAAGTTTCTGTTACTGTATTGCTTAATTCTCACCTAGATTTATTTCTTTATTTTTCAAAATATTGTTCAATGTACTGTTTAGCTATAAAATTACATTGTGTGTTTGTTTACTTGGTCACCAAGTTGGATACGCCGAAAATCAAGCACATGGATTGATACGATCGAGGTGCGGTCTCCATCCATACCAATGGGCTGTTCTTCATAGCAACAGTCTGCTATCGCTGAATGCATTCAACCAAGCCATGTAAAATGTTTTGCAAATTATATATTCAATAAAATAAAAAAAACTCATTACTCTGTGTACAATTATTAATGTTGTGCAAATGTTACAGTGCAAATGACACCGTGCTAACTATTCAATAAGTCAATGAGTGTACAATAAATGTACAAGTGTGCCTTCATTACAGGCTACATTGTTGGATGGTTGTCTAATTGACACATAGCCAATCGCTCTGTATCCAGTAAATCGATGCCTAGAGATTGAGACAAGCTGGGTTCAGCATATTTATTGCTCACCTCATATAGTGTCCATTACTCAAAGGTATGCATCCACAGAAATAATGCCTATTGATTTTGGAAGACACAAATTGGTACAAAAGTCCACACCAGGTATGATGGCTTGGCAGTGCTTTCTCCATCAGGCAGGCAACACCTGACAACTGAATGATCATTCCTACAGTAGGCTACCCTTATACTAATGACCACACCGAAAGTGGTACCTCGTGTGCATTATAGACAAATAGCCTGATATTACAACTAATCAATTACATAAGAAATACCCACACATATAGAACAAGAGATGCTAGTACAGGCAGGGTTTGCACTTCCACGTGCATTTTTGTTTAGCGTAGTTATGGTACCAGGGCAGGAATTTCAGGGAAGCCACGAAGGCCATGGCCGTCGTTGCCGCTCAGTTTGGCCTTGTGCCCCTCAAAGAAATGGCATGCCCTGAGGCCACAGTGGCCTTAATGCCCTATAGCTGACCGTACCACTTTCTCCTCTGTTTCTTTCTTGTTATGTAGACGCCATTGTCTTTTGTTGAGATTCTGAATTCTTAACTCCCCTCAGTCCCCATCTTTAAACCCATCCAGTGACTTTGATTGGTGCAGGGCTGAGCATGGATCAGATTGTAAATACAATAATGTATTTATTTCACTGCAGATATTACATATTACATTTAAAAATCATCCATAACCCTTAAATTCAATGTATTATTTCAATGGACTAAAATCTTCTTTTATTTGATGGCCTTCCCTGGCATCTGGCCAGGGCCTTACAACACCAAAGGACCCTAAAATGACGACATTCCAGGCCTGTATGGTACACATCTTTGTCACTACCACTAGAGACTTCCCTCACAATGTTTTGATTTTAATTGCACAGCTCTGTTACAGTGACACTACAATTACAGCATCTTTGCCTCTCTGTCTCTCAGTCAGAGACAAATGCACACATTGCATTGATGTATGTACACACAAGGACACACAGAGAGGTGCACAAATACACATGCACATTCACACACAAACTGTGATCCATAATACCAGCCAAAAGTAGCAGCAGAGACGGATGTTTGAAGCTTCTGCAGTAGCTTGTGTTTATAGCTGTGTTTATAGCTGTGGGAGCCATCAAAGAATACTGAGCCACTGGCCGGCTACTGCCTCATTTTATACGCACACATATACACAGTAAAATCCTCAGTGTTCATTTACGTAACTCTGAGAGTGTATGTGTCCATTTGGTTACATTTGAATACATTCGAATAAATGAACACTGAGGATTTTATACTGTGTATACAGTGTCTGTTTTACTTTAAGAACAAATAACAGAAAATCCAAATTCCAACAATTAAACAGCATTTTAATACAATTCTAAAGGCTTTGATATGACATTTTGTCAGGTATCTCTGTTAAGGGGTCTTGCAATGTTACTGTGTTGGTCTGAATACATTGAGTTGGCTGTTTAGCCATCCTCACTTGCACTTGTCTTGGGCTTTTTCACAATCTTTGTCCCATAAAGTTGACAAACAATGCATGACAGATAGTTTTGGACAGTGGACACTGTTCTATTAAGCAGTTTAAGAGCTAGAAGTACAGCAGAGCACTCAAGAAGAAATGAAGTGGCAATTTAATACTGTCGTCAAACCTATATCACTATGATTTCCTTGTACACCCTGAGTGTGAAACTTGTGAGATGTTTTCCAACATGACAAAAAAAGATACAGACACACAGACAGACAGACAGACAGACAGACAGACAGACAGACAGACAGACAGACAGACAGAGAGTTATTGCAACATTTTACAATTGCCGCCCACTCCTATTCTCAAGCGCACTTGACAAAGAGACATTAACGAGAGCTCAAATGACAGGGTCATTAACAAGCCATTATGAGGTCACAACGCTCTAAGAGAAAGTGATGGCAATGCAGTGAGTCACCGGAATGCACAACAGCCAGCATGAATGTGTCAAATCCATTGTTTGATTGAGTGTCACAGTGTAGCCTACTTAGAGGGGGTGGCTTCAGTGCCGTGGCCTTTTGATTTGACTGTTTAAAACCATCTGAGAGAGAAAATCAATAAGTCATGGTCAAAGTTGGATGAATGTTGTGATGTTAAACGAATGTGGTCCCTGACACAGGAAATAGAGTTCAGTAATTGAGTTATGCACAGATCTTCTTCAAATATTCTCGGCATGTTTGTGTTAATGCAGATGTGCAATCATTAGTTTCAGTGCATGTTTTGCATCAGAAATGACAAGACAGAGCAACAACAATTTTATTTGGTTATAAAAGAACAGACTGCTGCAAATGTGTTTTTAACAAAGTTAACTTACTGTGTATAGGATTATGAAAGGATACCTCTCTTTAAATATATAATTCATTAGATATTCGAGGTCTTCATAAGGGTTATTATATGGGGGCATGTTTGCATGGCATGTCTAACTTGTGAGTCTCATTGCTGGCAATAACATGCAGTACATTCAGATATGTTGGGATGGAATAGAAGCACTTCTGCTTGGCACCAAGGGTCTCAGAACCACCATGAATTATTGAGAGACAACCTCTTCCCATTTAGTTCCAGTTGGCTTGTCAGACATGATGACAATATTGCTGTGTGTGCGTTATGTGCACACACGCACACAGAAGTGCACATATTGACACATTGCTGTTTTGGGCCAGTTTAACCACTTAAACCACAGCATATCCCTATTCTGGGGGAAACATTCACAGATACAATAGCAACAACAATAGCAGATCTACAAGATCATATTTTTGGTGACGAATTTTGGTGTACAGGAAAAAAGAGCTTACCAAGCACAGTACCAACTACTATAAGTCAGAGCCTTAAACACAAGGGTTACCAAACTGACATTGTCTTCCTCCTGATCTCGTTGGAGATGGAGACATAAAGAGAAGAATGTAAATTACATGGAGACATAAGTCAAGAGCTCAGCAATCTAGGGATGCTTTGTTGGAGACTGCTGTCTGCATGGTAACCTGAGACTAGGACAAATAATGTATGGACAATTATGTCTCAAGGTAAGCACTGGAACACAACATACTATTACACCCCCACTTCACTGGGCTCTGAATGAAGACCTCTTACTCTAGATGTTTTGACTGATGACCTATGAACCCTTTCCAAATTGCACAGACTATACTAAATAAATTACGAGGATGCGACGACTAATCACATTTCCTCTAGTGATTTCTTTCCGGGTGCATGCAGTCTAGAAAGGTTATTTTACAGAGGGATTACCAGCACTCACCGAATTGTCCTTCAGGTACTTTTTATTAAAGGCGTGGGTAGCAAAAACAGAAACATATGCATTTCAACACAAAGGCAAAGCCTTCCTAAGCTTCAGCCTTCAATAACATTAAGTAAGGCTTTGTGCTGAAACGATTATGTTTCTTTATTTGCTACGTATGCCAGTTTAATAAAAGAAAGTGAAGGACAGATAATCCCTCTGACTGTAATAAAACCATACAGACAGATAGACAGAAAGAATACGACAAACCCAAGTGTATACAAATGCACGCATGCATGCACACACGCACACAACCAGGCTAGATCAACAGCTAGTAAAAATGGGGATGAGGAGCTCGGTGGAGGGCTTAAATGTATGAATTATACATTGTTCCATTTTCAGTGGCCTTTCAGCCTCTGCTTCTCAAGGTTGTTTTAGAGTCTGGAACGTTTATCCTCAAGGTATAGGGAATAGCCACAAATATAACTGCAAAAGAACTGAAAAGCTAAAGCATATTGCAATGTATGTTTGGCATTTAGGATTCAAGCCACAGACAATGGGAAAGTTCTTTGTACAATCAAAACGTATACTGTATCTCTGTCCTACAATACTATACTGTCTGAGGTTAACGGGACAGTACTCAGTTTAGCCGGGAACGCGGTTTCTGCCTCGTCTCTACCACCAAAGTCCTGTAGGCTAACTCTTATTCTTTCGTCCTTCGTGTCAACTTTAGTTTTTTGGACGGATGTCCAAAAAACTAAACTGTTCGAGCTCAGCTTCTGTGCATTATTCTAGAAAATTAATTATGGATGTTAGCAAAGCATAATAGGGAAAGACAAGGAAGCTCAGAGATACATTTATGACTTAATAATCTTTATTTTTTTTGCATTAGTCTCCTTTTTACAGTTCAACCCATGTCATTCAGCTACACAAATTATTAGCTAAGGACAGAAGGAGGGCAGACTTGGCGTCGGTAGGAAAAAAAACGACTTTGCTGATGCAATTTCTGTCTTCATATGCTTATACGTATATATAGACACAGACACAGACACTCAGTAGGGGACGCTGACTCAAGCTATTAATGCCAGCACCATGGTGGCTAATATTTAGCTTTCTCCTCTATTTAGTCCAGGTAGTGTATTCACTGTGCGTGCGTGCGTGCGTGCGTAAGACCCATAATTGTTAAAACCCAAATCCAATATTATTTCTAAACTCCATTGTGAGAGGATTCTCAATAGGAAGGGGCCGTTAAACATAAGCTTCCTCCATCATGCAGTATCTCAATTGTTCAGCAATGCTCACAAGCAACACAAGGAAGGGAGATAACACATTTGCTTCTAAATCCATTTTAAAACTCACATTGCATCAAGCAGTCAATCTATGACATACTGCATATTTCTTCTTATCAAACTGCCGCTCCATGAGGGCCACATTCAATTTCATATTTGGATTTTCTGTTCTGGGCATGTTGCCTTTTGCTTGTTTTTATTAAGAAGTTTGAATTAGGCCTCGGAAGATTGAAACCATTTCCCACAATAACAGCATCCATCTCATCCCACTTTATCCAGTTTACCCCCTTATTCATCTACTGCAAACACAGTCACAAAGACAATTCTACAGATAACGCATACATCCATGGCAGCATTTCTCAGGCAAAAAAAGAATAAATGCATATAAATCAGTCAAACTGAGCACGCTGTTCATTTATTGCATTTCTTTTGTGACTTTGCATTTCCACAGCAAGGCTTCATTAAGTCATACGAGATGAACTAATATACTGACACGGTCACAGGTGGTTTTTCAACTGGGACTCGGAAGTAAATTATCCAGATGACACAACATTTACTACTAGGATACTGTAAGACGACTCTGTTCCCTTTTTTTTGGCAAATCCCACAGAATAATAGAACATGAATCGCGCTAACAGAATGCAATTTGAATTCAGTTTGACATTCCAATTTTATTTGACCTCCATTATAGAGATTGTCCCATTGCAGACTGCAGTATAGCATTGTGTTGTGTGACAGTGGACAGGGTCTATTAGCTGGGTGAGGTAACGGAGGTATTCCATTTCATCTGGCCTCAAGCATTCAGTGCCTACATCAAAATACATATACTGTACAGTACACACTCCTGTGATGTGGCAAATGAAACCACCAGTATCGATGTTTGGTGGTCAAACTATTTGGTATAGATGTCTTCAGACAGACAGACAGACAGACAGACAGACAGACAGACAGTGACAGCTGGGCTCTTAACCTACGTATTTATTTATCCTGACAAGGAAATCAATCAATGAAAGCCCTTTAAGTAAAAATGAATTGCGTGCTTGCGTGCGTGCGCGCATGCAAGAAATCCCAGCACTCCTTTAGCACAGCTCATTCACTGTGTCCTCTCTGGCCTTTCAATACAATGCCCTGTCCTATTTCCTATTTCTCTCTCGCTTTCATTTCAATTTCCTTTTCTTATTCTCCGGTGTTCAATTGTCCCAGTCATGTCTGTTCCATATCTCTCTCTCTCTCTCTCTCTCTCTCTCTCTCTCTCTCTCTCTCTCTCTCTCTCTCTCTCTCTCTCTCTCTCTCTCTCTCTCTCTCTCTCTCTCTCTCTCTCTCTCTCTCTCTCTCTCTCTCTCTCTCTCTCTCTCTCTCTCTCTCTCTCTCTCTCTCTCTCTCACACACACACACAATGCTAAATGCCAAATGAGCAGTTCAATATGTTTATGTACTGTATCTCTCCATCACAATAGGCTATTTTGATCCATGGTCTAATATGTGCGTCACAAAGCCAGCACGTTTCAATAAAAGGGATGGACCCATAAATGTGAACTGGCCTGGAGACAAAGCTGGCTGAAAGCTCTAAACCAAAACAAACCTGATCACATCACGCTTATCTGCTCTACAGAAGCCACTAGGACCATGCATATGTAATTTAATTATGTCCCCTCATGTCCCCCCAACTCATATAAGTGGAATCACACGCGTATGATCCCATTCGCACTGTTTGCCATCCTCCACCCTCCCTGTCCTCCACTGCTCTATAGGGCATAGCAGTGTCGACCATTTTGTGGTTCCACAGATAGAAAGCCCATTATTTTAGATAGAGATATAGATAGAGAATACCCTTTTAGCATTTTTATTTATTTTAATAAAAACGCTAATGGGGTTTCTATCTGTGGCACTGCAAAATGGCCACCACTGCTATGCCCTATTATTGGGATCTTGTAAACCACTGGTTCTCAATGTGGTGTCCGGGGACCCCCAGGGGTCCTTGTCTTTAACTCCTAAAGCACTGGTTCTCAATGTCGGGTCCAGGGACCACCAGGGGGTCCAAATGGACCATTACCAGTCTGTAACTCTGCAAGTTTACAACTGGAACCAAATGAACCTGTACTGTTAAATGATCACTGAGAATCTTACAGTGCAGATTGGGGTCCCCAGGATAGAAAGAAATGGTTCCATTTTCACAGAGTTACAAACATGTAAGGGTCCATTGGTACCACTGATGAGAAGTGTCCTAGATGTTTACAAATAGAACCAAAGGGTTCCATTTGTTCCATTTGGTTCCATTTGTACACTCCCAGATTGAAATTTTAATTAAGAGATTACATTTTTAAAAATTGTATAAAACCTGGGGTCCTTGAAATGAGAAAGGTTGAGAAGCTGTATTGTAAACAGCTGCTGGGCAGCCTCTCATTAAGACATAGCCTGTATTACTGTACATAGCCTGTATTACTGACCTATTTCTACCATATTTCATCTTTTATGGCCCGGCTCTACGGGCCACAACAAATAAAAGGGAAACAGGAGAGAGTTTTAACTAAAAGAGTGATTTAAGAGACACAAATGAAAGAAGAAATGCTCTCTTGTGTGGCCATAGCCGCAGCAAAGAGGCTCAGGTGGAAAGAAAAAACAGATATATGGGGAAGGGCAGGTCTTTTGTACTGTGTGGGGAGACAGTTGCCAGGTGTCTCCACTTCCCCTGATTACCTCTAACTCCACCTAGCACCCTGCAAAACAATTACACTGTACACAGAACCCTGGCAAAGGCTCCAGGGTCCAGGGGGTCACACATCCATCTGCTAAACCAGTGAGTCTCAACCTGTGGGCCGTGCCCGTGAGGATACCAAAAGTGGGCCCCAAAATAATGGACAAAACACTATTAAATGATGATATAATATTAATATTAAAATTGTAAAAATAAAAAATAAAATGTCATGGAATTCTTTCTTTAAAACATAGAAAAAATGAGATTTCATTGTTATGCTGATAAATAGAAATATACTACGAAACCAACAATAGATTGATCATTAAAATAACCCACCCATCTGACCACTTAAGTGGACAGATGGGTGGGCCGCGCAAACATCTTTGAGATTTCCAAGTGGGCCTGATCCAGAAAAGGTTAACAACCACTGTATTAGGCCTACTGACCTATTTCTACCATATTTCATCCATCTGCTAGACTAATTGTGACAGTGATCAGATAGCGGTATAGGCAAGGTAGCATACATAGCTTCTGTCCAGGCCTACGATTAGATCTCCACATGAACTGGATTAACAGTTGGCAGCAGTAGTGCTTACGGTCAGCTCTCAGCATGCACACTGTGTCCTGTTGGCCAGCTATCATCATGTCTGTGGCAGGAAGGAGGCTGCATAGCTGGGGCTTCTCTGGCCTCTGGGCACAAGCATGAGTTTCATGCTCTGATGACACCATAACTTACCATATAACATGTTATGTTGCAGCCACTGAGTCAAAGTGATCTGTTCAGCGAGAGAGAGAGAGAGAGAGAGATAGAGAGAGAGAGAGAGAGAGAGAGAGAGAGAGAGAGAGAGAGAGAGAGAGAGAGAGCGTGCGTGCGTACGTGTGGGGAAGGGAAGGGAAGGATCAAGAAGCCAAGATTTGAGTTACGAACGTTGGCTTTAAAAATATAGGCCTATATATTCAAAGGCTTGCGCAAATTTTCACGATTTTTCAAAAAATAGCAGATCTAAAAGCTCATAGCGCGGTGCTATGAGCTTGTATATCTGCTATTTTTGAATATACCAAAGTATAAAAGGTTAAAGTGGTTAAAACTATTGTGATGCTACATTCACACATTTTGCTGGGGCCCCCTGGAAACCCCCCCCCCCCAAGGAGCCCTGGGGGTCCCCGGACCCCACTTTGAGAACCAATGGTATAAAGGAAGTGAGAGAAAGGTCACAACGATAGACAAAACGTATTCTGTCCCCCATGCGTGATACATGATGACAAAGGGCTTTCTACCGGAAGATAAATAATTATTGTAAATTAATGAATCTCGCTGTAATGCGTCATCTTCTGGGGGGGGGGCAAGATTTGACAATCAGTGAGTCATGACTACAGTTAATTATATAATTGTTAACATAATTGCAAAATGCCAAAGTGTGGTATGTTTTTGAACTGCAGTGTAGAGCAGTGGTTATCAAAGTGGGGTTTGGGGTCCCCCAGGGGTCCTTGGGGAGGCTTACAGGGGGTACCCAGCTAAGTTGGTTAATATAGCTTCAAAATCGGTGTAAACACTTTAAACCTATAATTACATCAGCTATTTAAAAAAAAAAAAAAAAAGTTATATCTGGAATATTCAAACACAAATCTTGTATGAGGGTCCCTGGTCCAAAATATGTTCAGATGGGGGTCCGTGGTCAACTACATTAATTTGGGAGTCCTTGACATGAAGAAGTTTGAGAACCGCTGGTGTAGAGGGATCCTCACAGCTAAATCTGAGTGCATCGGCCTCATTCTGCATTGTCTTGATTCAAGTTTGTCTGGAGAGCTGTGTTTTTCATGTCTTTCCCTCTCTGCCTCTGTTCATGTAATTCCTCAGTACACTATCCCATCTAAATCCAAAACAAACCCTAACTTTTCTAACCTAATCAACTCCAGTTATGGTGCATAATGTTCTGGAGATATCTATCTCATCCCTGCGTGTTTAAATAGAACTGATATGTGATGATTTCTATTAGAATTATGAGCTGAAGGCGTAGGGATATAATATAATACTATATATATCTGGTAACTGTGTCCATGGCTAATCTCTAGCAGATTTATAACAAGATCAAAGACAGCCTAGAAGACCCCAACACTCCTGCATGCGTGCGTGCGTGTGTGCATGCGTGTGTGTATGGTAGTGCATTTATAAGAATTACCAACAACAGATATTTGCTTCTTCAAGTTAAGAAATATTGTATTTATTTCAAATTCAAGACATACAGACAAAAAGAAAAGTTGACTCATTTTATATAACATGTTTTCTTTCAGTGTAAGGAGTGCAGTATTACTGGAATCAAATCGATCAAAACCAAATGGTAGAAGTAGGAACAAACAAAACAAAAACAAAGCTTTTTGGCAAGAAAGCCCAAACTGCGAAACTCTGATAGTTTCCTGGTCAGGTTATCAAAAATCCATGCATGGGAAGGTCGCATACTGCTTGTCTGTGTTGCAAATCAACCAAATTAAAAGGTGACAAGAAGGGGTGGAAACGCTCAAATTAATAGCCATGGAATTGGATGATAGAACCCTCCGCAGAATGTCATACATTAAGTGTCATGCTATTTCAGGGAGCAACGATTTAAAGCCTCAATTAATCCCAATATTTACCATGGCAACCAATTACCTCATGGAGCCTTAATCAAAAGAACATTCAAATCACATGGATTCTAATTACAAAACAAGAACAGCGAGTCCTGCCTACAAGCACAGACAAGAGCTCTATTACGCAGAATTCTAATTGGCTGTGGCACAAAAAAAATAAGAAAAAAATAGACGGCAGCTATATTTGCCTTTGACAGTGAGCTGCTTGATGATGAATCAGATGGTGGACTGGCAGACATCTGTCAATGTAGGGAAAAGTTAATCAGCCGTCATGAGGTCATGTTCTGTGTAATAGAAAGCTCTAGATCACTTTTACTGTAAGAGGAATATTATCAAATTAACAAGCATCTGTTTAGAGTTTCATTCTTTGATTCATGTCCTGAAAAAACTATTTGAGGTGCGAGTGCTTTGTTCATGTCCATCTCTAACACATATTATTCAAAACTATAAGACGCCGCAACTGAATTTACGATCGTTTACAAAAATGTTTTGGATGTGTTTGCGAAAGATACAAACAAAACCCTTACATGGAAATAGTGTTTTAGGGACGAGAACGTCAGAAACCCTGTTGGTCAACTGAGGACTGAAAGTTCGTGACTATCACAGGCATAGGGCGGCGGTGAGCCCTGATTGGTTTGCGGTTAGGAGAAGAAGCCAATCAGAGGCTGGAGGAAGAGGCCCAGGGTTCCAAGGATGCACACGGTCACAAACACCCATAGGAAGATTCTGTCGATAACCATGGCAACGTACTTCCAGTCATCCTCCACCTGTGGACGATGACGACGGACAACACGGGGAGGAACAATGAAATAGAAGAAGTGGAAGGTGAAGAGTGGCACGGTGAAGGAGAGGAGGAGACGAGAGATTTATAGAGGCCAGACAGGAGAGAGCAGGCAAGCCGGGATGATTCAGGGCCAGAGCGGAGATGGAAGGTTTTGTGAGTCGTGAGTCGATGGGTGACACATGGATTTCACAGTATACGGTGGCAAATAAAGAAAACATAAAGACAGAAAAAATGAAAAGAGATAAACATTTATTTATTCAAAATTGACACATCATTTCAAAAGAAAACAAATTACTATGATAATCAAATTCAAACCAAAGTATCAAGAGCAGACACAGACACTTTGACAAAGCTGATTGAGCCAAGGGTTTTGCATACCAAAGGCTGCTCTCCATCTAGCGAGAGACTCCTCCTGCTGTATTTATAGTATAACTGACAGGGAGGGGAGCATCAATTCCTTCCCTAAATCTAAAGCTGTGTGGGTCTGATTTATGGTAGCGTTGACTCCTACAGTGGGGTGTGCTATGCACCAGCGATGCCCAGCATCACAACAATGTTCTGTCTGTCCTTCGTTAGAATGGATAGATGAATTATGCATGGAGTTGCCACACACTGCATGGGTGTTCTGTGTTAATGTGATGCCGTGACTGTGGGTTATTCTTTTTCCACTGTCTTGATTTTGGAGTTCTGTCAAATTACTTCAACAGTAAAGATTATGTAAAACTAGCAGTGGCTTGAGATTACATAAACCACTTAACACCTCATAAATTAAAGTGGTTCCACTTTAATTTGGAATATTATATACAGAGAGTGACATTAGCTGACTTTAGCTTCTTACAATTTATTGAGAGTTTTCGCGTGTCTAAACAAGTAATACTACTACTCTGTATTAGTATTGTAATTGTCTACTCTGTAAGACAATTAAGACAGAACTTCACTTTTCTGTAATTATCCGGTGTCATTTCAATTACATTGAAAGTAGCAATCACTCACCTCTTTGGCTTTATTACGGCTCTTCATGTTCTCTGCGATGTATTTGACACTCTCGATGGCCTGTTTGATCTCAGGCGACATTACAGAGAAGGCAACCACCGTGTTGATGCTCTGAGGACTCAGCTGGCGAGACAGCTTCCCCGGGTCTGCTGTCTCTGGCGTGTCCTTCCCATGCTGGCATGGGCAGGGGCATTTCTTCCCAGCACAGCCCTCCATGGAAGAGAGCTTGTTATCTCCAAACTCCAGACAGTTCAGTGAGCCGCCCCCTACCTGCTGGCAAACACAACCAGAGGAGTCAGTTGTGGATTCAACTTCAGAACTATCTGACTGTTTGGTTGTGAAACCACATTATGTTTGTGCTCAGTCCATCAACACACTATATACAAACGGCCTTTTACGCCAGGCACGATTGCCCTCCCCCCACCGGCCAGCATTCACATTAGTAGTGTTGTTTTGTACCCGAGTACACTTCAATTCAACTGTCATTTTTGTCAAGCAACAATTGTTGAAAGCATCCCAATGACAAAGTGCACATTAACCGTAACTCAAGACTAGATGCAGAGTCCTGAGTGGACAACGTTTCTCACTCATGACTAGGGATGTCCGATATTATCGGCCGATATTAGCATAAAAGTGTAATATCGGAAAATATCGGTATCGGTTTTTGAAATGTGAAAATGTGAGTTTACATAATCACAGTAATCCTTAATCATATTCCATAATATTCAAGGGCTTTTGCAGAGAAATGAGACAGACTCCAGTCACTTTCAAATTAGAGCACTGCAGAGGGCAGGTGTGTTTGTGTCTGTGTCCAGCTGACGCTCGTTGACGCTCGTTGATGTTATGTGCATCAAAGCAATTATGCTTCTGCGCTGTCAAATAGACCAACATCTAATCTAAGATTAGTGGGACTCATTCAAATGACCACCAGTGAGTCCCGGGACTCAGTTTATTGAAAACCTAAACCAATATAATATCTAATAAATTAGATTTATTAGATATTATTGATATTATAACTATTTTATTTTATTATATCTCTGCTGTCCAGCGCGAACTCCAAAACGCTCATTGTTCAGGAAACGAAAAAATATATATACATATATAGATATGTGAAGTTGTTACCTGACAATTAGTTGACTTTTGATGAAAAAGTCTGCATATATCGGTATCGGTTGATATCAGTATCGGAAATTAGGATTTGGACAATATCGGTATATCGGTTAGCGGTAAAAAAGTAAATATCGAACATCCCTACTCATGACGCTTCATCTGAGAGGACGTTAGCGATGATGACAAAGTGACATGCATCCATTCATCCATCCACCCAAACCCACAGGGCTCGAGCCAGCTGCCACTCACCTGCGTCAGGCTGCTCTTCCGCTTCCTCCCCCCCTTCCCGCCCTTCCCTCCCCCGCCTCCCCCGCCCCCTCCGCCTCCGCCTGCCTCCCCACTGCTGTCCGATCCGCCGGCGGCCTTGCCCTCCTGGTCCATGGGCCTCCTCATCAGCATGATGCGCGGCAGCACCTTGAGGAACACGGAGCGCACCCAGCCGGGCATGGTGTGCGTCATGGGCGTGCGGTAGTGGACGTTCAGCACGAAGACGGTGATGACGATGCTGAGCGTGACGAAGATCATGGTGAAGAGGAGGTACTCGCCGATCAGCGGGATGACGAGCGACGTGGAGGGGATGGTCTCGGTGATGACCAGCAGGAAAACGGTGAGGGAGAGCAGGACGGAGATACAGAGCGTGACCTTCTCTCCGCAGTCCGACGGGAGATAGAAGACCAGCACCGTGAGGAAGGAGATGAGGAGGCAGGGGATGATGAGGTTGATGGTGTAGAAGAGGGGCAGGCGGCGGATGTAGAAGGAGTAGGTGATGTCCGGGTAGATCTCCTCGCAGCAGTTGTACTTGATGTCGTGCTTGTAGCCCGGCGCGTCGATGATCTCCCACTCGCCGCTCTCCCAGAAGTCTTTGAGGTTCACCTGGATATGGGGGAGCGCAACTTCATTTAAGTTGAAAACAAGTCACTTGTTGACAGTCGGCGAGGAATAAAATTAATGATCTAAGAAAGCAGTGGTGTAAAGTAACTAAGTACATTTACACAAGTACTACTGTACTTAAGTACAATTTTGAGGTACTTTTACTTTACTGGAGTATTTCCAATTGTCTATACTACTTGTACTCCACTACATCTCAGAGGCAAATGTTTTACTCCACAACAATTATTTGAAAACTAGTTACTATTTACTTCGATCTGCAACGCGTTGCATCGCAACGTGTTGTGAGCTTGTAGATCTGCTATTTTCAAACATGTTAGTACTTTTACTTTTGGTACTTTAAGTACATATTGATTCCAATACTTTTGTACTTTTACTCAAGTACATTTTTAATTAGGGACTTTTACTTGTAACAGAGTACTTCTACATTGCAGTATTGATACATTTACTAAGTAAAACATTTGAATACTTTTTCCACCACTGTAAGAAAGGTCTTGGTGTCATTTGTTTGTTGATTTATGGCATAGAACTTCTCGATGCATACTACACCAAGCACAGGATCGAGCGCCGACCTTGGAACCTATAAGGACGAGGTCTATCTTGGCCTTGTCATAGGTCCAGGAGCCAAACTTCATGGAGCAGTTCTGGTAGTCAAAGGGGAAGTAGGTGATGTCCATGGGGCAGGAGGATTTAAAGATGGCTGGAGGAACCCAGGTGATGGTGCCATCAAACTTCAGGAGAGCTTTGGTCTTATCCTCCACAAGAAAGTCTCCTACAGCACTAGTGTATCAGTGCGTGCGTATGCGCGTGTGTATGTGTGTGTGTGTGTGTGTGTGTGTGTGTGTGTGTGTGTGTGTGTGTGTGTGTGTGTGTGTGTGTGTGTGTGTGTGTGTGTGTGCGTGCGTGCGTGCGTGCGTGCGTGCGTGCGTGCGTGCGTGCGTGCGTGCGTGCGTGCGTGCGTGCGTGTGTGTGTGCGTGTGCGTGTGCACAATCGTGTGAGTATGAACACACATTAAGGTGTTTTCGTGTGCATTGAATAGTGTTTTTGTGAGACAGCATGTCAGTATGTATGAATAGACAGAGGAGGGGTTAAGCAGGAAGCAATAGTTAGGGTAAGGACAGAGACATCCTATCAAAGGGAGGAAGAAAGAAAGGGGAAATGAGAAAATGAAGAGGATTACGGTAGAGGGGAGATGATAAAGAGCTGGGATTTCAGGACGACAGAAAAAGAGTATTAGGGGAAAGACATGGCCGATGATGAAAGTGAATTACCATCTGACTGTGAAAAATAGAATTGACACAAAGCCTTTGACTTACGTTACGAGTCACCATTCTAAAAGGAAATGAGTTCAAAATTAGATGAATGGAAAAGAAGAATTGATAAAAGCTCTCCATGCAAATGACTCTTCCTGCACCAATAGAGCCACACATGTTTCAATACTTTTGTTACACAGTACAATAGTGGGCTGTAAAATAAGAGGGCTGGACCATGTCATAATTAATGTCATAATGATTTGATAATGATGATATCCAAAATGGTAATAATGGTGATCATAGTAATGATTATTGAAACAGGGAAGCTGATGATGATGATATTATCATTATTAATATTACTATTATTATTACTATACTTTCTTTACACTGAAATTAACACTTAACTGTGTAAAAATGAGAGTGGCAGCAATGAAGCAAGCCTAGCCTTACTTGTTGTAGAGCACTATGTCAGGTCTCCATATCTTGTTAGAAGGAACCCTGATGAACTCAATACCGTCAAACTCTACTGGCATCCACTTCAGCTTGTAGTCATTCCAGACCTGAAACGCAGGACAGAAAAAGAACCACTGGGATGATAAGTGGACAGATACCTGTCCTATTATCCCCTGTAGTGATTGTAGTGAGTGTAACAGAGAAAGAGAGGGGGATATGCTTGCTTTTCAATCAACACACCTGAGGGTATAATCTCAAAGAGTAAATCCATGGCTTTGGCTATTTTCATGCCAGTCAAGATGAATTCATTCATTAGCGAGGCGAATTAATCCACGGTAATTACCTTAGGAGCTCTTTAATTAACCAGTTCATGGTATGCTGCCTTTCCCATTTATCTGTCATGGGAGTTTACAGTATGATTGGCTGGAGATGCAATGACCTGATAAGACTGCATGCTGCATGCTTTATTGTTTACAGAAAACACCAATCAAGCCTCAGTGCCTCCATTTGCATCCAAGGGCTATTAAAGGCTGTGCGTGAAAAGAGTATGTCATTTATATGTACAATATATCATGTTGTGTTGGCATGCGGTTGAGTGATTCACATACATTTAATTAGATTTTATTTATTTTTAAAAGCCAGTTCGACACAGAGACCTACAGATATAAACTCAGTAGCATACAGAGACAATGCATAGAGAGTCTCCAAAAATACAAAATACAAAAATACATCCCATCCCGTCAGTACGGTATGGTGGTCGAATGACCAGTTTTTTAGTTTTGTCCACATTCTGCTGCAGGGCTGGTGACCACTATCATCACTCACTCATCCCATGTCCTAGTGGGCTGTAGGGGTGTCATGGTGGATGCTTGGGCAGTCAGGGATCTCCAGCGCTCTCGAGCTTCTGCTGCACGTAGCAGGGTTTGGAAGCTGCAGCCAGTCCACTTCTTGATGTTGACCATCCAGGACTTTCTCTGCCTGCCTCTTCTCCGCTTTCCCTCCACTGTCCCCTGTAGGATATGGTCTTTGATAGGGAGGTATGTCTTGTGACATGACCATACCAGGCCAGTTTGCGACGTTTCATTGTTGAGAGTACGGCCTCCTGTTCTCCAGCATGGGTGGTAACTAACTGTCTAACATAACCATATGTCTGGTGTTCTTTATATGATATATGTAGCATTCTTCTGTAGCACTTGCTTTCAAAGGACTGACTGTAAAGGACTGTACCCTGCGCTCAGTGCCCGCTGTGAGTGTCCAGCTCTCACAGCCATAGAGTAAGGTGGAGAGTACAAGTGACTTGTAAAGTCTGACCTTCACTGGGAAGCTGATGGTGTTACTTTTCCAAATACTGGCCAGTCTTGTCATGGCTAATTGTTGCTATGCCAATTCTTGCTTTTATCTCTTTTGTGGAGCTGCCATCTTCACTCACAAAGGACCCTAGGTATTTATGACCACTTTGTGAAGTGAGAAATAGATTTTGATAGGCTGTGACAGAGTTCATGTCATTGAGTGGCAGAACGGCAGTGGCGTCCGAGTATTTAAAGTATGTGGTGATGGGTGAGGGGCTGGTACAGTAAAGGCAGGGTCTGAGGACACAGCCATGAGGGGCTCCATGACCATGCTGTTGGTGAAAGCAGTTGGTGATGATACTTTGCGTCTAACAAACTGTGGTATGCAAGTTGCAAGTACGTTGAGAATCCAGTGGATGAGGAGTGGAGCCTGGAGGGATGTTGAGGTGCTGCTGAATCGTATTGGAGCTCAACAAAGTCTACAAAGAGGATTTGAGTGAAGTTGTGTGGTTCCAGATGTTGGAGGAGGACGTGGCGGACGTACAGTATGCCACAGGATCCTCCCTCTCATGTTTGGGCCTGTAGTGAAACTATTGGGGGTCCAGCTGTGGTCAGACCAGACGTCTGGCAGGATGGTATTTAGGATCGGTTTCTCCAGGCGCTTCATGATTATTGAAGTGGTAGTGTTTGGGTTCTGACGGGTGGGGTTTCTTGGGCACTACTAAGATGGTGGATATATTTCCAGAGGGTGGGTATTGATGCTGTCCTGTGGGATTCCCAGAAGATAGAGTGGAGGATGGGGGAGAGCTCCAGAGCTTAATGCATGTTTGATTAAGTCTTGTACTGTATTGCATTTTGTGAAAGACTCAAATGCATGTTGAAAATTGTCTACTGAGAGCTTATGGGCTTAGAGCACAAAGATAACCATTATTGCCTGGCTAATATAATAATAGAGGGAAGAAATTAAAGAGACCAAGAGAGGTGGAGAGACAGAAAGGCACGAGTCCCAGGGACAGATAACAAGATGTAGGACAGACTTATACAGAGACATAGAGAGAGAGAGAGAGCGAGAGAGAGAGAGAGAGAGCGACGGAGACAGATAGACAGAGAGAGGGAGGGAGAGAGAGAGAGAGTAAAAAGGTAGGAGAACGAAATTGTTGGCACCGAACTTTGCCTCAGGGAGATGAACAGAAGGAGAAATAAAATAATAAAAGAAGAAAAGGAGGCCAGACCAAATTGGAAATCATACCTCAGCTTGTGTATTTAGAGCTGACAAAGGAGGATTGCATCACAGTGCCAATTAACTGCTTGTTGCCATAGAGTTGAACTGTGT
>NC_139939.1:31666718-31791718 GCF_963454915.1 Gymnoscopelus microlampas
TGTGAGATGGAGACCTCAAACTCCACAGTGACGGGGTCTGAAACATTCTCCACTGGTCTGATGAACTGGTTATACCTTCGGAACAGTTTCCTGAACAGCCTGTCCTCTGCCTTAGAGGACAAAGAGTCTGTGGAGAAAGAGAGAGAGAGAGAGAGAGAGAGAGAGAGAGAGAGAAAGACAGAGAGAGAGAGAGAGATTCCTTTATTTCAGTTAGCCTGCCTATTTTATGGTTGATAGAATTATGTTACCTCTTGTCATGTGAGAATGACGGGAATCCATAGCCTCCAGGTATTCTTTATCTGTCTCTGTATCTATACAGTAGTAAGGTCATCATCAATATCAAAATGGGGCTCAGAGGACACACAGACTGCACTCCCGCTGTATTAAAACGTGTGTCATGCTTTAATATGCAGTTTAAAAATGTACCTGAGAACGAGTACATGAATATTATGTTGATATGTTTGTCAAGATATCACAGACGTCTTTCTGACATGAGGAGACATTAGGCTACAGTGATTCTGACCGCAGTTATTCACAGCTGCTTCTTAAAGGTAATTGGAGATGACACTCTGATTGGTGTAATTAATGTAATACCCAAAACACACCCATGACTAATTCAGAGTCTGAATACAAGCCCTCAGTGCAGTCTACCGACCTTTATTAGCGCCAGATAATGCACTGTTAACTAGCGCCATATGTTTGTGGCCAGCGCCATAGATCGTCTAAATAGGGCCCGTCTTTTGCTCACTTGTGTCCGAGAGGAACAGGCATCACATCAAAAGAAAAAAGTGTCTTCACTTCACAGATGCCTGATGAACATCGGGTGACCGAAACATACAAAAATAAAGTGTCTCTTTAATGTATACTCTTTAGAATAAGCAAATATGACAAAAAAGAGATTGAGGCAAGAATGATTCAGTTGGGAAGCCATATACTGTAGCCTAGTCTGGGAATTGTTTACAGCCCAGGCTAAACTGCAGTGAATATTGAAAAGTGGGATGTCTTGAAAAGAAGCATTGTGTTAATTGGAAGCATAAGATGAGCATTTTTCTCATTAAAATGCCACATTCAGATAATGACCAAATCTAACAGGAATCAAGACGCACTAATGTAGAATAATGTACTGCTGTCACTCAGTTGATCAAGAAAAGCAACATATTACAAACAAAACTTGAAAAATGTTAAATGAGAAAGTAGGAGCCGGTGTATAAATGGTGGATATTTTAACGGGACTAAGCAATTCTGTTTGTATTCTCAATTTTTTATTATCTTTTCAACTGGTTTCTATCGTGTGCTTTCATGTCACTTGAGGTCGTATAAGAAAAAAGAAGCTCTTCCTGTGAGACTAATGCTTAATTCATGCTCTGCTGTACAATGGTGTCACATTGAGAAAAAAATAGTGAGCCTGTAGATATTTTCGTCTTGAACCTTCAACTGAAGATTCTTCAGGGAGAGAGGAAAGTGAAGGAAAGGAGAGATGAGTAGGTATAGACAACACTTTTAGAATCTCCTCATGAGACACACGAAGAAAGAGGAGGAAAGAGGCAGTCAGAGGTTCTGAAGAAATGACAAAAGAGAAAGTCAGACAAAGTGATATACGTCAAGCTGAGGGACACGAGAGACAACCGTAGAATACTGAGTGGTCAGGAAGAGTTGAAGAGAAGTGTGGAGACAGTGAGAGAGGCAGAAAACACACACACACACGCACGCACGCACGCACGCACGCACGCACGCACGCACGCACACACACACACACACACACACACACACACACACACACACACACACACACACACACACACACACACACACACACACACACACACACACACACACACACACACACACACACACATCAGTATATAATTTAGTATAGATCGATACAGAGGTAGAGGGAGTAACTGAGTGACAGAGAGAAACACAAGTCTTCTGTCAACACACTTCTCTGGTGTGTGCGAAGTTGTCAGTGATTTGACGTGATGCAGCTGGAGTCAGTGCGCATTTCAAGTCAAGAGAGGTGAACACTTTAAAAACAAACCCTTTCCTTTATTTAGTGTCCAGGCACGTCGCACATACAATCTCCTTGAAGAAATCTCCTTGAAGAATGCTGCAGCATACTGCTGTTAGATTGCTTACATACACTCCCATGCATAGTTTCTTTATACAAGAGAGAGAGAGAGAGAGAGAGAGAGAGAGAGAGAGAGAGAGAGAGAGAGAGAGAGAGAGAGAGAGAGAGAGAGAGAGAGAGAGAGAGAGAGAATTGCATTGCATTGCATTGCATTGTAGTGAGGTACTGTCTGGGGACCAATACTACAAACTGATAGGGCAAATGGGGAAAAGAAATCCAGTTGAGACCCTGCATGCGGAGTTCTGCAAAACTATTCTCCAGGTACTAAGGAAAAAAACAATCTCTGCCTGCAGGGCTGTATTAGGCCAATATCCTTTACTTCTAAAGATACAAAAAATATCTATAAATTCTGGAGCCATATTAAGAGTGCCTGTTACCATTATAAAGCCCAATTGTTTATCAAGAGTTGAACATACTGTAAGGCTGACCTTTCACCTTCTGACATCACAGACTCCAGCCAGCCCCAGTACAGTACAGTCACTCAGAAGATTAGACCTACTTAACCAAATTATAACCAAAGGGACCACTTATTGGAATTACATTACACGATCACTCACAACACAAACAAGAAACATATTTGGCCTTAAACAGAATACTGAGGCAGATTACCTAACCACAGTAGTTGATAAAACCCTGAGAATGTCATTGACAATGAATGTACAGACTGAGAGATCATATTGGCAATAGAGGAGGGCAGACACGGACAGACTTGGCTGCCCAGAGAGGACAGGCTATATGTCGTCATTGTGATGAGGGAGCTGTAGAGACAGAATAAAACTTCCTAACACGTAAAATCTGCACAGATATTTTGGGGGAACTATTTCCAAAATGTTTAATAAATTGCCCTGAATTCCAAAGTCTGACAGAAAGGGTGAAATTACCACTCCGTCTGGGGGAAAAGAACAGAATGTGCCGTTTTGGCTGCTAACTAAGTCACTTCCTCTCACAACAAAAGGGACAACCAGTGGGACATACACATTTATAGACAGATACCATGTTCTACTTAGCACCACCACCACTACCACCACCTTAAATTAGTTATAGTTACAGAGTTGCTGCTGTAAAACATAAGTAACTTGGCTGCTTTACTCATTTCTGCATTTTAAAAGTAACTAGTTACTTTAGCGTAACTTTTGTTTTGCTTCAACATTAAGAGAGCGAGAGAGCGCGTGAGAGAGAGAGAGAGAGAGAGAGAGAGAGCGAGAGAGAGAGAGCGAGAGAGAGAGAGAGAGAGAGAGAGAGAGAGAGAGAGAGAAGGGGGGGGGGCATATCAGAGAAGAACCTCACAAGAGACTGCATGCGGGGACATGGAGGTGCAGCCTGTTCTCCAGCCTCCATCATGTCCTGAATGGATGCTAGTTATCCAGCACACGGCCTCTCTGCTGCCTCTCCAGGGGCTGCCCAGACACTCCAGTGTCAACAGGAGTTGTTCTTTTTTAGGACCAAGTAATTACCATCTGCTTATCTAGGTACTGAATGATGACCGTAGATTAACTAAGAGAATATTCCACAGCAGAATCTCAGTATGAGGCACAAATTAAAATGGGAAATTAAAATGTAGATGAATCCAGGATCATGACCAAGATGTCTTCTGTGTCAAATGAAGGATGTTTGGGGAGATGGGAGGATGCAGGCACCTGCCTCGAGAATCTAAGGTATTAACATGATTGTTTACTCAAATGTTATTATTATCTATTTATTACACTTTATTCAAATCTACAGAAATGACAACAGCCATGATGAACAACATACAGTAGATTCAGATAACTAGCATCTGTCTGGGCTGTTATAACATTTCCTTATGCTGTTTCAAGGCAGACTTGAGGCTGAGTCACCATGGATATTCATCTCTTAACGATCAACCACCCCACCCCCCCACCCCCATAGCTCTCAGAGACATCACACAGAAAGCACCCTTCACTCTCCATCACCCTCTATTAATATATGGATCAATACCAACTTCTTCTCTCCAGGGTATCACTGAAGGCTAGCTGAGACAAGAGATGAGAGGGTTGGAGAAAAGGAATGGAAGGAGAAGACCTGAGGGGGGACAGAAGAGAGCTCCTATGAGTATGCTGGAAAGAAAGAAAGAACCTATAGCCTTAGGAGAGTAAAGAATAGCCTAAAGAGCCTTATGAGACAGATAGACAGACAGACAGACCAATAGACAAAGAAGGGGCCCAGCATTGACAAAAGCTTTGGATGACTTCTCTCTCTGGTTATATTTGACCATGAGGGACATCCATTGTTTTACTCAAAACTCTTCTTAAACATTTGTCCCCTATCCTCGTCTGACTGCAAAGAGAGACTAATTGAGTTTGACAGATGAAAGAAAATCCCATAATTAAAGTGGACCTTTTGAAGAGGGCCCCGATGTCTATGAAATAGTACTGGCCCTATTACGTCAAGATCCGTTGCCCAAAGGCAAGTAAATAACCCTTGTCACAGACATGGCAATGACACCACATAGTCACATGATGCTGAACTCCAGATGACATGGAGCCCTCTTGAGAGGCAGAGGCCAAAATCCTTCATTCACTCACTCATTCACTCCCTACTCCCAATATAGGGAATTCTATGTAGAGGACAATATAGTCGGTGACTATAAACTCATCGGTGAAAAAATAAAGAAAAATAAACCCACACATTTCAGACACTACTTGGGTAACCGTTCATTGCAATTAAAACTTCATAATTGCAAATTAATGTTGGCATTTTTCGTTCAGAGCAATACATGAGGGCACCTATATGGTTTGCGTTAGTGACCATTGGTTGTACAATACTTTGTGGGATGATTCCGCTATATTGGGTATAATAATTATCGATATACATTTGGACACCACTACAAAATGGCAAACTCACTTTAAAAATTTAGTAAGTAGTGAGTGTTTTTTTGACACAGCCAGGGAGAAGAAAAAGAGATTGGCGAGCAAAATTTGGAAGCAGCAGAGGTGATAAAACAAGACTGAGAGAACATTGGGACAGGCCAAAGGCAAAGCCTTCTTAAGATGTCACTCAGCAGATTAGCTGCTCTTTTAAGCCAGACTTCATGGCTCTCTGTTTAATAGCTGTGCAAATGCATCCCTGACCAAATTTAAAGTGATTCTCAACTTTGGTAGAACCTTCTCGGCTTGTCATAAGTCCAAATATTGTTGATCGCCTTTAACAGAAGTTATTTAGGGTGTCATAAATCAATTGGTCAACAATACCTGTGTAATGCAGGGATGATGACAATGGCACCAGTAGGAAAATAGGTGTCTATAGATTTGATTTGCTGACAGCTTGTGGGAATCGCTAACATAGTTTAATTTGAAGAAGTATGTTTAGGAAATAAACAATGGAGGCTGTCTGGAAACAATTTCTATTTCACCTATACAGTCAAACAAAAACAATTTCTGATCACATTTTAGGTGAAAGATGGACCATGCAGTTGCTCAACATTGATTTATTTCACATTTACAGTGGTTGGTTTAAAGGCTGGTTTACAATACTTAGGAGCTTCCATGCAGTTATAATTTAGGGTAGTATTTCTCAACGGGGGCGGTACCACCCCAGGGGGCATTCAAAGAATGTCAGCGGGTACTTAAGTCTTTGATTGGGTGTTGAGGTGTTCTTGGGGGGCATTGGTGCTTCTTCTTTTTTATGCCAGTTTAATATGCAAGTGCATATTTTCATAATTTCATCATTAGAGTTCATTTCATTATCCTAAAACTGCTGTCAAGTGAGGCATCCATTGGTGTAATTATGGTAGAGAAATAGCCGTGAGACTGTTCTCCGGCTGCCCGGTTTCAATCTCAATTAATTCCCCATATTTGGCCATTCATAAAAACACTATTTTCGATGCAATGCACCCAATTACATATCTTTTTTTAGTTTTTTATGCCCTATATTTAAAATACTAGGTAACTTTTTCAATAAAACTAAAGTTAAATTGTATATCTTTTGTGAGTGGCAAATGTTTCACAACACCCACTCCATGAATTTCACCCCCCAAAGCCTTTTATTTATATATTTTCTATTGAACGCTGTCAGGGGCGCCTTTCCCGCAAAAATGGTGTCATCCGGCCGGAAAATGCACCGGTTTCCTGTTTGGCCAGGAACTACCGCACTGGTTTCCTGTTTGGCCAGGAACTACCGCACTAATAACAAAAAGGTAACTCACGTAACTGTTTTTAAGAGATTGTATGATCTAACCCTAACCCTAACCCTAACCGAAAAACAACAGAAAAAGAAAACACAGCTAACTAAAGCTCCACTGGCTAAGAGAAACGATCCACAGATCGTATAAAACAATTAAAAGGACGTTTTTTGAAACGCTTCCGTCTTCCGGTGAAAACGAATGGAATTCTGGGTAACAGAGGAATAAAAAAACGGCCTGCAGTGACGGTAATGACCAGCAGAGGCTGCTGGAATCGTTATTTGTGGACCTGCATTGTATAACTTTAAGAAATTGCAAGTTAAAATCAGTCAAAGCTCATTATGCATTATTTGCTGTTCAGTGCGATAGACATTAGAGCTTACCCGTATCATCAGTCAGAGAGGACCAGTTGACTAAAGTTCTCTCATTCAAGTTTTGTACAGGTGTAGGCATGTTTGGGTTGGCCACTGGACTGTCAGGGTTGGCTCCAAGCACATTGAATTGCCTTGTTGTTGAAATATGCTATATAAATAAGCTTGCCTTGCCTTGCCTTGCCTTGCCTTGCCTTGCCTTGCCTTGCCTTGCCTTGCCTTGCCTTGCCTTGCCTTGCCTTGCCTTGCCTTGCCTTGCCTTGCCTTGCCTAGTCTTGCCTTGCCTTGCCTTGCCTTGCCTTGCTACTAGGCCTGGGGTGTTTCCATGTAGCATTGTTATCTGACATTAGTCGTAGGTTCTTCTGTCCCAATAACTGTAGTTTGGATGAGCATTTTCAAAGACCGTTGTAAAGTTGTGTGATCGAATTAAGCTACATCTGTTGACCTGCCGCTCCTTGTTAAATCTCATCAACTGCATCATCAGAGCCACATTCGGTAGGTTACCAATTTAGTTTTTCAGGCTGCAGTCAAGGTTTTGGAAAGATTGTTGTCTCATACTATCCATTATCCAGCAATGGATTCATCAAGTGTTTGTAAATGGCAAAATTGTATAATAACCACATAAACCCTATACTTTGTTGACCGGAGTTCCCCAGAGGTCTATACTTTGTCCCTTCATTTTTTCCTCACACCAAATCTCTTTGCTATATTTTTCAAAAAAATGTTGCCAAATGTGCGCCTATTATGACATGCTCAGAATACGGGCGCCATAGGTTCATGTTGTACCATTTATAAAAAATGGTACAGTAAAACATTGTTGATTTACCTGAGAACATTATAAGGTGCCCTGTAAGGGAATCTATTGTGGCTGGCTAGAAACAGATTCTCAAACCACAGATCACTGGAGAACAGCCCAAAATGCTCTTCTTTGTTTTACTGTGGAACCATTAATAAGAATGCTTCTTTGTACTGTAGGTATTTTGATTGCTTGATTTCATGGTCAACAATGAGGTCAAATTGACCAAACTTATAATAATGTAGCCATGAAGTCTGTCCCTGGTCTATTTTGAAGTCATATAATTCTACTTCTAAAAGTAACAAGCTTTTTTCTTTCTTTTTTTCACTCCCTGGAAAGTAGGCTAATAATCATATATTCCAACAATCTAGTTTAATATAAAAATCTGTTATTTGGCATTCAATGAGATGTTTTCCATGTTATATAAGCAACACAGAATAATAAATAAACATTCATTTTCAAAGTAGAAATTTAGCCTAAATTTTAATTGGGTGTGGGCGGGCGGTGGTAAGGGACCCGGATACTGGATCGGGGGATGCTGGCCTAAAAAAGGTTGATAACCACTGGTATAGGGGATAGAAACAGCCTTGTTTTTTTTTACAGTCAGTTGGGAACTACTTTCTTGTATAAATCATTCTGCAAATAAAATTGTTAGTACTGTTTTAATTGAGATATGATTTAACAACTCTTTGAGTGTGATAGGTCTATTATTTTCATGTTGCCATAATTGATAACATGGGGGGTTGCCGGCCCGACGCAAAGCAGAGGGCCAAACAATGCCGCTTAAGGTGTAATATAATGTACCATGTCTGTCATGAGCTATTCCTTATATTATGTCCAACACAGTTTTAAGCTTCGTGTCACTTCTTTCTATGTGAATAACACTAACATTACATTACTGACTACCGATACGTCTGGGGACTTCTAAATGAAGTAACCGCTAAGAAAAGTTGTTTCCAGTATCCACCCAGTTTTGGAAACAAATGCTGGGGATTGTCCTCAGTCTCTATTATTGAGTATAGCGTTTAGAGACTGACTTGTATAATGAAAATGATGTAATTCTGTGTGATAATTGTTCACATTTAGTATTGTTTAAATGCTATGTAACCATCGTTGCAGATGACATGTTTTAAACTGATTCACAATGTTCATCAGGCTCCATCAGATTGTATTTCACAGTCAGCTGGACAGACAGTACATAGTCTCCATTTAATGTTGTGCATTTCTATATAGCTTGAGGAACTCAATGGACACGGCCACCCTGTTCTATTCTGTCGCCGTATTGCTTTCAATGGTGTGCTCGTTCTATAGCCTATAGCAACTTTATCCCAAGCACTTTGCCATGTGTATTGCATTAACCCATTCACACAATGTCATATACTGACAGCAGAGGCAATCATGCAAGGCATTAAACATGTGCTCATCAGGAGCAGTTGGGAGTTCAGTGTCTTGCTCAAGGACACTGCGATACAGAACCAGGAGGAGCCGTAGATCAAACCGGGAACCTTCTGGTTCCCATGGGTGGCCATTCTACCTCTCGAGTCACTGCCACCTATTGCATGTTTGTATCCTAACTGATCGCTATGTTGGAAACAACAATGAAAAAAAGCTAATATAGAATAGAATAGAATAGAATAGAATAGAATAGAATAGAATAGAATATTGCAGGATAGGAATGATAGACTGGGGTACATTAAATGGATGAAGGGTGTGTTGCGGTCTCCTCTCCTCGTTATAATTGCAAATGCTCTATATTATGTCCATTGACTAAACTCTTTGATTACAGTGCATGCACACACACACACGCACACGCACGCGCACGTGCACGCACACGCACACGCACACGCACACGCACACGCACACACACATTTGATATGGTCAAATGGATTTCATGTCAAGCTTCATAAAAAGAGCCAATTATGTCAGAAAATTATGCACAGGTTATTTCTGCCTTCAGCTGCCTTTATGATTTTTGGTCCATCACTCCCCTCCCTCAGAACAGCAAGACTTCCACATGATCCCTCTCTCTCTCTCTCTCTCTCTCTCTCTCTCTCTCTCTCTCTCTCTCTCTCTCTCTCTCTCTCTCTCTCTCTCTCTCTCTCTCTCTCTCTCTCTCTCTCTCTCTCTCTCTCTCTCTCTCTCTCTCTACACTACACCCCACCGCCTCCTTGTCTCTGTCTGTCTCTCTGTGTACTTCCCCCCACCCCTTCCTGTCTCTCTATCTGTCTCTCTGTTTACTGCCCCCACCCCCTCCCTGTCCATCTATATTTTTCAAATTGTCAGTCAACCATATTCCCCAGCTTGTTTTTACTTGCTAGTTTTATCATGTACAGATTAGGTAAAAGGTTATGTTACAGTAAGCCTGACATCTGAGATTTATTTTATGTTTTTACTGTAACTATGTATCACTCTGAGATTCCCCTGTGGTTTGTTTTTAATTATGTAGCACTCTGACTTTCCCTGTGAATGAAAAGTGCAATACAAATAAATGACATAATTATTATTATGTTCTGTTAAAAAAGCTGTTCTGGAGAAGAGAAGAGAAGAGAAGAGAAGAGAAGAGAAGAGAAGAGAAGAGAAGAGAAGAGAAGAGAAGAGAAGAGAAGAGAAGAGAAGAGAAGAGAAGAGAAGAGAAGAGATCAGTAGGCAAAAAAATGCACATAATTCATATCATTAAATCGTGCTCTTGATGCACTTAAACAAACAGTATGAATTATTCAGCTCAGTAGTGAGGACTTAGTCATCACTTCCTGACATTGTAAACAATATAGCATACATTGATGTTAACAGGAAACACATACAAAACGTGACACATGTATGTACGCTTTGGGGAACGAATACTGCATAAAGTATATGATAAATTACATCTGAAAGCTTTCTCATTCTGAATGATATTCACGACAAAGAAAAAGAACAGATACACAACAGCTGGATAGGTAGGAGAATGGTCATCCTGAGGATGAAGCGATGATGAAGATGGATGATAAGAGGAGGATGATACCCTAAGAGAAACACTTAGAGTGTGAGAAGCATTTGCTGCTCATCATCCTCCCCTGGGCGTGCAAATGCTTTTACAGGGAGGGAGAGATCGAGTGAGAGAGGAGAGAAAGTGTAGTTGAGGTGAGTGTATAAGACAAAACAGACAGTGATAGAAAGTGTGAGAAGTGCGGGAGGACAGGGAATTGAGAGAGACACAGGTGCAAAGTACCAGAGTGTGTGTGTGTGTGTGTGTGTGTGTGTGTGTGTGTGTGTGTGTGTGTGTGTGTGTGTGTGTGTGTGTGTGTGTGTGTGTGTGTGTGTGTGTGTGTGTGTGTGTGTGTGTGTGTGTGTGTGTGTGTGTGTAGTAGTAGTAGGTATCCACATTAAAAGCAGGATGACATTCACAGTCCTGTACCATGTGCTCACACTCATACCGTATACCCTACGCTCACACACAAACACACTCACACACATACTGTAACATGCACAAAGAAACAAATTGTCTCTGCATGTTTCAAATAGAGTTATACACATTTCCCTCAGAAGTGTAGCTGACCAAAAATGGGTTAGATGAGAGTCGGTCAACTTTTGCTGTCCAATATTTTGACAGGACTGTCCTCATTGCATCCTAAAAGGCACCCGGCTGTGGCAGTATTTGTCTCTGTTCCTGATTGAACTAAAAATAATCTCCAGTCAGACCAAAGCCATCCACTCAGTAAAATCCTGATCCTGTTAATTCAACTCTGAGAGTGTCAACTCTGAAACTCTGAAAATGTCCCTTGCGGATAGAGTTTGTTACATTTTTAGTTTTACACTCTCAGAGGACTTTACTGAGCATGTTTTGAGTTATATCTATTTTGGTTACTTGTCAACCCATGAGAGCATTAGCTGTTGAAAAGGCAAAATTGCAAATGTTGCTATGCTAAGAACATGACATTATTGAAAATATTTAAAAGTGTAAAGTCACTTTAAAGGCATTCAATCAGATGTCAATAATGTGCTTATATGAAATTCCTCGACTGACCAGAACTGGAATAACAGCTTCATTTTTGTAGATATTGAATAAAAAGAAAAATGTTTAAACAAACAAAAAATAAAAGGCACAGAGGGGTCATTTCTATGATGACACCTCTCTATGAGTCAGTTTCTGTTCTACCAAAGCCTCGTCTGTTTCCTGATCTGTGCTATAAATGTTACTAGAATAAACGCTTGTTACAACAGCTAAACACACACACGCACACGCACACGCACACACACACACACACACACACACACACACACACACACACACACGTGCCCAGCTTATCACCGGGTTGCACAGCTCACTGACCAGATCATCAATCATGCATTCAAATTCAATGCATGCAAAAGAGCAGCCTCTATGTGAAAGTGACAGGAGCACTAACATGCCAACTGGCCGAACCAAGGTTAACATATTGGACAGAGGAGAAAATAGATTTTAACCTGTGTAGACTCGTTCTGGGAAATGAAAATATTGTGTGTGTTTGTGTTTAAGGGGATATGGGGGAGTTTTTGTGCTCTTATATTCAGTTGGAAGTTACGTACAGTATGAGTGAAAGAGACAGAGAGACAGAGACAGAGAGGGGGGTAATGAGCATAATAAAAAGATTCAGACATAATTATTGCTGCAGAATGTTTACGTCAACAATGCTTCAAAATGCCATCTCATAATTACTACATGCCCAGCTGTTCTGCTGTGCAGCTTGGGGTCAGGCTGAGACAGGCATTTGCATTTTATTAATCACAACTCCTCCCCTCGTCCCTCTATAGGAGGGGACTTCAACAGGGGGTCCAGGACCCCTAGGGGGTCCTCAGAGGCACTACAGGGGGGCTGCCGAATCTTTGTGTGATATGATTATTATTATTTTTTATTTTTTACATTAACCACTCCTTTTCTGAGGAGATCTTTAGCAAGAAATAGCAGATCTACAAGCTCACAACGCCTCTCGCTGTGAGGCATTGTGAGCTTGTAGATCGGCTATTTTTGGCAAAAAGGTATATATGTAGAGGGAAAAAAGAGTAGACCAAGTAAAAACAAAATAATAATAATCTGCAGAACAATTTGATACAATATAGTGGGGGTCCCTGCTTCATCTGGCTCTCAGCTAAGGGGTCCTTGGCCTGAAAAACGTTGCAGACCCCTGTTCTATAGCCTACCTGTCTATGCCTCTTTATTTCACCCTGCCTGCCTTCCTTCCTTCCTTCCTTCCTTCCTCCCTTCCTTCCTTCCTTCCTTCCTTCCTTCCAGCCTAATATTTTTTCAATGGTTTGTCTAATAATTAGACAAACCATTAAGAAATGGTCAACTTCACAATACATAATAGGCTAAATTGGAAGCTTGAAGCTGCAAAGGGAGCAGAGAGTTCCTATATGTACCCTCGTATATTTTTTGGGGGAAAGGTTTTATGGGGTTTCAACTGAATGATTCCTAACGCAATGGCGTTACTGGACTGTGTGCAAACTCTCTGGACAAACACTACACGCGTCAACAAATGACGAAACTTTATCTATTCCGTTTCCAGAATCCATTATTCCGCCTCAAAACACAATTTGCATACATCAAAACATTCGAATGTTGCAGGGCATGTCCTTTGAATGCATTTTCGCTTTTCATTTAGTCGTTGTAGAAAACGGCTGTGTGTGCTATACCAAACCATTGTTTTGAATAGAAGAAATGGTGTCAGGCAAAATATCATACATAAAGTTACATAGCCTACTGCATTTTAGCTAAAATTCATATTGCAGCTATTTTATAAAAATAAAAAAAAGAAAGAAAGAAAGAAAGAAAGAAAAAAGAAACTCAGTTTAACTCATTAAAACAAAAATCTCATTTGCAACTTCCCCATTACAGTTAGAAGCTTATTTTCACTGGCTTCCAGCAGTTGATTGAACTTATAATTAACACTAAGGCGCATTATTCCTCATCCAGCCATCAACTCCTCTGTTAAATCACATTAGCTCTAATAGAATAATATGAATATGCTATTGGTTCTATGAGTCGGCAAATATTGTCGTGAATGTCTATCAACCATGCGGACTTGCGGAGTATCATGTAGGGCTACTCACCGTGCATGAGGAAAACCACGAAAAGCAGCAGCAAAGTCCATCTCGTGGCTGGATTCATCTCCCATTAGTTATTGGAGAGCCCTCTCTCCATCAAAGAAAATGACAAGTCACTCAATGGGGAGAACCCGCTGTAATAGTACAAAGTATATAGGCCTACTGGTAGGCTATGTCCCCTGTAGCCGCCAGACCCGTTTAGAGACTGCTGCTCATCTCTGTTCTCCACACAACTTAAGGTCGTCCCTCCCCTTTGAGCGCCTCCGTACGGAGCCGAGACAGAGACTAAAATCACTGATGGAAACCACACATTAATGCGTTTTTACACTTAGTGAGCGAGGTTGATATTGTTGACTGACTCTCATAAAGAAGAATGTTTGAAAAAGACGACTGACTGAACAGTTTTTCAGCACCTCGGATAGCGCCACATTGTTACTCACTCATATAAAGAAGAATGTTTGAAAAAGAGATTGAACTGATTTTCAGCACCTCGGGACAACGCCATAAACATTCTTCACGAAGTGCTCGTGCAGATCGAGACAGGAGTTGTTCAGGCAGCATATTGCTGTAAATCTCTGGGGAGTAGGCTATTGCTGGTACATTCAATTACTTGATTCGCTAACAAAACAACAAAATCACAAACCGTCGCCAACAACACTTTGATGAACACCATGCAATGACCGGAAAAGTATCTATACTTTTCCTAGCCTGTTGTTGGCGTAAACCCCACTACATTGCCTGGCATGAACTGTGTTGAAGAAGAAAGAACAAAAAGACACGTTTTTGCCATATTGAAGAGTGCTGATGAACTGCTTCCACCCACTCACACCTCCCCGCCACTCCCCACCACCCCATGTGAGATGCGCTGATTAATTTCAGACGCCAAATGATTACATATGCTTGGCTTGATGTGATCAAAGTAATTATGTAAATACAGGGTGCTTCACGGATCTACACACAAAACCTTTCATTAAGCTCCTGGGAAGAGCATGTCGCCAATGTGCTCTGGAACTACGATTTATCGCAGGCATGCGTGGCTGGCTTATATTGATGCTAGAACAGCACGACGCAGCCTACATACAGTATGCGAACTCTGGCAGACAGATAGAGAGAGAGAGAGAGAGAGAGAGAGAGAGAGAGAGAGAGAGAGAGAGAGAGAGAGAGAGAGAGAGAGCGCGAGCAGCTCAGGGGATCATATTGAAGTCTTGCTGTTACTTGTCTCCTCATCTAATTGTTTCCTGATAGACTAATTGTTTCAACGTCAATATGTGGAAATGACATGACTATTATTGCTGACGCAAGATGCTTGACCGTGTTCCATAATATTGAAAATCAATTATTCTATTGATTTTGACAAGTTCAAATTATTTCTGCAAGGAAAATCCCCACACATTTCCTTTAATTGGACCAAACACATTGCAAGAAGAAATGGAAGAAACAATAAAAAAAATAAATGATTTTTATCATGTAGCATAAAGTTACATATTGCAGTTGTCTTGAGAAGAAAGTACCATAAGTAAGTAAGTAAGTAAGTAAGTAAGTAAGTAAGTAAGTAAGTAAGTAAGTGTAAGTAAGTCAGTCAGTCAGTCAGTCAGTCAGTCAGTCAGTCAGTCAGTCAGTCAGTCAGTCAGTCAGTCAGTCAGTAAGTAAGTAAGTAAATAAGTAAGTAAGTACTATGGTGGTGAACTGTTATGGCATTTACTCAGACATGTCATGTGGCATGTAAAAAAAAAAATCTCATGTAGGCTACTGGGTCAGTATCAGCGGTGGACGAAGTAGGTTACTGGACCCCAGTAGCCTACTTGAGTAAGAGTAGTAGTAGTAGTACAGATACTCCTGGTCAAATTTACTCCACTACAAGTAAAAGTAGCTCAGTCAAAATGTTATTCAAGTAAGAGTAAAAAAGTAATTGCTTTTAAATATACTTACATATTCAAAAGTACATGCTTTGAAAAAAAGAAAAAGTACAAGTAAAAGTACATGCTTTTAAAAATATTTAAAGTGCAAGTAAAAGTAGGAGTATATTTCTTAATGAATTGCTGTAATGTTTTCACAATGAATTTATAGGACCTTGTAACTCTTGTTTCAGAGAGGTAACTCTGAAACCACCTGCACTGCATGCACTGATGTGCTTGTTTGTAGAACCATTACGTTATACAAAGCCTGCAGAAACACCTCTAAAAACATAGAGATGACTGAGGAACCAGAACTAAATACTTTTACTCCTATACACCCATACAAAATGTAACAAAGAGGCGAGTGGCGGGGGAAGCCAGGGCTAGTGTGAGAGCAGAAGTGTGGCCAATTGCATTTTAGGGGGGGAAAAAAAAAACAGCCGACCTAAAAGAAGGAAATGTACTCAAGTAAGAGTAACAAGTATCAAAAAAATCGAATACTCAAGTAAAGTACAGATCCTCAGAATCTGTACTTAAGTACAATACTCAAGTACATTTACTCCGTTACTGTCCACCACTGGTCAGTACACACACACGCGCACGCACGCACGCACGCACGCACGCACGCACGCGCACACACACACACACACACACACACACACACACACACACACACACACACACACACACACACACACACACACACACACACACACACACACACACACACACACACACACACACCACACCATTACCCTCCAGCCATTTAGCATATAGGGTAAAACAACTATACCATTTTCTACATGTAGTGTCACAGCACCAAACGTACCACTTCTTCAACATAAAGGTACAATCAAAACAACTGTGGATTTCTCCTTCACGCCCCCTTTCTTAGCTGCTGGAAAGAGTTTACGTTTGCAGACTACAATCCTTGCTGACAGGCACTGTGCCAAGAACAATAAATAAAAAAGAAACAGGAAAAGCCACAAGAACATAATGTATTTTTACTGTCGCTGGTGTCACCACCTGGCAGGTGCTGAGCTCACAGTATGGAATCACGACGTACCCACCTTATTAGTCAAGGGGTTTTGGGTAGGAACTAGGTGCAAAATCAGTGTTTCTGTCAGGACTTGTTAGAGTGATACGCCAAACGCCATAGTCTATATATTGCTGGATTGCCTTAAGAAATGTTTAATTCATGCTTTTCCTAACAGCTGGACTCCCAAAAGCCATTAGTGCCATCTTCTCCCCTTTCTCCCCTCGTCTTACTTTCCCCTTTCTTCTTCCCACCTTCAACCTCCTCTTCACCATTCCTCTTTCACTGGAATGTGAATTGGCGTCCTTTGTGTTAACCTAACCTATAGCTTTCTTTCTTTTATCGCAATGGTAAAACCTTACCGTTCTGCATTTACTTTCTGTTCTGTTGCTTTGCCCCCACTCCCCACCACCACCCATTCTCTCTAGTTTCGTGCTCTTGCTTGCAGTTTCATATAGGATCCGATAGGCTGCAGTGAACTTGTATATATATATATATATATATATATATATATATATATATATATATATATATATATATATAGGCCTATATCTCGCTAGAACTTTTAGACGGTGCTGAATTATTCACTTAAAATCTGCACCACATTCATGACCCTGAGATAAGTGCTTTTATTTTCAGCCCGAGTGATGAAATGGGGATGGCCTTCTTTATTCACCCCGGCCCGCCATGTCTCGGTGTGTTTAATGGAGCGAAGGTGATCAGAGGCTTCTTGCACTTTCAGAGGACAGTGAGGTTGATATCCATTTCTCTTTCCAATGCAATCAAATAGCAATGTGGTCCAGTAGTAGGCTGTAGTAGCCTAAGAGTCGGAGAGAAGAGCAGATCATACCTTGACAATTTCACAATTACTTGAAAGCCCTTTATCATTTATGGGCTTGCATTACGTGCTTTATATTGCACGTAATGCAAAAACACTATACATACTGTACAGTACAAGCAGGTATCAGCTTGCCTAGGGTTATTGCATCGACAATAGTTTGCTTCGCTGATCAGTGTGTTAAGGTTCCAGTATCAGGTTATTGCGTGGGTGAAATAGGCTCCCTCCCTCCCCGTCAGCCTCTATAGCTCCCTCCCTCCCCTCACTATCGCTTTCTTCCTCTCCCTCCCTCTCTCCCCTCTCTCTTTCCATTCCCCTTCTCCTTCCCTCTCCCTTCAAGCTCTGGTCTGATGTCACACACAACTTTCCCCACTCCCTCCCTTTTACTCTTTCCCTCCCCCCTCCCCCTCTCCCTCACTGTCACTCTCTGTCTCTCTGTCTCTCTTTCTCTCTGTCTCTCTGTCTCTCTGTCTCTCTTTCTCTCTGTCTCACTCGCTCGCTCGCTCGCTCACTCACTCACTCACTCACTCACTCACTCACTCACTCACTCACTCACTCACTCACTCACTCACTCACTCACTCACTCACTCACTCACTCTGTCTGTCTGTTTGTCTCTCTCTCCCTCTCTCTCTCTCTCTCTCTCTCTCTCCCTCTCACTCTCTCTCTCTCTCGCTCTCACTCTCTCTCGCAAGTGCACCTTCATCATAGTGCGTTGATATTTAAACGACAGATTTGCAAGTTGGAGAGACGCAAACAATGTTCTGCTTAGTGCTTAGTAAAATTGTGTTTGACCCTCTATGGGAGCGGCATTAATACTGTGATATAATAATGTCAGGAGATGCGGGAGGAAACCAAAGCTCTCTGCTCACTGAAACATCACAATGGAGACTAGAGGTGTCTAAACATAGTGACCGTGCTGCTGCAGGTCAGAATCACTGCGGCAAGAATCACTGTAGCATAATGTCTCCACATGCACAAGAGACATCTGTGATGTCTTGACTTATCAGTTTAATATTCACATGCTCATTCTGAGGTTCTTTTTTTTGTTAAATTGCATACTAAAGCATGAGACGTGCTCTGTGTGCCATCGGAGCCCCAAGGGTTACAGCGCTCTGGTCTGTGTGCTCAAAGCTTAATGAAATTGTATTTAGGATAAAGTGTCACCAATTGTAAATGGGAGGAATTGCTTGAGCACAGATGCTTAAGCCTCTACTACTCCAGTATAGTTGCTGTGTGGCCAACAAAAGAAGATTACTGTTGGGTTAGGTTGTACCAGATATCTCCCAACTCCCAAGTGTGAATGTGTTGTGTATTGTGGTAACCCAGGGGAAATCAGAGGTAAGAATCAACTATCAAATAAGGACAAATAAGACCAGCAGGGCTGGAGAAAACAGAACAACTTCAATATCAACCTGAACCTTACCTGGGGAACCAGGATCCTGAGCTATAAGTCACTCCATATCATGGTGGGGAGAAAGCACACCCGATCACACCTGATATATTATGGAATGACCAATTCTTGTAATAATAAAATATTTAATTTGTACACATATATATAGTTAAACTAATGAGTCTGAAAACACTTATGCCTGGCCTGAAATTGTCAATTTATGGCAGTGCAAATATTTGTCTTTTCATATCTAAAGGGACTTGAACAATCAATTAAAAGTATTTTCCTGCTGCACCATTTATTGCTTCCAGTAAACGTCTGTGGTTGAATGAACTGTACCACTGACATAGCATTTGTTCAGTGCAGTCATCTCACAAGGTTTTGGAGGAATTGATTTATTATTAACCCTTTCATATCTTGTTTTAGAGAGGGAGGAAGACGAGATGGAGTCAAAGCTATTCAGAAATGTGAAATAACACAGGCAGATAGCAGCCTCTGTAGGGAATTCCTCACGGCATGCACCTGATCAGCACACATATGACCATGTCTCAATTCCTTGGTGTGATGTGTGCAACGCAAACATTGATGGATTATCGGCTTACTGTTCACACTCCAATACAGGTGAAAGCAATGAATACTCACACGTGTACACGTGAACATGCGTGCACGCACGCACGCACGCACACACACACACACACACACACACACACACACACACACACACACACACACACACACACACACACACACACACACACACACACACACACACACACACACAAAGATGGATGCATGCAGGGCATAGCTGTGAGTTCCTAATTTGATTGGTATGAACCTAAAACAAGTGTGGCAGCTCTCTCTCTCTCTCTCTCTCTCTCTCTCTCTCTCTCTCTCTCTCTCTCTCTCTCTCTCTCTCTCTCTCTCTCTCTCTCTCTCTCTCTCTCTCTCTCTCTCTCTCTTTCTCTCTCTCTCTCTCTCTAGCATGGCAACACTTTGACTATTAGCCAACAGCATGTGGGAAAGGTGGGAGTGCTTCACACTGCTTCACACTCAAGCCACGGGCAAGTATAATATTTCAACACTCCCAAACTTCTCCTAAGTGCTGTGTAAGTACATCACACTCATTAGTGCTTGCAGCATTTGATATCATTTATTCAGTGCAAGGGCAATATCAAGACCATTACAGCACTGACATAACTTCCTTTTTTAATTGATTTTATGAAACAATATGTCAGATAAGTCAGAACTTAGATCAGAAGTGTTATCATAGAGCTGAGCATGCATGGCTTCAGAAATAAAAGGATAATCAAACATGTTATTATGAGAGTGTAAATGACTTCTAAATTAATGAATGAAAAGGCAAATATTGCAAGCCTTATTTTTTTTCTTTTCTAAACCAATCTTCCTACGCTACTGTCCCTTTGCATGACATATCTCTGCGTTCATCTTCAATAAACACACACACACACACACACACACACACACACACACACACACACACACACACACACACACACACACAGAGAGAGAGAGAGAGAGAGAGAGAGAGAGAGAGAGAGAGAGAGAGAGAGAGAGAGAGAGAGAGAGAGAGAGAGAGAGTTGTTTGGTGATGAAAGAGACTGCAGTGACTAGGGACATTTTAGCAGGCAATATCCACAAAGAAACACACCACTATACAGTGCCATATTGCATAGTCAGCTGGGAGCACTGTGGCACTGCACTAGATCAACATTATATTGGTTACGTGTCAGGACTCTGGTCTTCAGCTTGATCAGAAAAGTTTAGAGACTGTGCTAAAATGATTGGTTTTCACTGGTGTGTGATTAAACCTCATTGATTGCTGTGTGTGCAGTGCTCTGCTGACATAGTACTGCACCACATGGGTGGCTGCATTTATTCTCAGATGCTCAAATATGTCATTAGAACACTATGAGGCATCATCATGTTATAGTTGTTATAGTTGTAGTTTTGAGGTTAGGTTTAGGTATAGTTTCTGTGGGGTTAAGGTTAGGGTTAATGTTAGGGTTAGGCACAGTTTTAGTGAGGTTATAAGGTTAGGATTAGGGTTAGGGATAGGCATATATAACCACACCCACCTTGGCAAAACACCAAAGAAAGATGTCCTGGGAGTCCTGGGTGTGCACTCCCCTCACTGGAACCCTGTATCCACTTATAAATACTTAGCAATTTGGTTGTACAAAACACTACGTTTTATACAACACATTGAATGCCTTGCGAAGAAGATAAAAGTTGCATTGAGTTTTTACATGTCTGCTAGGAAAGGATTGCTGTACTTAATCAGCTTGACTATGGTGATACTGTTTATAGGTTTGCCTGTCACTCTACTTTAGCTAAGCACAACCCCCTCAGAAATTGTGAAAAATAGCAAATCTACAGGCTCACAAGGCGTTGCATTGCAACGCGTTGTGAGCCTGAGCCTGTAGATCGGATGGTTTTGCTACTTTTGCTTGACACTCGTGTTCCCGTTACATTCCCG
The DNA here is from genome assembly GCF_963454915.1 of Gymnoscopelus microlampas. NCBI lineage: Eukaryota > Metazoa > Chordata > Actinopteri > Myctophiformes > Myctophidae > Gymnoscopelus > Gymnoscopelus microlampas. Next base: position 31,687,869 of record NC_139939.1, read on the forward strand.
ACATTCAATGGGGCTGACTGCCTTCCAAAGTTTGCTGGCCCTGAGTAGGCAACCCGGCCTGGTGGAGACCTGTGCTCCGAGGAGCACACTTTTCTAGTTACTATTTATGAAGCTATCCTTGGCAAGCTGCCTACAGTATGTACATAAATTCTAAGTTTTTATTTTCACAGAGTAGACATAACTTATTTTCTTAAAGGTCGTTGAAGCCCCTGTGGCAGGCAAGATGAACTTATTATCATCAAGGTCATATCAGTGTCCATGGTCATGGAATTACTTGCAACTCAAACTTTCTTTACCAGATTGTAAAAGGTGGATAATGGATATGCAGCGCTGTCTTTGTTCTGCTCATGATTTTTTATTGTATGTTATGTTTGGTTTGAATAATTGCTGCAAAATTCTGTTGTTACTGTTGCTTTATTTAGTTGTTTTTTTATACTGCTTTGGCCCTGTCTTTGCCAAGTCTCACTTGCAATGTTGGGAGTAATGCATTTCTCGCAAGTAACACATTACACTTTGTGGTAACTAACTAGTGACTAGTAACTAACTAGTGAAACTATAAGTTCTTCTCCTCTTGCCTGGAGCTGCCAGACAAGAGGAGGAAAGGCCAAAGAGGAGGTTTATGATGCGTCGAGAGAGGACATTCAGGTGGCTGGAGTGACCGAGGAAGACGCAGAGAACAGAAGCAGGTGGAAACAGATGATCCACTGTGGCGACCACTGATGGGAATTAGCAGAAAGAAGAAGTAGTGAAACTAATTACTTTAACAATTCAATAACGTAGTTACAATTACTGAAATGTAAATGGGTTCGTTATTCACTCGCTACTTTATGTGAAAAGAGCAGACGACTTCAGAGGATTATAAGGTTTATTATCATGGGCAAATATACTCTCACTAATTGCAGAGGCATGACCCACCCTATTCTGCCTCTGATTGATTTAGATTTTGGCATGAGCAGAGCTTTTGAGAGTGTAAATTAACTGATATTTGGCAACTAACCATGCTAATCTATTTTTGTTAAATATCGATTTGTATCGGACAGATACAAATCGGTTTCATCACCGTTATATTTATAGTTTCCATCTTTCCACACACAATTTACAGTGTAACATCACAACAAGGCAGGGTGGGAGAGAAAGTGAGAAAGAGAGGTGTAGCTTGACGTGTTCCCCTCAGGCGTTAGTAGAGATAAGAGTCATATACTGTACAGAGCTAGCTGCAACACTCTGGCACTGCAGGCAAAGGCACTGCAAGAGAGGGGCTAACTTGATGTAGGTATAACTTGAAGTTGTCTAAATCATGCAAGCGCACAAAATGTCAATATGAGATGTTGTCAGCAAGATGTAACATTTTACAACAATGTTACATGAATTGGCCAGAAGAAAAAGTTTGCATTGTTTGTTTCCTCAAACCACGGATACATTTAATGTCAACGTTTCTGAACCAATATGTTTCATGCCAACATTTCTACATGCGGACATTGTCGACTCAATGTAGCCTAGTCTCATTTACTTTCATTATCAAGTACTATGTACAGTTTCAAAATAGATTAGAACTAATTCCCACATAGTTTGAAGTAGTATTGCAGCCTGCAGATGCAGCCTGTGGATAATATTGGCTAATTTAGGAGTGCAACGTCAAGACATTCCCTGATGGAGAAAGCCAGTCTTCCCTTGGAGACACAGAACTTGAACAAAATGGAGCATGCAAGTGATAAAAGGGTATACTACTTGTCGGAAGCTCTTATGGCTGTGCCTTGAGATACAGCGGTACTAGAAGTCTAGTGAAATCCCCTTGCCATGCAGCCTCTGAAATAATGATATACTTGTCCACTATAGCAAATGGACAAGTGATAGCCTGTGATAGAATTGATTGCACAAATTAACTCTTCTGGGTCAACTGAGGACAGAGGGAAGGAGGGAGTAGATGTGTTTCAGTGGGGGTTCTAATTTATAAACCTACATTAGAACATGATTCTAGCAGGAGCCAACAAGGTACTGTGTATTAACCAACACCATTTACAAACAATTCACACATGACAGAAGCTATAGCATAACCTTCCAGCTAGCAGATATACTCACAGACACTGCCTGTAACATCCAGCTGGTAAATATAACCCCCGGACTATACCATCACCTCCATAATACAGGGCAGTGGCACATTCCCCCTCTAACTCTAATACACCCTTCAGCAACATTTACAGATAATCAATCACCAATTACAAATACAATACCAAAACAAATCTAAATATATGTCTAATCAGCTAAATAAATTCCAAACAAAAACACAAACCTACATTACGCCTCCAACCATACCCCTCTCTCTTCCCTGGCCCCTTGGTACAGCCTGACAAGTTAATTGCCAGGCTTAACACCCTGATGGACATCAGCTGGCTCCTGAAGCTCCCTTCTCCTGGTTGTACACTGGACTCTTCTTTTGGCCCAGGTGGCCGTGGTTTTGAGGTTAGGGTTAGGCATAGTTTCTGTGAGGTCAATGTTAGGGTTATGGTTAGGCATAGTTTTTGTGAGGTTAAGGTTATAGGCATAGTTTTGGCGAAACACCAAAGAAAGAGGGAGTCCGGGGTGTATGCTCCCCTGAAACCCTGTCTCTAGGAAGCAGACCTCAAAGAGAGGATGATTAGGATTGCCACAATAACAGCATAACTCAATAACCCAAATAAACTTAATGTATTAGCATGTCTTGGCAATCACAGGCAGTTACAGCAAAATGCCATGGATATCTAAGGGCACTAATATGTCCCTATAGAGGGCATCAAGAACACACTGTAAAATCCAGAGTGTCCATTTAATTCTGAGTTAAATGAAATGGATTTTTCAGTCCAGAAACTTTATGCAAAATCTTGTATGTGATTAAGAAGGTTTTAGGTCACACATGTCCATAATGCATTATGCATTATAGTCAAGCTCTCATAAATATTCATAATGCTTTATAACAATAATGAACGCAACGTGCTGTAAGCTTGTAGATCTGTTATTTTCTGCAAAGGTTTTCCCCAGAATACAGATTTATACAGCTGGCCAGTTCTGTCCTCTTACTGTCTGCCTCTGTGCATCTCCATCAAATCTGTCACCTTTATGTCTGAGACCACCAAGCACTGATAGATTGAAGGAGAACACAGTAAATATCTCTCTCTATCTCTCTCTCTCTCTCTCTCTCTCTCTCTCTCTCTCTCTCTCTCTCTCTCTCTCTCTCTCTCTCTCTCTCTCTGACTCACAAACACACACAAACACACACACACACACACACACACACACACACAGGCGCGCACGCACACACACACACGCACACGCACACGCACACGCACACGCACGCACACACACACACACACACACACACACACACACACACAGTGCGCACAGTAAATATGCCTTTTGTCAATAGCTGTCCACATCAGCGAGAAGCTCATAGTATTTTGCTGATGCACTCACTTCTGGAATCAGTGATTCACATTCGCTGAGATAAAGGATTTGGACCTGTTAAATCTTATCAGACTCCTGTGTGTGTGTGTGTGTGTGTGTGTGTGTGTGTGTGTGTGTGTGTGTGTGTGTGTGTGTGTTTTGAGCTTGTGTGCTTGCACGCAATAGTAAATAAGGGTGACTGTCCCCTGTCATGGACAATATGTAATAGTGTTCTCAGACTGCTGACAATTAAGTCTTATCAATGTAGTGTTCACCATTATGTAACTTATAGTTGGCAGATGATATCAAGAAGTATTCATCTCACACACACACACACACACACACACACACACACACCCATGCAACCCCACGCGCACAAACGCGCGCGCATTTCCTACTGCACAAAAGTAAACTGCTCAGTACTGTATATACTTTGCTGGGCTGCAGCAGCAGTTTCTCTCTTATCAATCTGGCAACCCATTCGGGGGAAAAAAGAAGAAAAAGATTCTTTCTTTCTGTCTCACATACACACTCACACACATGCATACGCTTAAGGCCAGTCCACACGCACCAATGATTTGCGATGCAACTCCTTGCAACTACTTACAACCTTTATCCCAAATGGCAGTTGCAAGGTGTCATTGTTGGACTGGCCTTTACACACAGACCAACAGCAATGTCCATCGATAGGATGCAAGACTGTGTTTCACTCCAGCCTTTTTCTTACAGATAAGTCCACTGACCATGAACTGGTTTCATATTGTGTGTGTGTGTGTGTGTGTGTGTGTGTGTGTGTGTGTGTGTGTGTGTGTGTGTGTGTGTGTGTGTGTGTGTGTGTGTGTGTGTGTGTGTGTGTGTGTGTGTGTGCGTGCGTGCGTGCGTGCGTGCGTGCGTGGGTGGGTGGGTGCGTGCGTGCACACAGAGATGGTAGCCTACTGCCCAGTGCATTCACTCACACCACTGATGTGAACAGACAGATAAACCCATAAGCAGTTCAGACTCAGAGGACGTATCCTAAGTTGCAAAATAGATTCCTCAGAGAGACTGGGGAAGATGCAACTGACTTACAGTACCCAAGAGAGATTACAGGTAAAATCAGTGACTCGATAAGTTTCCATTGAGACACAACACAAATGGTTTGGTTTCCATACGTTTTGACTTGATTCTTCAGGGCCAGGCTAATAGCATTATGGTGTTAGCACTGTTGTGTAGTACTTTGGACCAACATATCAAGGGGGCATATTTTGGAACTTTTTCAAGGAAAGTCACAGAATAAATACATTATAATGAAATGGTATTTTTCCATCTTTGAAGATTAGAAAAGTACATGTTTTTATTTCCAAATCCCACATCCCCATCTTCATCCCCCACCTTCTTTTAAGTACTTAACTACTTCGGTTACCCCATACTGTTACCCCATACTGGCACATCTTAGTTCAGTCTTCCAGGATGGCAATTTTCCCATCTAGAACAGCAATAAAATGTGTTCTTCCGACTAATAGTTTCTGTCCTCCTTTCCTCTTGCTGTGAAAGTTGTTCCAACAGTGCTTAGCCTCCTCTGTGGTATGATGTTCAGCTCAGTATAAATCTGGCCAGGAATCAGACAAGAGTTGTGGCTGATTCCCAAATTGGATCTATCATGTGACTCTTTGCTTCCTCCCTCAACCCTCCACAATTTAAGAGGATTGTCTAACTGGCAGGACAATGGCTAGGTCGGACAATACATAATGATAGGTGTTCAAACTTGCGTCAGACTTATCTGGATGAAGAAAATGAAGTGGAGAGGCTTTCAGCAAATTTGGTCAGATAATATACTGGCTACAGAGGGAGTCTACAGTGTAATCACTGCTCTTTGAAGAAGTGGTTTTATGAATATCCTACTCTTCGAGGATAAACTCATCAAGTTGGCTTTGTCCTACTTGATGCTAGTATTAACCACTTAAACCCTGTACTTAGTTGATCATATTCCCAAGGGCTCTTTACTAGGCCTCTTCCTGTTTTTGCTGTATTTTTGCAGAATGTCAGCCCCTGAATAGGGATGCTAGAGTTCATTTGGTTAATAGACAAGATTCACGGCCGATAAGCAAAAAGGATTTTCATGGTATTAGAGTAGATGTTATATAACTAGACTGGCAGAGTTGAAGAGAAGAGCTTCAATAGCTGTGGTGGTCGGGTACTTTTTCCATTTGAGAGTGTAGAGCACAAATGTAACCAAGGGTCCATTTGATTCAATTTGTACACTCTAAGAGTTACTTGTAGTCACCGGCACAGCATGTTACAGAAGTTCCACAAAACGTGCCATACTGTCTTTTGAGAATGCCAATGCTTGCCAGCTGAACCTTAGCCACTTTCAACCTGACATTTGAGCAAGTTCAGTCGGCTAACTCACAAATAGATAGATAACATTTTATTTATAAAATGTAAATACATGGGTGATTATATTTGATCTTGGCTGAGTTGGCTCTGCTATACATTACTCCCTGCTCAGCACATTAGAAGACAACCATTTAAGAGCACAGAGATATTCCAAATCTTCCACATTTCTCCAAACATTTAAAAAAAAATCACAAAGTTTCGAAATGTTCAACATTTTCGAAAAAATAGCGGATATATTAGATATTAGATAGTTTCCCTATTTGTCATACATAGAAGTATATGGCTTAAGTGGTTAATGATTTGATATATGATTTTGCACAGCGAAAAGCCCTGAAGGTGTGGTGCGCCAACACCAGATCTAGTCAAGCAGCCCATCACTATCTTGATTTAACTTGGGAAATGTTAATGCATTCCATCTGTGACTATAATGTAATATAATAGTTGCCTATTGCTAGTGGCCCAATAATATAATTGTGGCGTCAACTGTGTAGTCGTGCATTTCACTGTTGTCAAGCTAGTGCCTCAAAATGCTTCTCCCGTTTGCAATTGACATTACGTCACCATACATTCTGGTTAAGTGATGCAGTACGGGCTGATGCTTTGACTATCCTACATTGGAGCCAGGTGTTAGCTCATTACACCAATGTCCATAAGGTTCAACCAACATGTCATTCAACACTGGAGAAAAATATCACCTTTATTGTAATTTTTTCTTTCTTTGACATACTGTAAAATAAAGCTTTTCACTTTTAGCTGTTCTGTTATCTACTGAAAACATGTGCATTATACTAAATAACTCCTCTTTATTTTCTTGTCCTTTAAGGCAGTTACAGAGAGTGAGCTTCCCAGAGGAATTATAGGACAAAGATGTGGACACATTTAGAACAAACATTTATAGAATAATCATTTATACGCCTAGTACAACAAAGTAAGAAAGGTGTGTGTGTGTGTGTGTGTGTGTGTGTGTGTGTGTGTGTGTGTGTGTGTGTGTGTGTGTGTGTGTGTGTGTGTGTGTGTGTGTGTGTGTGTGTGTGTGTGTGTGTGTGTGCACGCGCGCCACCACCACGCTGCAAGAGTGTGACAGATAAAAATAACTATATTTTCAGTTCTTCTAAATGTTTTAGGTTGGGCCCTTTTCGCTTTCTTTTTTTCTTACTTATTTAGACGTACTTTCTTTACTGTAAATGTTATTAGGCATTGCTTTCAGGATTTTTCATGTGATATGACACATAAGGAGAAAGTGGGGGGATGTACAAAGAATGCACATTCTTCAGAAGGAAGACAATGCATTAATTATTTTAGTCATTGCTTGAGAGAGGTGAGATGTAGCTAAGGTAAAAAGCTTTCAAGGAGAATATGAAAGAGAGAGCTATATGTGCTGTAAATACTTCATGAGTAGATGAGTGGTTCTGAAAGTGTCCTTGCTTTGTCATGTAGACGCTTGGCTTGAGAAGTGCAGAGCTGAACAAAAAAAAAGTCTCAAAAAGGTGCATTGTCCACAGTAAGGTACCCTTAGCTGTCTTATGGCTTACAGAGTCTCATAATGCCTGTATGAAGGGTGAACAGTAATGAGAGAGAGCAAGGCCTCCTGAGACCTTGTATTGCTTTGGCACATGGTTCATTTGTGAGTTTCTGTGAGAGTCGTCTTTTGGTTGCTACAGGGTTTCCTTTCCCATATTCCAGGGGCTCTCAAAAATCTCCAAACCTGTAGAGAGAAAAGTCAAGTTATAAAATATAAATATAAAAAGCCTTAATGAAGACATTCTTATGTTGATAATTAATATTAAAAAGAAGAAACAGAATAAGAAGAAGAAGCAAGGGGAGGAGAAGAAGAAGACATTTTAATTGTGTTGCACATTTCATACACAACATGGAGCTTTTCATTAAAGAGACAGGAAACATCTAAATAAAGAAAACTACTTACAGTACACATAAAAAAACACAGCTACAATTCTTAAGTAAAGCAAATAATAAGACAATTTATTGGAAAGTAAAATGAAATAAATTGCCTTCAAAATGTTGCTAGGGAAGGTTAAGATGTTTGTGTGTAGATGTAAGTTGTTTTGTTTCTTTGTTTTTTACATTTCAACAGATCCTGCCTCTCTAATATTTTTGGGTAAGGAGTTCCGTAATTTGTTAGCATAAAGCTGCCTCTCTAGTTTTCTTTTTTTTTGTAGGGTTATGCATCTAGCATGCCTGCAGTAGAGGATTTAACAGCTTGTGAAGGAGTTCTGTGTCATTAAAAATCCATTATTAGGCTACAGCACATCAGCCAGTAATCTTTAGCCCAACTTCTCTGTGACAGCAAGCAAGTAGCCTTGGGAACCAACAATTCCCAAGCCACAAGGCTCATAGATCAGGAGCCTACGGGGCTGATCACACTGGAAAAACGCAATGGCGTTCGCACTGCCTTTTCTGTGCAGTCTACGAAGCAGAGCACCTTTCTGTCTTGATATTGCCTGTCACTCATTCTCAGGTCCCGCCCTGATCACACAAGAGTTCCCTCTAAAGCAATCTCTTTGCCTGCTCACCAACTCTCAACTCATTTTCCCAACTTTAGGCTAAAACAGTGTCCAGTGTGATCGGACCCCAACTACTTTCCGTAGTGTGTAGCCAACAGCCCTTGGACATGATGCTAATATGTCGCAGGGACTAATCCCCAATCCAACCCTGTGGTGCTGATTGCCAGCCAAGCATGGAGGCATTGGGTGACATTTTTATAGTCTTTGGTATGACTCAGCCGGGGATTGAACCGCCAGCCAGCCAGTCTCAGGGCGGACACACTGATTGTACCAGCCTCAATTAATTCAAGGAACAAACAATAAACATTTATATCACTCTCTGATGTAACATTTACACTCGTAAACTTTAAACATTTCCTTTTAATTTTCTTAGCTTAGAAATTGTGCTTCATTTCTTTGTATTACTTTATTTGCATTTGAATGTCTCACATTAGGATGGCTACCTGACAAGGCCTTATGTTTTTTTTATTTTGGGCACTCCTGCACATTTCCCACTGCCGCTACTACCGCCGCTAGCCGAGGCCTCCAGGACCACACTGTCCAACTGCCAGGCAGATGGTCCTCCCAAGCTTACCAGAGCTACATCCGCACAAACCTCCAGGACCTCCGAATAGCCCATAATTCCCTAATTTAGCCGTTGCTCTTTTACTTTCTTTTGGGGGTAACAGACAGTCCATGTGTGCTGTGCTGACTACACCAACGACCATCCATGTGTGCCGTGCTGACTACACCAACGACCGTCCATGTGTGCCGTGCTGACTACGCTAACAACCGTCCATGTGTGCCGTGCTGACTACACTAACGACTGTCCATGTGTGCAGTGTTGACAACGCTAACGACCTCCTCAAAGACTCCAGGGTCGGCGACCCTCCCCTGAACCCTCCTCCCCTCCCTCCCCCTCCATTACATTCATTATTTATTCAATAAAAACCCTTAAACTTTCATAAAGGTGTGTTTCTTCGCATAGTGAAACCATTTTATATAAAGCGACTAACCAACTGAGAGCTTTATAAACAAGCAGAGGAAGGACTTTAAAAGTGACTCTGGAAGACACAAGTATAGCAGCAGGGTTCTAAAGGAGCTGTCACCAATGGACTTTTTAGGAATACCTGTAAAATGTGCATTGTACAAGTCCAAACCACTTGAGATAAAATGATCAATTATGTTGAGCTGCTTCGTGGTAAATATGTCAAGTGTTACAAAACAGTATTTGTGATTTTTAAGCATTCTTTTAAGCAGTAACAACATTCTTAATCGACAGCAAAAACACTGTTTGTTTGTTTGCTGGCTTTCCTGGTGTCTGGTGCCCCTTCCTCAGACAGCGTGGGTATCATTGCGTGCATTTGTGTGTGTGTGTGTGTGTGTGTGTGTGTGTGTGTGTGTGTGTGTGTGTGTGTGTGCTTACGCCTGTCACAGTTATTAAATAATTGCCTAATCGTAATTATTGGACATTATTTTGCATAATCGTCATAATCATCAATCGTTTTCACGTTGAAAGATTTTCACATATTTTCAAACATTTTCCAAAAATAGCATAAATAGCAGATGAACAAGCTTACAACGCGTCACGAAGTGACGCGTTGTAAGCTTGTTGATGAGCTTGTTGATAAGCTTGTAGATGAGCTATTTCTGCTATTTTTTATTAAATTTTTTGTAAGTATAAGATTATTAAATATGTCAGTAATTTCTTTGTATATTTCAATTATTTGTCATATCTGCCCTGTGCATCTTTTGATTACAAAGCGTAAAAGGCAAACAGAAATTCAGTTTTTATTCATATGTTACAATTAATGTTCAATGCCAAAAACACACATTAACAATCGTTAATCGCAATTATTTGTGGGACAATTAATCATCAACTTCGTAATCGTGACAGCCCTATGTGTGTGTGTGTGTGGGTGAGTGGGTGCGTGCGTGTGTGCGGGCGTGCGTGCAGGCGTGGGGCAGGCGGGCGGGCGTGCGAGCATCACTCACTCAGTGTCGTCGGCAGTGGGCGTGTTGTAGCTCTGGAAGAGCGGCTGCATGAAGAGTCCCAGGGTTCCCACCACACACACCAGGATGAAGATCCATAGGAACAGACGGTCTATCACCATGGCGACATACTTCCAGTCCTCTATGATCTGGAACCGAGAGAGGTAGACGTCAGACTATTATGGGCTGGGGAGCTGGGAAAAAAAGAAAAGGGTAAATGGTGTGTGTAGAAACAGATGTTTAAGGAGAGCGGCCATGTTTCACCTGCTCTGCGCCAACACATTATAGCCTCTGACTGCTTTGTCAAAGCTTTGTGGGCTACTTTCAAAACCTCCTTTAGGACTCATCTGCACAGTGGTTCTCAACCAGTGGTCCTTGAAGGGGTTCCACGGGTCCATTTGGTTTCATTTTACGCTCTCAAGAGTTACATTATTGTTAACATCTGCATTACGTCATTTACAAGAAGTCACACAATTAGAGAATGTAGAAGAATTGTTATTTTGATCAACGTTTGCCTGTTATCTCTCCTAATGGTACCACATCAATACAGCATGGAATTGTGGAAAAAATATGTAAAAACTAAATATTCAACGCTTTTGGTCTGAGAGTCTAAATCTCATCAAATGGTGCATGGTTCGTGGCTCAAATGCTGAATAAATAATGGACCTAGATATGAAAAAGGTTGAAAACCACTGCTCTAAGACAATGATATAGATTTAGTTGCATTTGTCTGTGACTGGTCTACAATAAAATGGAGAAAACTGTCTATCACTCTGTCCTCAGTCCGTCCCTCAGTCCGTCCCTCAGTTAGATTTTTCACTTTTCCCAAATGTAAGCAGTTTATTAGCATTTATAGCCATGGACTATAGGATCTGTAGTCACGGTCACGGTCCCATAGCCCAGACAGATGTCCATGCCATGGTTTTATTGGTTGCTGGTTGCAAGGGTGACATCATGACCAATTGGCGTACAGGGACATTCATACAGTTACGTGGCCATTCTCATCCAGTTATTTTCCTCCTCAGTGGGTTGGTCAATCGATCTGAAACTGTGCACGGACATTGAACATTACTGACCAAGCAGGATTTTTCACTTTTCCCACATTCAAGCTGTTTATTAGCATGCTTGCCACGAGCCATGGGATGTAGTCACGGTCAGGCACCCAAGTCTGCACGTAGATGGGATTAATCCTTAATTAATTCGAATAATTTAGTTCATTTGATCAAACAATTTGGGATGTTAAGAGGCCTGCTATTTCGGCTGTCAAGTAAGAAAATGTGAGATGAATTATAAAATGAAAAGTGTTGGATATTCTGGAAAGAAGGTTTGCCGAGTCTAACAGCAAGGGCACGCACGCGCACACACACACACACACACACACACACACACACACACACAAACCTTCATAATCAGCCAGGCCTTGCAGTCGAGAAAGTATGCCTATGACTATTTTTACGCAAGATCTGAACATTACATAAGATTTAATTCTAATCCTGAAAATGTGAAGGCAATTATGAGTCTCAGCTTGATTATTAAGGAATTAGTGGAAGTTAAATAAAGCATTTCAAATCCGTATGTGTTGGTGTGTTCTGCACTGAACAATATTTATTTACTGAAGAAGCCTGATATTTTCAGAGGAGAAAAGATGATTGACAGAATGAGATGAAGACAGCAGATATGGATCATTTAATATAAGGGATGGACGTCACTATTCTTCCATTCTCTCTCTGATAACCTCTTTTGTCCGACATTCTCCCTCATTCTTCATTCCCGCTCACAGCTTTATCCTTATCTGCCTCCCTCAACTCATTTTATCAGCCCCTCATCGCTTCAGTTCTTCCATCCATAATTAATTCTATCAATCCTTCCTTCCTTTATTGCTTCCTTCCTTCCTTCCTTCCTTCCTTCCCTTCTTCTGTCCTTCCTTCAATCATTCCTTCCTTCCATCCATTAACAATGATTTCCTTCTAACTTCCTTCCTTTCTTCTGTCTTCCTTCCATAATTCCATAACTTCCATAACTCTTCCTTGCCTCTGTCCTTCATTCTTTCACTTCCAGCTAATCTTCCTGGATTCCTGGTTATTTTCAGCATCCATTTGCATCCTTCCTTACCGATTCGTCGTCGTCCTCCGTCCTCATGTGCTCGGCGATGTATCTCACTCCGTCCACCGCCTCCTCCAGGTCCGCGTCCCACTGGACGGCCACGCGCCTCCGGAAGTCCGGGATCCCCCCGCCGGCGTCGGGGATATCGCCCACCTTCCAGCCGCACCTGCGGGCCGACTCTTCGTTCACGTAGAAGGAGTCGGTGTCTGTCCTGATGCTGCCCAGTTTGATCTCGGAATACTGCTTCCGTTCGCCGCCGCCGGTGGGACCGGCGTTGCGACCCGCCGCGTACTTCCGGCGGAGTCTCTCGCGGGCGTTGGAGGAGCCCGGGCGCCTCATGAGGAGGAAGGCCGGGAGGCGCACCAGGAAGAGACGCTTGACCCAGTCGGGCATGCGGTGGGTGGACGGGGAGCGGTGGTGCACGTTGAGGACACACACGCTGGTCACGATGGAGAAAGTGACGAGCACCATGGTGAACATCAGGTATTTCCCTGGGAGACAGAAGGGGAGGGTTAATACACTTGTAAGCATGCTGACACACACATACACAAACATACACACATTCTTGATTTACAAACCTTTAGGGAGTTAAATTCACCCCATATACCCCTACCCACAAACTGCACTAAATTTTAATTAAGGACACAAAGTCTGTTCTCAATTTGACCTGCAGTTTCAATTTAAAGGGATAGTTCATCCCCAAAATGACTTTTTTTCTATCGATTAGTCACCCCATGGATATGTTTTTTTTTTTTTGTCGCATTCCTAAACCAATAATTTGATGACCGGCAGTGGTTCTGGTACCTTAACCGCTGCCTACCGGTTCCGGTACCTTAACCACTGCCTACCGGTCCGCTGGTCATCAAATTATTGGCATAGGATTGCGACAAAAATAAAAAAAATATCCATGAATTCAAGTCTCCATGCGGTGACTAATTCAATGGAAAAAAATATATTTTTTGGGTGAATTATCCCTTTAACTTCAACTCAACTGGTTTGATATCCAAAAGCTTTTTCACAAATGTGGCCTACATGTCAGGAACACCTAGTCCTAGACTAACCTATAAGTGGCACAGCCAGAGACGTAGGCGGCACGATCTTAGATATCAGCAACAGGAACACAGTCAGCGCCAGCAGCACAGAAATAGTCAGCGTCATCTTCTCCCCGCAGTCGGACGGCAGGTAAAACACCAGGATGGCCAGAGACGTGATGAGCACACAGGGGATGATGAGGTTGATGGTGTAAAACAGCGGCTTCCGCTTGATGACAAAGTCGTACGTGATGTCCAGGTAGGTGATGTCGTTGGGGTCTTCGTTCTTGCGCGCCGGCAGCGACACGATGTCCCACTCGCCGCTGGGCGTGAAGTCGTCGCGGCTGGCGAAGTCGCTGGTGAGGATGAGGTCCAGCTCGGTGTGGTCGTAGGTCCAGGAGCGGAACTTGAGCGTGCAGTTCTGCTGGTCGAAGGGGAAGTTCTGGACCTCGATGGCGCAGGCCGACTTGTAGATGGCCGGCGGGAGCCAGAAGATGTCCCCCGTGTTGGAGACCACGGCGTTGCAGTAGAAGGACACCTCGTACACGCCGTCTGCACTGTTTGGGGGCGGGGGGAGAGTGAGAGAGCGTCAGATAAGGCCACACAACCAAAGCTGAACTAAACCGTCCTTTTAACCCAATAAGACCAGGAAGTGTCATTTTTAGATTTCTTTGGCTATCCAAAAATAGCAGATCTACAAGCAGGGCCGGACTGGGACCAAAATTCAGCCCTGGCATTTAGCCGTTTTGTCACCGGGGGGGGGGGGGGGGGGGGGGGGGTGCATTTGCCCGGTACGCCAAATGGCCAGTCCGCCCCTGTCTTGTAGATCTGTTATTTTTAAAGAATCGTGAAAATTTGTGCAAATCTTTCAATATATATATTTTCAAAGCGAACATTTATGAATCAAATCTTTGCTTCTGGGGGGGGCCCTGGAACTACATTTTTGGAAATATTTATTTTATATTTAAAAAAATAACTGTTAGGATTAAGAAAACGTTTTTTTTTTTTGGGGGGGGGGGGGGGGTGATCATGCTAACATGAATTACATTAATACTGTAGGGTTGAAAGTGGCTGGCAGCAGTACACATAGAGTAAGGGAGGCTAGAATATAGCTGAATCACGGTCTTATATAAATATATTTTTAAATGGCTTACTATTTGATCAACACTCACCCCTGCTCTCTCTCTCTCTCTCTCTCTCTCTCTCTCTCTCTCTCTGCCAGTCCAAACATTAACAATGAAGAACAGTTAAATACTGTGAGAGACTTATTTGAACTCAGCTAACCCTGGAGGCAACTTCAAAGACCCACTATAGTTCCTAGCCTGTATTACCACAATCAGATATTATTCTTCCCCCTGCAAAGGGATGAGCTGATAATGAAGCCAGATTATCCAACATTCATTAGCCAATCATTAATCCCTCAACACCTCAGCTGTCTGAATGACAGATAATGTGAGGTAATATGTGCAAAAACTAAATAATAATAATAAAAGATGAAATTAAATAATTACTTTTTACACACACATAATTAAATAAAACTTCAGCATAGAAACCAAAGCTTATTTTAGCAGCATGATTTCAGCTCTTATGTTTTGGAAGGGAGTGTCTGAAACCTCTTAATGGAATGAAAGAATTTCATCCAGTTAACTTATTCAGCGTACATTATAACGTTTCAGACAGGATTGGAAGACTTGGTTCTATTAGGTGTGATGATGAATTTGGCACGCACGCACGCACACACACACACACACACACACACACACACACACACACACACACACACACACACACACACACACACACACACACACACACACACACACACACACACACACACACACACACACACGAACACACCAACCTACTTATTGTAGAGCACTATATCAGGAAGCCAGATGTGTTTGGATGGGATTCGTAGTTTTTTGATGCCTTCATACTTGTCTGGGTCCCACCTCAGCCTGTAGTCATTCCATTCCTGGAGAGACAGTGTTCACAAACACTTAAGCCCAATTCATACGCTGTCGAAATAGCTGACCTACAAGAGAGCTTGTAGGTCTGCTATTTTCGGCGTGCGACACTGCCACGCGACATGAATTAACTGTAGCCTCCCTATTCTGGGCATGTCATGATAGGTGAACATTCTGCAAAAATTGCTGAGCATTCTGCGAAAATAGCCGATCTACAAGCTTGCAACGTGTCACAACACGATGCGTTCTTGTGACCTTGTAGATCAGCTATTTTTGGCTAAGTGATTTGGTATAGAGGGAAAAAATGAGGGCACCAAGTATAGATCCCCAAGGGAACCTGGTCATCGGGGTTTAAGTGGTTAACTTAAAGAGGGTTACAAATGGATTCAAAACTGGATTCACTGAGGATGTCGCTCTGTAGCTGATGCTGCCACTTAAAAGTATGTACAGAATACAAATAATGATTCATCTATTATTTATATTGATACACTTTTGTTGAGCTTCTTTCATTAAACTAACAATATTATGATTATGTGTAGGCTATTATATGCGTTCATGTGTATGTGTGTACTGTACTGTATGTGCAAGACTGTTGCAGAATATACAGTAGGTTAAAAGGAAAGCAACAGTGAGATATAGAGAGGAGATGATTTCGGTGACTTTTTGTTGACATACAAATGGTGAGAAATTAAAGGAAAACCCCAGAATAACTGAGTGGAGAAACAAATGCATCTGCTTCCAAACAGTACTGCAAATAAAAATGTTGAGCAGACCCAGCTGACCTCAATTTTGTAAAGAGGGTTCATTTTTGGGACTGAGAATGTCAATCAATGCCAGACGTGATCAGACTGTGTCGGCAAGAGCATTCTTTCGACAACTACATAGAGAGGGATGCTATTAGCATGGTGGCAGTGCATAAACCCCTCATTACAAAGACAAACGCACAAACCAATGGAACTGGCCTACAGAGATATGGAAAAAGATGATATGGTCCTTTTTTTCTATCGATTAGTCACCCAATGGAGCCTTAAATTCATGGCTATTTTTTTGTTTTTGTCGCATTCCTAAGCCAATAATTTGATGACCAGCGGACAGATAGGCAGCGGTTCCGGTAGGAGACACAAAGGAGACTCTTTATGTCTTCTACCGGAACCGCTGCCAGTCAGCAAATTATTGTCTTAAGAATGTGACAAAAACAAAAACAATATCCATGAATTCAAGTCTCCATAGGGTGACTAATCGATAGGAAAAATAATAATTTTGGGGGTGAACTATCCCTTTAACTGATGAATATTGTATCAACACAGAGCAGTGACGACATACCTGACACAGCCATAAGTTGGTAGTCATGATCTGTTCTCTCTCGTTCTGCAAGTCACCAAAAGCAACCAGTCAAGACACATGAAGTACACCATAGCCACTGGATATCATGTGAATTACAGTATATGAAGCATTAGCTTTAGTTCAGACAGGCACCGAAGTTGTTACAGTCACATGTCCATATTCCCTCCAATCAGATAAGGCCACAACCAAAGCTGAACTAAACCGTCCTTTTAAACAGGCTGCTGTTCACTCTTCCATGATCAACATTGATTAGCCTGCTATCACCACCTGCCAGCTTGTCAGCCCTCCGCCTCCACCCCAGCCTCCTCCTGTATTAGCCTTTAGGAATTCATTAATGTGTCTCAGAATGTCCATAGGGGGCAGCAATGGCTCAGAAGGGTGGGGTGGGGTGGGGAGGTTGTCTGGATATCGTGAGGTTACTCATTTGATCCCCACTCCTCCTGGCATCAGGCAGAAGTGTCCTTGAGAAAGACACTGTTACTGTACTGGCTGTCAAAGTGGGTTGAAGGACCCACAGGGGTCCTCGAGGGGGTTTCAAAGGGCCCCCCGCTAAGTTATGAAAAGTTTTTTAAACACGTAAACGCTTCAACTCTATTTTATTTTCCAGCTATTTTCAAATAATTTTGGCAAATCTTGACAAACGTTATCAAATGTTCTCTTGGTGGTCCCAAGGGACAAACTTATTTTAAATGTGGGTCTGCAGACTAGAGATTAAAACATATTAATACAAATTGAGAACCAATTGTGTGTGTGTGTGTGTGTGTGTGTGTGTGTGTGTGTGTGTGTGCGTGCGTGCGTGCGTGCGTGCGTGTGTGTGTAAAAGTAATGCTGCATTGTAAAGCACTTAGGGGGGGAAAACGCTGTACAAATATTATAATTTTGTTATCAAACATAGCTGACATTCTGAATTATATGCCAGTAGCACATTTGTTATGGGTAGATATCATTTATTATTATAATTTCTTCTTTTTTTTCAATTACAAAATAATGCACGAGACGGAGTGCTATGAAACGAGATATTAGCACGGGACCAAAGGCTGAGTGCAATATACAGTACATCACCACACCAGAGTATTATGCGATTACACCACAGTTATATTTATAATTAGCAAGCAGAAGAAAGGACTACTACAGCTGGCGGGGGCCGTTGCTAGGTTACAGGTAAGGTAAACAAGGTGGTGGATGCCCTCAGTGTGTTATACTGTGATATATTGGAACTCATTAGAATGCCTCTCAGCCAATCGCAATGTGAGATCAGAAATAACTGTGGCATAATGATTATACAGCAATATTATTTCAATCTGTTGGAGTCCAAGCCCAGAGCATCTTAATCTAGAAGATGATGGTGTACTTACCACACTGATGAGCTGAGACAGGGACACCTGGATGGAGATGGTGACCTCCTGGCTCTTATTAACGGCAGGTCTAATCAGTTTGTTGTAACGCTCAGGGCTCAGCAGATAATTTACCAGCCTCTCCTCCGCATTCTCTGCCCCGCCGCCTGGACGAAACACACACACACACACACACACACACACACACACACACACAGTTTAATAGATTTTTAAATAGATTTGTCTTGCATCTTTTATGCTGTGTGTGTGTGTGTGTGTGTGTGTGTGTGTGTGTGTGTGTGTGTGTGTGTGTGTGTGTGTGTGTGTGTGTCTGTGTGTGTGTGTGTGTGTGTGTGTGTGTGTGTGTGTGTGTGTGTGTGTGTGTGTGTGTGTGTGTGTGTGTGTGTTTGTTTGTGTGTGTGTGTGTGTGTCAACTGCTTGTCCCATTTGCTATTTTGTTTCAAAAGCATTCTGTCAAATACAGTAAAAAGTAGGGGGAGAAAAAAAAAAGAAAAACAGAGGGAAAAGAAAGCAAATGCCATATCAGCTAGCGGCTTGCTTCATCTGTTGGAGGAGCATGAGCTGAAGTGGGTCGACATGCATTCCCCTCCAGAGGTAACACCAGAGACGGAAATGTCAACACACTGGAGGGGGAGGGAGGGGGGAGACAATAGAGAGACAGAGAGAGAGAGAGAGAGAGAGAGAGAGAGAGAGAGGCAAAATCCTAATGTGACCATGAATAGGCCACAACGAATAGGCTGACTGTCAACCAGCCAAAAACAGGCAAGGACATTTATGCTGACCATCATGCACTCTTCTCAAAGTGTGTGGGGATTTATGATGCCGCATTTGTGTACAAGAGAGACAGAGAGCAAGAGAGGCATAAAGAAGGAGACAGAGAGAGAGAGAGAGAGCGCCAAAGAGAGAGATTGTGTGTAATGTGCATCATGTACTCTACACTGTACTCATGATGCAAGAGAGGCAATGCAAACATACAAGCGTACTGTAGAGTCTACACAATGCGTGTGTGTTTGCATTGCCTCTCTTGTTACTGCAAGGTTTTCAGCCAAAGGAGCAAACAGAACCCACTCATGGATTGCCATGACGGACTCCCGAAGCGATGTGTTGCTCAGGCCTGCTGTATCATTTAAAATAACTTTGCCCCATCATGCTCTCAGCTGTTAGTGTTGTTATTTTCACATGGTTAACCCAGAGCTGAGAGGCCCAGTGATGCAAAGTTAACCTTAACGGCCATTTACATCACCTACTGTTCCTCACATTGCATGAGCGGCTGTGTGTGTGTGTGTGTGTGTGTGTGTGTGTGTGTGTGTGTGTGTGTGTGTGTGTGTGTGTGTGTGTGTGTGTGTGTGTGTGTGTGTGTGTGTGTGTATTGCCTGCATGTCTGATGTGTAAGCTGCATGTGCGACGGAGAGATGTATGTATGTTTAAGTGAAGGTTAACGCAAGAGTTAAGTACCTTTCAGCACTCCTCCATGTCATTACAGGCGGCCTCGGGGGCAGCGTGACGTGTATTTATTGCCTGATCACTGAGTGTCATGATGACTGTGTGTGCGCGGAGAGCAAGTACCGTAGCGACTGGGAGACGCTGAGGAAATACAGCATGTGTAATAATAGCATTGGCATATTTTTGGTCCTCTTGTGCTGTCACATTTCTGAGTGCATGTTAGCCTAAAGTGAAAGTATTATGCCGCTAAATGTCAAGGACATGAATGTTGCAAAGGCAGCCCCCATAATGCACACTGTGACAGTGGTGGAAAAAGTACTCAAATGTTTTACTTAAGTCAAAGTATGAATACTGCAGTGTAGAAGTACTCTGTTACAAGTAAAAGAACGGAATTCAAAATTGACTTGAGTAAAAGTACAAAAGTATTGGTATCAAAATATACTTCAAGTACCAAAAGTAAAAGTACTAAAATGTTTGAAGATCTACAAGCTCACAACGTTGAGCTTGTAGATGGGCTATTTTCAAATAGCATAGGTATAAAATAGGACTAAAGTGGTTAATGTATGTTTTATAATGTCATAATCTGCAAAGTAACTAGTAACTAAAGGTTTCAAATAATTGTAGTGGATTAAAAGTACAATATTTGCCTCTGTAGTGTAGTGGAGTAGAAATAAAAGTACTGAAAATAAGAAATACTCCAGTAAAGTAAAAGTACCTCAAAATTGTACTTAAGTACAGTACTTGAGTAAATGTACTTAGTTACTTTACACACCACTGCCTGTGAGTGTGGGCACACACACCCAAACACGAATACACTCACTATTAGATGTGCAAACAAACTCGCAAAAACGCATAAACCATATTCGCACAAACATCGACATACTGTAGGGAGCGAGGGCTCAGTGCGCCCTATAGGTGCATTTCAACATTTGAATAATTTAGACATGGATCTGTGCCCTGATGGATGCTGTAGAGTGATGGTTGAATATGTTGCCTGTCACAAGTGGTCTCCATCAAATGGACCTGTTTTTCCCAGACAATAAACGTATGTCATTAGCCCTGCTTTGTCTTCGAGGCTGTTTGTAATCATGAATAAAAGTCTGCGCAACAGCATTGCCCCTAAGTATTTAGTTCACTTTAAAACACAGAAATAATTACACGGTACAACGTTGTGTCATGTAATTCTATCTGTGTTTTAAAGTGAACTAAACACTTAGGAGCAATGCTGTTGTGCAGACTTTTATTCTTTTGAACTGTCACTTTGTGTCCAGCACCAGTAACGAACTGGATGTGCGCAACCCCTGTTTTGAATCACGACAAAGATGAGTGAAGACTCAGAGTGAGAGACAGACAAAAAGACAGACAGACAGGGAAAGGTATGTGTGGACATGTGCTGAGATGTTTGATCATGAGCTTCACACAGATCATGATCTTCACACAAATCTTTCACAGTCTTTTCATTTCTTTCATGTTTCACTGTGACCAATAGGCCAAATGTAAATGAGAGAATTATGTCACTTAAAAAAAAATAATAAGAAGAAGACCCCCCTGAATTAATACTGTGACCAGTACAAAGATGGACTTTATGTACAGTGTGTGTGTGTGTGTGTGTGTGTGTGTGTGTGTGTGTGTGTGTGTGTGTGTGTGTGTGTGTGTGTGTGTGTGTGTGTGTGTGTGTGTGTGTGTGTGTGTGTAGCCTACTGTATGTATGTATGTATGGTGGCATGTATATCTTCCTTTTGTGACACAAATGGAGGTCACACCAAAATGATTTATACTAAGTTTTTAGGTAGTTTCAGCAAGGTCAGGTAGGGAGAGACCATAAGGCTACCTGTAAATTATTGAGAGGCCATCTGATGTGGCATGTGGCTTTGTCTCATTTAAAATAGTATACACAGGACAACTCAAGCGTGTGTGTGCGTGTGTGTGTGTGTGTGTGTGTGTGTGTGTGTGTGTGTGTGTGTGTGTGTGTGTGTGTGTGTGTGTGTGTGTGTGTGTGTGTGTGTGCGTGCGTGCGTGCGTGCGTGCGTGCGTGCGTGCGTGCGTGCGTGCGTGCGTGCGTGTGTGTGTGTGTGTGTGTGTGTGTGCGGCTGTGCGCGTGCGTGCGTGTGTGTGTGGGCACTGAAGTTCAGTTTCTAAGTTAAGTTTCTGCATTTACATAAAGTCATAATTTAGTCTCATTCTCAACGGTATAATATATTCCTGATCATGAAACTCCAGAGGCACTAACATGGCCTAAAGCAGAGGGTTTAAATGTATGAACCCTATACCCTGACACACAGGCGACAGATGTGCTTTTCAGGACCATGGACAGAGCATTATTACCAGCCTGCTGCTTGTTCACAGCCCTGTGAAAGCAGTGGAGATGAAGCGCGCTCTCTAAGTTGAGACAGACACGTAACATCTAGTTTGTCACAAATACAGCTCCTCGCCTGTAATACGCACACAAAAAACATGTCAAATCATAGGGCAGTGGTTCTAAACCAGTGGTCCGGGGACCACCAGTGGTCCTTGAGGGGGTTCCAGGTGGTCCCCCCAGCTAAATGATGGAGAGTTGGTGACCAAATGGACCTTTATAGATCTGTAACTCTTGGGAGCGTAAAATGAAACCAAATGGACCCTTGAGTTACATTACTGTTAAACATATACATTACTTAATTTACAAGAAGTCTACACAATTAGATTATGTAGATGACATAGCTAATAAGTTTTGGGTCTGAGGGGCTAAATCTCATCAAATGGTGAATCCGTGGCTCAAATGCCGAATAAACAATGGCCCTTGATATGAAAAGGGTTAAAAACCACTGTCATACAGGCTATTTGAAAACAAATAAAAGCATTTACGGAACTTTATTAGGCCTACTTAACAGACATTTTGTAACGGCTACAATTATTCAACTTACTCGCAAGAGAGAGGATGAGAATGAAGAGAATGCTGTTCGCGGCCATCGTCATCTTCGCAAACGCTGGAAACTTGGTTCGCTTTTTTACAAAGAAATCACCTCCGGGAGGAAAGTATAAACGTTGACATCACTGTCACATTGGCAATACGTGGACCGCTTGATTTCTTCTTCTTTTCGGTTGTAGAAACTCTCTTTAGATTTCCATCGCTTTGGTGGCTCTTCTTTTCCAAACACGTGCAACTGCAACGGTCCGCGTGTCCTCGGGTTTTCTGGCAGCACAGAGATATAAAGCATCACAGATCGCAGATCGTGTGTAGGAGGACAGGTGCGTGTATTTCACACATTATAGAACACATTTTGTCCCATCATATGGTTCAGCTGCCCGGCGCCGCTGAGCGCCTCCAGACTTGCCTCTTCAGCCATAAATAAACTCGCCGCGTTGACATTGGAGGCACATTCGATCCGAATCCAATAGAGTCCACAGGACAGTGTTGCTTCTGTATAGGCTTAACAAGTAGACTATAGACAAACCTCACAAAGCTACAGAGTGATCTGTGATGTCCTTCT
Source organism: Gymnoscopelus microlampas (assembly GCF_963454915.1). Lineage (NCBI taxonomy): Eukaryota > Metazoa > Chordata > Actinopteri > Myctophiformes > Myctophidae > Gymnoscopelus > Gymnoscopelus microlampas. The sequence continues at coordinate 31,710,868 of NC_139939.1, forward strand.
TCTTTTGGACGCACCGTTAACTTTCGCGTATTGGTAATGTTAACAGTAGGCTATAGCGCTGAGGCGAATGGGCGTAAGTTTTCGCTCTACGGCAGTGGTTCTCAACCTGTGGGTCGGGACGCCCAGGGGATACCCACATGATTTGTGTTTTTTTGTTTGTTCGTTGTTTTGTTTTTGTTTAGTTTTTTTTTTTTGGGGGGGGGGGGGGTCCCACCACCCAGATGACAGTGAAGTGACAATTTAAAAAAAAATGTCTTTAGATTAAAAAAGAAAGAAAGAAAAGAAAAAAGATCATTACTGCATCAAAAGTAATCAACAAACTATACTCTAAAAACTGCTCAAACATTGGCCAAATAGGCTCTATGTACAGCAGCCATATTGGAAAGAATTTGGGCCTCTTCTTACTTCCTTCACAGGTGTTACCAATGATACTAATAAAGGCTCTGTTCCATTCTGGTCAGGGTGCTGATATTGTGCACGTTGGCTCACTAGATACACTCCATTTTGGTTCCCGAATGGCCCCTTATGGTCGGTGTGTAACTCTGAGAGTGTGCAAATGGAACCAAATGGACCCGTAAGTTATGGGGGTCCTTGAAAATAAGACAACCACTGTAGCTTCCCTCCAGTTGACAGATACGATCACAAGGTTTTCTTTTCTTTTACAGCCATTTATTTACTAAATGCCGTGAGAACTGAATAAATAAGCATAAAAATACAACAGACATTAATTCGGTATCACATTTTCTCAAACATAACAAAACATACAAAACCATACAAACAAATACTCTGGCAACAATGATTACCTCATTGGCCGCATCAAATTATATGGGGGAAACAATCTTGTCTTCTTCTTTATAAAGTAAACTTAAACAGTTCTTCTTTAACTATTTTATCTTAAATCTCTTCTTTACTCTCTTTAAACATCTCTTTAAACAGCATCACACTCGACATACTCTGTTGCATGTTGACAGCCCTAGTGCTCAGAACAGAATGACTGACTCTGCCCCTGCTCTGGTAATTAACCAAATCTAAACCACCCTTGCTGATCGCTTGAATGACTGAATCTGACTCAGCTGCCAGGTCACTGTGACCCTAGACATCAGAGCAACTCAAATACACACATTAACAAAGAGCACAATCCAAACATGAATTGACCTAACAAAAAACATTATGAACTTCTTAACTTATTCACTTATTTATAATAATATGAACTTTAATCATGATGGCAGCTACAACCACAATGCCACACTAAATGGAACAGAGCCTTAATTAGTATTATTGGTAACACCTGTGAAGGAAGTAAGGAAGGGGCCCAATTCATTCCCAATATGGCTGCTGTGCATAGAGCCTATTGTCAGATTATACATAAAGAGGCAAACAATGTTGGGGGGTCACGGCCTGAAAAGGTTGAGAACCACTGCTCTACGGGGCCAGGACAAGGTAGGCTAGTTTACTCTGCATTGATTCCTCCAGGCTTGTTGCAATTATCGATGTCAGAGGTCAGAAACAAATGTCCCACTAAAGTCTGGGGTTCCAGGGGGTCCCCAGCAAAATGTGTCACCTTGCCTATTCAAACATAGCAGATCTACAAGCTCGAGCGTGTACATCTGCTATTTTTGAACATTTTTTAAGGTGTTTTGAATCATTTTGATTTTTTTTCTCTTCTAGGAGGTCCCTGGCACAAAACAAATTCAGATGGAGGTTTGTGGGCAAATCTATATAGTTTTGGGGGTCCTTGACAGGACAAAGTTTGAGAACCACTGCCCTAAAGCATTGAACCTGGACTGGAGACGAGTCGGCCACGTGACAGACAGGACAGATACTTCTAGCTGAGTGAGCGTTGGCTGCCAGTGTGCTTATAGCCTGATGCCTCTGATGTTGCACAGGCACTCTGCCAATGTCTGGATTACAGCCCACTGGTCACGACCAAATGAAATAAAAGTAAACAGCCAAGAATGAAAGGGTTTAGAATATATGAACCAAGCGTTGATTAATCCCACATAGTGTTTTTTGTTTTTGTTTTGTTTGTTATTATTTTTTACATTTATTTTTTGCTGAAAGTAGCAATAAATACGTTTTAGACCAAAGTAATGGCAACTGTGCCCTTGGAAATTGGTACATATAGTTAAGATGACATAATGTCATGGACTGTTGGATTTTGTCACACCTGTACCACTGCAGGCTACTACCAATGAAAATAATAATAATGATATATTTATATATATTATATAATAATAACCCACCCAGTGTTTTTCAGGTATACATTATAGAGTAGCAGGGTAAGTGGTGGATCAGTAACCGGAATCATTGTGATCCACTTTCTTCTTGAGAAAGCCTGAAGAAAACTGTGATATATGATACATGACACTGGGCCACAACCTGATGTGAAAGACCTAACAGAAGGAGAAGAATAATTGGAAAACTTGTGCTGCTCAATTAAAGTAGTGAGTGCAGAATAGTTCAGCCCCACAGACAGCTCCCCCGTTCAATTCCTGTCAGCAGGCCTCTATCTCTTCAGAATGAGAATGGATGATGTCATTGATTTTCCTCTGTCTCTTATTCACACACACACACACACACACACACACACACACACACACACACACACACACACACACACACACACACACACACACATCACACACACACACACACACACACACACACACACACACACACACACACACACACACGCATGCAGAATCATTCCAAATCAGTTGTTATTTTTGTTTAATAGAACTTGGAACCACGTCCCACAGTATATTCGAGAATTGCTTAAAGTTCCTCCTGTGTGCACGCCACACTGTGTGTGCCAGAAATATTTCTAAAACCTGAAGAGGCTACGTGCATGTGCGTGTGCGTGTGCGTGTGCGTGTGCGTGTGCGTGTGCGTGCGCGCTTGTGTGTGTGTGTGTGTGTGTGTGTGTGATAAGACTGTCATAGTAAGAGCAGAGTTATGTCACAGGCCACTCAACCGTACCACTTCGCACCAAAAAGACAGGGAGGAGAAGTAATACAGAGAGAGAGGTATGACCCAATGATTGCACCTCTTTTAGACATCTCTCCTGTTCCCTCATGAATTAAACACAAGCAGATGCAGTCCCATAACGCTGTTAAAAGCTGGGATTTGCCACAGCTGACGGGAGGAACACAGGAAAATCCTGAGTGTTCCTTTAACTCTGAGGCTGTGCAAAAGTAACCAAATGGACCTGTGGGGGTCCATTTGGTTAAATGTCTACACTCCCCAGAGTTACAAATGGATGAATTAACAGGATGGATTTTATCGTGTAGACTTGTTTTTGTGGAAGTTCTTTGTTTACAAGGGGTTTTCCTCAGTGTAATGTGAGTAAACACACAGATTCACACGCTGGATTACAAAAGCAGTGCAGGCTTTACTGTACTAGTCATGGTCAATTTCCCCTTAAATACAGGAGTACTAAACTTTTGGACAAGTACTCACAACTTTCTTCACTTCATTTAAATAAGAACAAATTGAAGGATGTTGTGATTGACTAGGTCTAGGTCACATAATGTCACATTCATTGTCACACATTCCCTGATAGCCTTTTTTTGGTTTGGTTTGGTTTATCTTTGTCTATTCCCTGTTTGCTTGTTTGCAATAAAGATTTGAAACCATGTAAAATCAGATATGTCAACTAATTATGTTGGATAATTATTACTATCAGTAATCTTGTCATGGATAATCAGGCATAAACATAATGTTGTAGATTTGTATTTTTATACTGCAATCATGTTATTTGTAATTCTATATTCATAATTTGTTGTTTGCAAATCATGTTCAATGTTTTTAATGTTGCTATACATAGGTAGAGGCCTTGTATAAGCCCTTTGGGCTTCTTGCCTCCTCCTGGCACTTTTCCTTTTTATATTTTGTGTACAGTTTTGTTTGTATTGTTTTTATATTTTGTGCTAAATAAATAAATCAAATCAATACTTACGACAGGCCATAAAGCTGTCGTTTGGGGAGAACCCCAGACCTGTAATGCTCTTGCACATGACAAAGACCACCACCATGATACGGGTGTGTGCCCCATGGCCTTTGTGACCCTTCCCAGTCGATGTACCACGTACGCCTTGTATGTATTTGTCACGGGCATGGATCAATACGGCTTTCCATTGATCCACAGTAAATGGTTTGCTAAAAAATGAGTTCGCTGTGATTAATTATATCTATAGGTACATGCCAATAAAATGTCAGGAGGTGTGGCCCAAACAAGAGTATTGGTAAAAGGTAGAATGAGTTAGGCTAGCAATTCTCATACCTTTTTTTTTTGGTACACTTTCCTTATTATTTTCAAAACAAAATGAGTGAAGAAAAAAAAAAAGAAAAAATGTCCATTCCCAATGTCCATTTTCATCCAATGATACAGTTCACATATCGCAAGGCATGTCAGTCCTTCATCCTTTACAAAGCAGACAGGCTTGTCAGTCCTCTTCAGAGTTATTCCACTGACACAGTGTCCTTTACAAATCAGTGTTTTGTAAAAAGCTAATAATGGGATCCCACGCTTTTGTTAATCTCTTGTGTTGCTTTAATAGAGTAACAGATTTCAAAGACAAACATATAGGAAGCTCGTTTAACCACTTACCAATATTTGGTCTGTTTAAATCTTTCCATGACAATGCTATCATCCATTTTGCTAACTATACATGTCTATTTTAAATGGTCATTGATACATGCATTATTTATACTGTATTTACACAGCCTTCCAATTTATTTCAGTTACTGGTTTCATGTTTTCCCATTGTTATTATTATTCAACTCACATTATATCTTCCTTCTGTGTCAAAACTGACCAACTTCCATGCTAAGTATTTTAGCACAGTGCTGCTGACAAGTTATGAGCTCTTGTGCACAGCTAAATCCGGAGTGTACATTTTATTTGGAAATGGTTAAAATGAGCCCATAAGGATCCATTTTCTGTGATTGTACTGTGTGTGTATACGGGCTGTGATCTATTTAATATAACCTGTGACTGTGGGAACCCTAAGAAAACATCTACAAATACAAACATACTGTATTGTACATGTCCTTGAATTCTACTATCCAAAAGCAAATGAATGATTCCCCAACAAAACATGGATGATAAATCAGGTGATTTACGATGGTTATTAGGGATGGGTTAAGCAGGTATATGAATCACTCATAGTCCAAGTCGTATAAGCAACTAATTATACCCCACACACAGCCCACTGAAGATTCCAATCTGCCATAATGGAAGTGTTTGCGTGCGTGTGCGCGCGCGTGTGTGTGTGTGTGTGTGTGTGTGTGTGTGTGTGTGTGTGTGTGTGTGTGTGTGTGTGTGTGTGTGTGTGTCTGTGTGCGTGCGTGCGTGCGTGCGTGCGTGCGAGCGTGCGTGCGTGCGTGTGTTTGTCACTTCACTCAAGCAACTGGCATACAATATTCCACAGCATATGGTGATTCACAGCACTCCTCCCCTCTCTCGTGTTTTTCAGATTCAGGCTCCGCAGTGAGAGTTTCAGAGAGATATATGGTGACAGCATGAGGATGGCAAATGAAATAGATCAGCACTACACAGAGGAGGAAGCTTCATTTTTAGAGCAAACACTAATAAGGTATTAAGGTATTCCACATGCATGATGGTGTATAATCTTTATTTATGTAGGGGAGGTCTGCTGAACAAGCATGCCGGAAAGTTTGCTGAGCATGCGGAAAACACTCTACCTTGCCCTCAGACAATTACTCATCACACCTGGGAGCTAGCCTATGCCAGTGTTTCCAAAAACATTGGATCGGGTCCCGTTCTTTTATGGCCTGCGAATAAATATCAGTTTCTGATAATTGTTTTGTTATTATTTCAGAACATTTTCAAAAATAAGAAAATACATGTTCAAAAATCCCAAAAAATTCAAAAAACATCAACATACATTTTTCAAAAGAAGTTCAGAAATACATAAGTACACATTCTAAATGTGAAAACAGCCATTCTACTTGTAGATCTTTTATTTTCTGCTTAGATGCATGCGTGTCTAAGTTCAGAGCGCACACACACACACGCTGTTCTGTTGTTCTGTAAGCATATTCTTTTAAATGAAACAAAGCCACAGCCACAGCAGATGGTCTCTCAATAATTTACAGGTATGCTTTTGTTTGGGTCAGTTTGCATCCCGAGGAGACACCAAATGTATCTTTTGGGTCTTGAGCTGACAGGTCTGGTAACCACTGTCCTGTACAACCACAGGCATCTGTTGTTGCATACTGAAGCAGTTAGGGCCAGTTAGGGCAGGGGTTCTCAAACTTATTTTTGGCTCAGGGCACTCCTGTAAATAACTTTTTCATCTACGGCACCCCTGACTGACATTGTTACTTTATAACACCTTTCATTTATGTCATATTATGGTACGGAAATATGTAAATATTTCGCCCTGAGATACAGGATGTCACGAGGAAGATTTGAGAGAATATCTGTTTCCATTATAGGACAGGTTGCAAATAACTTTATACATCCCTATTCTGGGTGGAACGTTCGCCAAAAATAACAGAGAACTACAAGCTCACAACGCGATGCGTTGTGAGCTTGTAGATCTGCTATTTTTGGCAAACAGATTTTATGTAGATAGAAAAAGAACGCGCCAAGTACAGTGCAACTGAGGTCCATTTTACAAACTATAATGGTTAAACTGACTTTGATAAATTCCAAATATTATCAAAGTATTCTGGCACCCCTGGCACCCCTGGACACCCTAGGGTGCCACAGCGCCCACTTTGAGAACCCCTGAGTTAGGGCCTTGTTCAATGGCACCACAATAATATATGTAGTGTAGAAAGAATGAACAACAACTGATCATTTACTACATTTACCAATATGTCAAAAGGACTTTGAGTCCTACATCGCACCGCCGATCCAACTCATGACAACACGTTTTTTTTCCCGTTTTTTTTGTCTGATGGCTATCACAGTCAGCATGACACACACCATATTTGGGTGTAGCTGCAGTGGGCACTATATATATGGTAATATCTGAGTCATAGTGAACTCTATGGTTATGGCTGAGTCATGGGGCAGTGGTCTGCTGGCCCGCCCGCCCACACATAAGCCAAGTTTAATATAGGATAAACAAATAAAACATTTACAAAAAAGTTCAGAATTCTTCCAAACAAAATCAAATGTTGAAAATGTTTGGATTTTTATGTTATTTTAATTTCCAAACATAGCAGATCTACAATGCATTGTGAGCAGATCAGCTATTTGCGCTGTTTGTCATACGATGACGTATATAGGGCTTAAGAAAGGGGAACTGCTTACGCCCACCACTTCGGCCTATAATGACCAACCACATACCATCTACCTAGAGCTCACACAGTTGCTCAGATGATCTCTGAACACCAGTGAACCAGCTCTCAGCACGGTAGCATCCCTGCCTAAACTGCCTACATTGGCCAGCTATCATACAACCCTATGGCACTATCAATAACCAGTCAGTCATAAAGTACTGCTGACAGTCAGCAAGGTCAGCAAGTGGAGCCATCAGTCGATAAAAGGACGTTCCAAGATCAATGAGAACTCTGCCCATAGATAGCAGCCACAACTAAATAAAGATTTATTCTTTATTAATACACACAGATGAGGCCAAGACTCATGCAGTGGATATAAAGTGAACACTATAGATTCAAATACCCTGGTTATGTAGGCATTTCAATCAGGGGTTTTAGAATGAGATTGAGGTTAAAGTTGGACGGAATCCCAATCAAGATCTTGGACTGACAAACTTGGACAATTCAGACACACAGTATGGAAAGTCCTTCAGAGGGATTGTCTACCTCAGTGGTTCTCACGTCAGAACCATTCACACTACACTACAGTCTCCATTCACCACTCACTCCTTGGATCTACACGTTTACTTCCATTTACAAGGCATGTCACCGCTGAAATTATTGAAGCGTTTTTACGTACTTAAAAGTAGACGTTTCAATATTTGTTAGAGGGTTCAGGAAATGTTTAATACACACCTCTTCTGACTGGATGGAGTGGGGTTTTTTACTCCTAAACTCACTGGCAGCTTCTTTTTTTCTGTTCTTTTTTTTCAGGCAATATTAGCTCCCTTCTATTAAGCGCCATTTAAAGCAAAGTAGTGGCCTCTGATCGTAACCAATGAGATTCCTTGATTGAAAACCACATCAAGTAACGTGTGTTCCCCTCCCTAAGGCATATACACCCTCCATAATGACCAACTGGTACGGGTCAGCAGTGACAAGGGAAGACTTGGGAATTGACAGAACAACTAAATTGGGAGGAAAAGGGGATACAAATATTTTTCTTTCGAGAATTTGGAATATACTGCACGCACGCACGCACACACACACACACACACACACACACACACACACACACACACACACACACACACACACACACACACACACACACACACACACACACACACACACACACACACACACACAAAGCAGAAGTGTGCTATCATTAAAGATCCAGTCACAGCAGCCAAGTGTAACAACAACTAATGAGGCAGGACTTGTAAAATGCACCTCTCCTCCACAAGCTCTGGATCCCAGGAGGAGGCACCTCTCCTCCACAAGCTCTGGTTCCCAGGAGGAGGCACCTCTCCTCCACAAGCTCTGGTTCCCAGGAGGAAGCACCTCTCCTCCACAAGCTCTGGATCCCAGGAGGAGGCACCTCTCCTCCACAAGCTCTGGTTCCCAGGAGGAGGCACCTCTCCTCCACAAGCTCTGGTTCCCAGGAGGAGGCACCTCTCCTCCACAAGCTCTGGTTCCCAGGAGGATGCAAAATGGGGGAAGGGAGGAAAGGTGAGGACATTTGAGGGCTTTTATCCTCGTAAAACAGCCTAGGCTTTTATGCACTTTAGGGACATGAATTCAGGATAACATCATCAATAAACTTCTTGTGGATATAAAATACAGAGATAGACCCATGTTGTCCATTATTACTACGATGCAAGTTATCAAATCTGGGTTTTATGTTATTTAAAACCATCCAACACTGATTGTCTGTAATAACCTTAACTATGATAGTTCATGCAGTTAGTTTGAGTTTATAGACACTAGACAGAGGTTCCATTTGAAAAGGTGTACCTCTGTAGGAGCTAGCTGTCCAAGAGAGTCTGTGTCTGTGTGTGTGTGTGTGTGTGTGTGTGTGTGTGTGTGTGTGTGTGTGTGTGTGTGTGTGTGTGTGTGTGTGTGTGTGTGTGTGTGTATGTGTATGTATATCCGGAGCTAATTGCAAACCAATTGGACCAATCAGTGTCAACATTCTTGTGCACACTGACAGTAGGGCAACTTTTAGTTTTCTTTCTTTTTTTTTAATCTTTTTGAGACATTTCATTTTTATTTAATAATGGAAGTCAAAGGGCTTTGGATCGAGCTCAAACCTTGCCCAAATTTGGACAGGTCATCGATATGCCAGAAATAAATAAAAGATGAAAACATGACAGAAACACCGGTCATCTCTCCATATTAACGTCATCAATATGGCCCCAATAGACCCCATCTTGTTTTGTTACACATTTACTTTTTTATACCTTATTATATGTTGGATTCTCTCTCTCTCTCTCTCATCTGCTAGATATATTCTCTTCTTTTCTTCATATCATGTTGCTTTAATTAGAACCCTGGCCAATGAACAGATTCTGATTGTATTTTCAGTACAAGGCTGAGAATGAAAACCATTCACGTGATTTAGATCAACTTCATATCCACATTTCTCCAGAAGGCATATAAGCAGTCGCTCCTTTCGTGTGGAACTTTGACCTTAATGTCAATGTCAAACGGGTAAAGGAGCGAAGGAGGAGTTGCAGGTCAAATCAGTGTTACTGAAGAGAGAAGTTGCTGGTGAACCATTGAGCTATAAGATTATACACCGATACTGCCACCTAAAGGTTAGCGCTGGAAATGCCTAAATGGACACTTTAAGGCATACCTACTGACTGAAATGACAACATTAAACATTAAACGAATAAACAATGCCACATTTTAAAAGAGGACGTTATACATTTATTATTGAACCAGCCTTTGAAATCCAAGACAGGGAAAGGGATAAAAAAAAAACATTGCACTACTTAGTAAAGCATTACTAGTAATAACTCTCATAAAAAATGTACAAATGTTTGTTAAAAATTTCATCATCATAACATTTCATCAAGCCTTCAATTGATTTTGGTTACAGATATAATACATAATGAAACTACTATAACACCATATTCAAAGATAGAGTTCCATGTATTTGTTATAAAATACAAACAAACCTTTAAACAACCCAACAAAAGTATATGAAAAACAAAAAAAAGCTAAATTAATCGATGAACATCAATCAAAAAAAATCTCCCATGAAACAGGTTATGCCATGTTCTGAAAAAGACATAAATAGTTGAACTGAGGTAACTGCTAGTGTACCAAGCAGGAAAAAAAAAACTCACTCGGGTGGAAACCTTGTATATCCAAAACCGTAACTTTTCAGGAAATGGAGCGACATTTTTCAGAAATCGCGAAAATAGCCGATCTACAAGCTCACAACGCATCACATTGTGACACTTTGTGAGCTTGTAGATCGCCTATTTTCACTACTTTTGCTTAACACTCTTGTGCGACCAAATAGGGCATTAAGTGACGGGGGAAAAAAACATAACAAAAGTTGAAATATGGAGATACAAGGTTTTCGCCTGACAGCGACGATATAACAATCCTATGACACAAAATGGACACCATAATTATGGTAACCAAGATGACCTTTGACACCCCCCTGCTCCCAGGAAAAAGAGTGAAAAGGAAAGAAGCGTTTTCCTACATCACCATGGATACTGTTATGATCTTAAACATAGACAATACTGCAGATGGGTTTATGTTCTCCCTATAAGCACTGACCGGTTTGCATTTCCTTCCTCTAATGCAGTGGTTGTCAAACTTTTTAATTTCAAAGAAACCCCATAACTCAGTGTACAAATATACTCCGAGTTACAGACCTGTACGCGTCCATTTAGAAACCCTGGGAGTCCCAGGACCACACTTTGAGAACCACTGCTCTAATGTACACAGTAAAATCCTCTGAGTTATTTAACTCGAGAGATTGCACAAAGGGAACCACATGGAGCCTTACGGGTCAATTATGATTCCATTTGTACATTGAATTAACATTATGGATTCTACTGTGTATGCTTCGGCTAAAATTAAAAGGCGTTACGCCAACTCTGATCCAGTTCATGAGATTGATGCTACTTGTGTTTGGGGGAGAAATGTGTTTGTATAGAACGCAACACTGCAGGTGCCCTGTCTGAAATCATCACAAAGCTCTGCCCTCTTAAAGGGATAGTTCACCCAAAAAATGACTTGTTTTCTATCAATTACATACCCCATGAAGCCTTGAATTCATGGAGATTTTTCTGTTTTTGTCGCATTCCTAAGCCATAATTTGATGACGAGCGGAAAGATGCTATGTCTCCGGTAGGAGACTCAAAGTTGACACTTTGAGTCTCCGACCGGAGCCGCCACCAGTCATCAAATTATTGGCTTAGGAATGCGAAAAAAAACTCAGAAATGGGGTGAACTATGCCTTTAACGCACATCTTATTCAAACCTGTCAGGCTGTCATAATCATGACACTAAATACCCATTGTGATACATAGTGAAGCATAGTGAAACATAATTAGGATGGCTGCATATAAGGTGAACACAGCAAGTGGGTTATGACAGAAAAACAAAAGGTCTCAAAGAGGTTACGTAATGTCAAACGAGAAACTAATGTAAAAAAATACAGGCTTAACACATGATGGGCTTTGCAGTGAAAAGGGACATAGATTTGGATGGATTAGTAGTTGGCATGGAGAAAGACCACAATAGTGTTATTTCACAAAGCAAGAATCTCCCTAGATACGCTATAGGATTGAGCAACATTTCCCAGACACTGACCGTGATTGCTTCAAATAATGCTGATAAACTGTCATGGGAATACAATCGTTTATCCCCAAAGAGCACACCATACACAGCAAACTTCAAAGTGTTAATTGAAAATGGACCATTGCAGGCCTATGTGTGTACTCTGCCAAAAAAACAAAAAAAACAAAAACAAAAGGCAGATAGAGCCCAGAGCTGTCTAAGGCCATGTCTGAGAACAATCTTTTAAAACCCATCCAAGTCATTGATTGGACACCTATGAGGACTGAACCAAACGGATCTGTGGTCTGTTGTTGCGCCAACAAAGCATACTGTAGGTGTTAAGCTAAGTAAAGTGCTTAAGTGAATCTACAGTCTGATCAAAGACTGGTCAGAGGAGAACATGGTTCTCTGAATCCCAATAAGATGGCTTCCGTGACCCTCACGATATGTCCACTCATCTTTACTCACTTCACAGTGGCAGAGAAAGCCTTGCATCTTAATGTCTATAGGGGCCCATTGGATGTGGAAACGCTGCCGGTATAGAGGCATTTTAATCATTGGCCTTATTTCCACAATCTAGTCCGTGAACGGAGGATGAATGAAATGGGCAGTGATACTTTCAGTTACCAATTACCATCCACCCAGGCTGTTCATTCAGAGCACCTCAGCTCTAAAGCTGCTCTCCTCTCTCTCAGAGAGAGACAGACAGATTATATTCCAACCATTTCTCTGACGATTAAGACTATTAAGATAAACATGACAACGAGATAAAGAATGCACAGATATAGGCTGTGGAAGATGAGGCAAATACATGACACGCATATATTTCTGCATTCATCAGGACTGTGTGTTCCCATTCACCTTTCCTCGCATGCACCTTTGTCAGCATGGTCAAGCAAAGCTACGATTAAAGGTCGGGAATGACTGTCCTTCTCTGGTTTTGAAACTCGTCGCCAAGAATGCCTGAACCAATCAGAAGTAGAGGTGGGAAACAGGAATGAGGAAGTCAGTGTACTGTACCACATGGACTTGATAAATAAGAGGAGTGGGATGGACGGACATACACGCACGCACACATGCACAATAAACTATATCATTCTCTTCCGCTGTTCCAACACAGTCCCTTGCTTTTGATAAAACATACAGTACAGTATCCGTTTCAACACAGAATACTTTCACACAAGGAATGTTAATTTGCTCACACACATTTTCTTTAAAAAGTAAATTCAAACCGTATAAGAACAACCCCAGTGAAAATGGACACCATCACTCAGAACCGGAACGCAAACACTATGATCGGAAATAACGATAAAATTGTAATCTTTGGGCTTCCACTTGTTTTCCGTAGCTTTGTTAGTACAACTATACATACGAGGTTCACTTCAGTCTTCCCCCCCCCCCTGTCCATCTTAAAAGGAGTTCAGAAGGGCTGGAGTGAGTGTTTTAAAAAAAGAACTGAACAAAACAAAATAACATAACACATTATGTCCAACTGCACATACAGTGTGTGTGTGTGTGTGTGTGTGTGTGTGTGTGTGTGTGTGTGTGTGTGTGTGTGTGTGTGTGTGTGTGTGTGTGTGTGTGTGTGTGTGTGTGTGTGTGTGTGTGTGTGTGTGTGTGTGTGTGTGTGTCAAAAGGCCATTAATAGTAAGGGGGGGGCAACCATGAGTAGAAGGCAGAGTGTTGTGGAAGGGGGGGCAACAGTTCAAAAGGTGTGAATCTTGGGAAGTCCAGTGATAAAGTGAGCACAAGTCAGCAGAGAGCTTTCCCAGGGGAGTGCTACTGTCCTGGTAGTTCAGGATGAAGACGTACTGAGCCTGGACATATGGTAGAATGTGTGTGGGTGGAGCTATAGGGTTAAAGGAGGAAAGGTTCACACTGTTTGATGGTCACAGGATTCAGTGATTCGTTGGTTGGAGGGTCCGACGTCACTCTGAATCCCGCTGGACCTCAGACGCATCGGCTCGGCAGATTGGACAGGTTCTGTTAGACTGAGAGAGGAGACAGAGAGAGAGAGAGGGAGGGCGAGGGAGAGAGAGAGAGAATGCATATTTTTATAATTGTTAAATGTTAACACTATAAAACACAGGCTAATAGGTACACATATCGTTGCTGTTGGGCAGAAACCTCATATCTCCATATGTCCATGTTTTTTGGTAAATTAATGCTCTACATCATCATACTATAGTGTCGTGAAAAAAAGGACAAGGTTTTGGACATACAAGGTTTCGACCCGACAAAAACAATATGCAGAAACCAATAGGAAACTTGGCCTTGGCTTGGCCTCTCCAAGACGCTTACTGTAAATCGCTCTGGACTAAGAGCGTCTGCTAAATGCCTAAATTGTAATTTGAAACAATAAACACTTAAAATCATCAATCACAGTGCTGAAAGTCATAAGATTAAAGAAGTGAAGGATGACTGATGTTCAAGTCCAGACACTCACCTTAAGCCACTTGTCTACACACTTGGCATGGAACTCATGGTTGCAGGGCAACACTCGTAGCAGCTGGCGAGACTCAAAGTCGCACATACACACCACGCACCTGCAAGACAAAGCAAGGATATAGCTCAACACAATGCCACCGTTGCCGTACCCGTCAGCACCAGGACGCAGGAATGATACTCCTGGAAACAAGCGTTTCATTTTTTTTCAGTGTGTGGGTGTTTTTTTCTCAAATGTTCAGCTAGAGTTAAATGTACTAGAGAGAGATCACTGCCCTTCGTGCCAGTGAGGACGAATAATCCATTGCTTCTCAGATGTGAAAAGCAAACAACTGAGAAAGTACTGGAGCACATAGAAGCAATAAAAGAACGGACATGTTTCGATGCAACTGCATCTTCATCAGACTGATGAAGATGCAGTTGCGCCAAAATGTGTTTTGTTTGTTATAGCATCTGTCTGTTCCACCACTTTGTTAGTCATGCGCAACTAATTTGAGTTGATCTGAAATCCTTTTCCTTTCCCAGGGAAACTTGCGAAGTAGTCATCTCGGCACTGCTACACAGAGGCGACGTCGAATACGACTACATGAACGCAATCAACGCACAGACTTCCAGAATCTGTGCAAGGAAGAGTAAGGTCCACTTCGCAGAACACCCAACCCTGCACAAGGGAAGCCTACACGACCAGGTACACATCCGCAAGGCTGAAACTCCAACTTTTGCAAAGAGCCTGAAGGACATCGCACTCCACCGCGACTATCCTACAGACACAGCACCCTACAAACGCAACCATCGTGGACAACATCCTACACCCAGAGGACACCGCACTGCACACAGAGGACACTCTACTAGACGTCACCACCCCTACCAACCTAGCAGACCCTCTCCTAGACACCCCTCCGCTCCATCCAGACCCCATGCCACACAACAGGGTGGCCCACCCACACCCCTGATGCCTATCCTCACTGCTCCACCCAGACCTCATTCGACACACAGCTCACCCACACCACTGATGTCCATCCAGCCTCACCACCGCCCACTCTCCCCCTCCCTCTCCAACCATACACATACACACAGGCGGTGACCAGAGCCATCCCCAGCACACACAGCATCGAGCAGATGTTCAGGGAATTCTACACAGCATGGGCCCAGGGCAGAACCCCTGGAATGTAACAACAATGTGAACAATGGAGTACAAATCACTCACTATATCATCCTGGAATATACAAGGTTTGAGGTCCTTGGCATCAAGAGCAGAACCCCAGACTTTGCCAAAGAGATTGCAAACATAGACATCATTGTTCTACAAGAGACATGGCACAGAGGGGACAGCCCCACTGGCTGTCCTACTGGCTACAGAGAACTCGTGGTACCATCTACAAAGCTGGCAGGAGTCACCCAGGGGAGGGACTTTGGAGCTATGCTAATATGGTACAAATCAGAACTAATCCACGCCATCAAGCTAGTCAAAACTGGAACTTCTTCCATCTGGCTAGAAATAAACAAGGAACTTACCACAACCGAAAAAAATGTCTACCTGTGTGCCACCTACATCCCCCCAATTGAATCCCCTTACTTTACAGAGGACTTTTTCCCCACACTAGAAGAGGATATCAGCCGTTTCCAGGCACACGGTCACAGTGTAACATCTAAACAGATCAACACACAGACACAAAGAACAAACTACATACTTTAAGAAAACGTTACAAATGGAATGAACATAGCGCAGAAGCTTTCCTAAATGCTATTAGGCAAAAACAAGTCCAATCACAACTGAATCAGTTCCTAGAAAAAACCTTTGAAGAAAACAGTGAAAGTGTAAACAGGGCAGTAGAAGGCCTCAATCATATATTTGAACTAACAGCCTCACTAGCAAACCTAAAAGTATCAAACAGGAAAGACAGAAAAAATGTTGAGAATGACAAATGGTACGATAATGACTGCAATAATCTCAGGAAAAAATGTAAGGAAACTATCAAACCAAAAACACAGAGACCCAGACAACCACAACACACGTCTCCAATATGGGGAAACACTGAAACAATACAAGAATACAGTAAGAAAAAAAAGAGATCAACATGTTAGAAACCAACTGCAAGATATCGAGGATTCCATACAGACAAACAGCTTCTGGGAAAACTGGAACAGACTTAATAAGTTAAAACAGGACGAACTACCCATCCAAAATGGAGATATATGGGTGAACCATTTTTCTAGCCTCTTTGGCCCAATCGAGAAGAACAAAGAACAAAAACAAATAAAAGATAAACTACAAAACCTAGAGTCAGCCGTAAAAGACTACCAGAATCCACTAGATTCCCAAATCAACCTAAAAGAACTACAAGACAAAATAAAAACACTTAAAACCAAGAAGGCCTGTGGGGCAGACGGTATTCTAAATGAAATGATAAAATTCACCGACCTCAAATTCCAAATGGCCATACTAAAACTCCTAAATATCTTCCCCAGCACATGGATTCAAGGGCTGATAACGCCACTCCACAAAAGTGGAGACAAATATGACCAAAATAACATCCTCGGAAAGATCCTCTGCATGATCCTCAACCACAGAATTCTAAACTTCCTCACAGAAAGCAATGTCCTGATTAAATCACAAATAGACATCCCAATTAAAACCTGGCTTAAAATACTGGACTGTGATAGAAACTCTATGGTTGTGAGATCTGGGGACCTTTAGCAAACCATGACCTTGAAAATGGGATAAACACCAAACCGAGACCCTACACACAGAATTCTGCAAATCCATTCTCCGTACCCAACACCAAATAATGCATGCAGGGCAGAATTAGGACGATACCCACTCATAATCAAAATAAAAAAGAGAGCACTTAAGTTCTACAACCACCTAAAAGAAAGCGACCTAGATGCACTCCATAACAAGGCACTCACACACAGAGAAACTCTAGAGAGATGCCCCCTCAGCCAGCTGGCCCTGGAACTCCGGGCACAAACAGAGCCACGAGATAGAAAACCCATTGGACTAAACCAAATTATAAAACAGCAAAAGGAAAACTACCTGACACATTGGAAAGAAGCAACACAAAAGCAGAGTAAACTAGAATGCTATCTGGCCCTAAACAGAGAATACACAGTGGCAGAATACCTGAGCACCGTGACCGACCCAAAACAAAGAAAAATCTTAACTAGGTACAGACTCAGTGAGCACAGTCTTGCGATCGAGAAAGGTCGTCACAGGCAGACCTGTATCCCGAGAGAAGACAGACTATGCACCCACTGCACACAAAATGAAGTGGAAACCGAGCTACACTTCCTAACCGTCTGTCCATTGTACCAAGACATCAGAGACACATACTTCCCACAGATTACAGCCACACACGGAGATTTTGAAAACATGACCAATGACAAAAAACTCCCATATCTGCTGGGCGAAGTACAACAATGTGCAAACACAGCAGCAAGATTCGTGAGTTGCTGTGATAGGAGAAGGATATCAAACGGAACACAAGCACCCTAAAGACTAATCATTGTGTACATTCCTGCACTATACCCGCACCCAGTGATCTTGGTGCATAGAAATTGATCTATTGAAGATTCTGACTTTCAAATGTACATATTTTTTGTTTTGATTGTATTGCTGTATTGTTGTATTGTGCTTTCTGCTTTGGCAATGTAAACGTATATTTGCTCATGCCAATAAAGCCCTTTGAATTGAATTGAAATTGAAACTTGCAGCCCCTTATGGTTGTAGAGGTTTATGTCACAATTTAATTTATTTAGTTTTCAATTTACAGCGCAGGCCCCAATACCTTTTCATTGTGTCTCAAACACTCAACACACACACACACACACACACACACACACACACACACACACACACACACACACACACACACACACACACACACACACACACACACACACACACACACACACACACACACACACACACACACACACACACACACACACACACACACACACACACACACACACGATACTCACAGAGTTTGTTCTGACTGGTGGTTGTTGGGGTTGAACCTGTAGGATGGTAGCTGTTCTATGTCGGCCTTGGTGAGCCCACGAGGCTTAGCCTCTCCTAGACGCTCAGCTAGGTTCAACAGAGCCTAGGGGGGAAACGAAAAATATTGGCAGTCATTAGTGATGTTATTATACACAGGCTGCAAGGGAATTCTCTCTAGTGTAGTAGGTTGGAGTAAAGTCACTGAGTATTTAACCACTTCAGCCCCATCTTCATCATTTGACAGTGTCATGCAGCTAAAATAGCCGATCTACAAGACATTTCACCTATAAGGCCATGCCCAAAATAGGTAGTAGGGGATTCGACTTTTCGCTAGGTGTGAGCACAGCTTTAGCGGCAACCACATACAGACTATAATGTATCCTCTTGCACTGGTTCTCACAGTGGGGTACGGGGTCCCCAAGGGATCTTTGAGGGGGTCCCCAGCTAAATGAGTTTATCGCATCAAAATCAGTTTGACCACTTTAACATTGTAAATATCAGCTATTTGAAAATAGCCAATCTATAAGCTCACAATTTGTAATAGTTTTGAAAAATCTTAACAAAATGTTGTACGGAGGTCCGCACAAAATCCTTTCAGATTGGGGTCCTTGACATAAAGGTTTGAGAACCACTGCTCTATTGAACAGTGTGGTGGCAGTCTGGTGTACCTCATAGTTCTCCACCTCTCCATCATCCACATCCAACTCCAGGCTGATGGTGGGGCCAACGGTGGGGGTCACAGGGAGCATGGACCTGACATGACAGAAAGACACATGTTATAACATGAGACCTCACACAGTGGCTGTTCAGTACTCAATTCCAAATACAGGACATTGAGAATAGCAGTGGTTTATCATCCATCATCATCAATATCAAACAATAATAATGATAATAACAACAATATTGCCAAATGTAGTTGTTGTTGGGGTATTTGACACGTAGAATGTGTCCGCTGCATTTACACATCCTAAGCATTAAGTGCAGTGGCTTCCATTAATATGGCACCAAGGGAGCAATTAATAGTCTTGCTTCGACACACACGGCCAATCCCAATACTTCCCCTTTTGGATTCTAATGATTCTGTGCATTTGCGAATGTTTATTTCTTTCTTTTAATGATTAATAAAGAGGCCACTTACAGGAAGTAAGGCAGTAAACTTGGGTGATAGGGCGACGGCGGGACAGGCTGTTGAGAGCGGTATCGCCGTCCTGTGATTCGCCGAGGCATGAAGTGAGGGTAGGGCTGTGAGAGGGGAGAGATTATACATGTTAAATTAAAACACTTCTGCTGAGCATAATGCACAAGAAAGTCCAAATCTACAGTGTATTTGTGGTGCTCGCTGGAGGGCATTACATTTGCCAGGGTTTGATGGTTTGATTCTCAATGCTGGCCACCCATGCCAACATCAACATGCTAAATATACTGTAAGGTGCTTTGGATACAAGCATCCACTAGATGGCGTATGCGAGTTGAGCAATGTGTTATGCACTGATGTGTTATGTATTCGTGTGTGTGTGTGTGTGTGTGTGTGTGTGTGTGTGTGTGTGTGTGTGTGTGTGTGTGTGTGTGTGTGTGTGTGTGTGTGTGTGTGTGTGTGTGTGTGTGTGTTTCTATTTACCATTGTGAAGAGCTCCTGCGACAGGGGGTCGTGGTGCGAGAGGAACTGCAGCGGTGTGGAGGGGGGCAGGGTGGGCGGAGGCTGGTGGTGATGGTGGTGGTGATGATGATGGTGGTGGTGGGGGTAGGTGAAACCCCCACCCACCTGCATATGCTCTCCGAGGAGCTCCACCTCGTTCTCAATCCTGTGTAGGGGCTGGGAGGACACACAGTGTGTTAAGGACCAAGACGCAGAGGTGGACAAAGTACTCCACCCAGTCAAAATATAGATCGTCCCAGTACAAAATATTACCCAACTAAAAGTGGAAGTTGCTCTGTCAAATTTGTACACAAGTTAAAAGTACTGGAGTACTTGCTTTTAAAATTCAACTACTCAACTATTATTCAACTACTTTGTAGTACAAACTACATTTTCAGTTTAGTATTAATTCATTGCTGTATTGAAATTTTGACATTCTCCCCAAATGTTTATCCAGAAAGTTTCAAATAAATATAAATAAATTATAGTTCTCAGGAAAAACAATGACAAACAGAAATGCACTTTTTATACATTATGTTCCATGACAGAAGCACTATTAAATTGTTAATCGCAATTATTTGAGAGACAATTAATGGTGACAGCCCTACTCAGTCTCTCTCTTTCTTTATCTCTCACAGACATGCACGGGAAAAAGTGTCTCATCTTTTTCCCTCACTTTCACACACATTATGCTAGGGCTGTGTCACAATTACATAATTACATAATGCAGCCGAGTGCGATCATATCAAAATCACAATAGTAGTTCTCGCACTCACCGATCGCGGCTGTTGCGTCTGGAAGGGCAGGAACTGTCCGGGAGGGGGGAGGTGGGGCGCGTGGTGGTGGGAGAGGTGGGGGGGCGGCGGCAGCAGGAACTGTGGGTCGCTGGACAACAGGGAGGGGAAGGCGTAGGGCACTGGCAGGTGGCCTAGCGAACAGGCCTGTAGCATCTGAGAGGGATGGATGGGAAGAAAAGAGTTTGAGCTGAATGCAATCAATGGCAGTTTGGCCTTTCTAACGTGTGTTCCCGTACCTCACCACAAGGTGGCAGCCAACATCCAAAAAATGAGAAGCTCCCAACAGTCTGGTTTCAAAAGCAAAACAAACCTCACTCACCATTTTCCTGCCCTACTCATGCAATTTGCTTGTACTCCGTCGCACCGGAGTACAAACCGTACTTACATAATGCTTATATATGCCAGGGTTTGATGGTTTGACTCTCAATGCTGGCCACCCACGGCAAATGTACGCTTTGGATGCAAGCATCCACTAGAAAGCTTTATGCCATTTTCCTGCCCCAATCATGTAATTAGATGTTTATGTCGCACCAGAGTACAAGCCCCAAATACTTTATTTCATGCACACATGTACTTTACGGGTATCGTACAATGTAACACTGTGCTCACCGGGTGGTAATGCTGTCCGGTGCTGAAGACCACGCTGCAGGCAGGAACCTGTTGCTGTGAGGAGCAGGCTGGGGGGAGGTGCTGTCCGCTACATAGAGGGGCCGCCAGGCCATGTGGCGGGACCGGTGTCACCGTGTAGGAGACAGGTACACTGGCCTGCTGCAGCTAAAGGAGGGACGGAGACTGCTGTTAGCGTGCACTCAGTCTCTCTCTTACTTTATTTATCTCTCTCTCTCACACACAGTCTCATAATTTTCCCTCACTTTCACACACAAACGTGTCGATATGAATCATTGAGACAAAAGACTCGTCGCGACGTAACAAAAAGTAAAATGATAATAATTTGCTGGTGAAAGTTACAGGAGTTCCCGGATTGAATGGGATAAATGCACCAATTAGCATTTTACAGACAGTGGCTGGTAACAGTGTTGATTTTGACAGCACAATTTTTATTTTGTTTTAGTCATAGTCTTTTGAATAAAATTCAATTTAGTTTTAGTCATATGAAATGTTTTAGTCTAGTTTTAGTTGACTAAATATCATTAGATTTTAGTCACCTAAATCTACAGTTGATTTAGTCAACTAAAATATATTTTGGCGGTGCCTTTATGGCGTCGTAATGCCTGATTTTACACTTGGTTGCTGAAAATAGTGACTGAAAATAGCCGATCTACAAGCTCACAACGCGTCGCGTTGTGAGCTTGTAGATCGGCTATTTTCAGAGCGCAACACCCAAGCGCAACCAAACATAAAATGACTTGTCTTAGTTCTACTGGATCTCTCTCTCTCGTCAATATATTTAGTCTTAGTTTGAGTCACCGCAGCTTAGTTTTTATTTAGTTTTCGTCAGTGAAAAAAGGTAGTCGACGAACATTTTTCGTCATAGTTTTAGTCGACGAAATCAACACTGGCTGGTAACAAACGCCGACATACACACCTGTTCGTGCAGGTCCATGACCATGGCGCCTTGCTGCTGTTGTACTGCATGTTGCTGCTGCTGGTGGTGGTGGTGGTGATGGGGGTGATGGTGGTGCGGGTGGGGATGGGGGTGGTGGGCGGCCGGGTGCAGCAGTCGAGGCGACAGCGTGGGGGGGTGGAAAGCCCGGGGCTCCTCCGACGACACAGCCCCTCCTCCGCCCGCGGTCAAGGGGGCCTGTCCGTACACGTTGGGGGCATGGGTCGCAAACGTCTGGTGGTGCGGCGAGGGGTGGGGGTTGCGGACGTGGTGGTAGTTCTCGTCTTGGAGCTCCGACGGGGACAGGCGGGGTCCGACGGGGCCTTGGGTGGGCGAGGGGTGGGGGTGATGGGGTAGGTGGCGGGCGGGTCGGGAGAGACGACCGCGCTGGCGCCTTGCGGGTGGGCTGCAGGGGAGGAGATCAACACACAGGTTTACTAGAGCGACACTGAACCATGGAATATAAGAGCCAAAGTCCACACTGACCATTAAGGACATTCATATTAATATATTGTTGCTGTCGGGCAGAAACCTTGCATCTCCATACATTTTTTCTCTAATTATTTTCGTAAATTACTTACTAAATTGCTTACATCGTGCTACAGTGTCACACAAAAGCAGCAAAAATAGCAAAAATAACCAATCTGCTATTTTCGAAAAAAAATGTAAGTGTGGTTAAGTGCGTCTGTGGGTTAACAAGAGCTTGTGACTAAATAATAACTATACTGGATCCATTGGAACACAAGGTTCTTTTTTCCCCATTTCCTGAAAGTTTGGGACTTTCCACCCCAAGGTTTCCACCCGACAGCAACAACTCTATTCTATCATATCATATCTTACCTGCGTCTGTGCCTGGCAGGCGTGTGGCACCTCTCCTGGTGGTAGTGTGTGTGTGGGTGAGGTGGTCTCCGGTTGGGGGTTCCCAGCTCCCAGGGCCGGATGGGGGGAGACGGGGTGGAAGGAGGGGGTGCAGCGGAGGAGATCTGCTCCAGAACAGACTGACTGGACAGCCTCTGGCGCTTCGGACTCGGACTGTCCTCACTCTGTGGGGAGAGGAGGGGGGGTACTGTGATTAGGGACCATTTATATCAGTGGTTCTTTCTTAACCTTTTCTGGATCAGGGCCCACTTGAAACATCTCAAGCGTTCACAGGCCACCCCGGGTCCATTTGGTTCCATTTTGTACACTCTTTTACATTCATTGTCAGAGCATGTTATGATCAATCAATCGATTGAGTTCCGACTTGGATCAAAGGAACTAAGAGTTCCTATTTAGCAGTATCACAATGAAAACTCACTTTTCAAGGTTTAAAATAAAGAATCTGTGACATTTTGGGGGGATAATGTTCCATGACAGAAACACAATTAAATTGTTAATCGAAATTATAAGTAAAATGTCATAATCGTGACAGCCCTACTACTCAGTCTCTCTCTTTCTTTATCTCACACACACACACACACACACACACACACACACACACACACACACACACACACACACACACACACACACACACACACACACACACACACACACACACACACACACAAGTAAATAATGGTGATAATAATCATCATCATCTTAAGAGTTTTGTCAATTCTTTGGGGGCCCCACTTGCAATACCTTCACGGTCCACCAGTGGGTCCCAGGTCCACAGGTTGAACACCATTGATTTATGTAGTACTTTTCATACAATCTAACAAACATAATAAACAAATCACGAACAGTGAGATCAAAGACACGGACAGTGAAACACCAGAGATAGCAGAGAGACACAATGTCCACAACTAGAAACCACACTGAGTCAGACACAAAGACAAATAAGATCAGATCCCATACATTTGAATAAAAAGATTGCAGCAGCCAGATTGAAGGCCGCAATCCGGTGTATGTAATAACAATATAAAAAGCACAGTTGGTTGGAGGTGGTCCTCCCTACTAAGACCCTGGTTGTCAGGTAGACCTGGGATCAGTCGCAAATACGTGCATCTCTGAGTCCAGAGAGGACAACTCAAAGATTGTAGCTTTAAGAACTAAGAGATAGAACATGGATTAAGATAGAGATAAAAAGCTAAATAAACCTTTTTTTTTTTAAAGATTCAAATCTAGGCCTAACAGAGACTAAAAACAGCCTGGTTAAAAGTAAAAAGGTGTAGCCTATTTTAAGTTTGCGTTTCAAAATACCAACATTCTCAGCTACCCTCAGATCCTCTGGGAAGCCATTCCGGCGGCTGGGATCCTGGAGTTGAAACGACCGCCTATCTGTCATACTAGTACCAAATAAATCAATTCACCATGCGTTACATGCCTTCTGGGGCACTATTCAATACTATTGCACAATCGCACACACACACACTACACTCCTTTGTGAGTCATGGCATTTCCCCTGCCCCGAGTGTGTGTGTGTGTGTGTGTGTGTGTGTGTGTGTGTGTGTGTGTGTGTGTGTGTGTGTGTGTGTGTGTGTGTGTGTGTGTGTGTGTGTGTGTGTGTGTTGGAAAAAGTACTCAAATGTTTACTGCAATCATGTAGAAGTACTCTGTTACAAGTAAAAGTCCGCAATTCAAAATTGACTAGAGTAAAAGTACAAAAGTATTGGTATCAAAATATATTTAAAGTACTAAAACTAAAAGTACTAAAATGTTTGAAAATAGCCTAGCTGTAAAATAGGGCTGAAGAGGTTAATGTATGTTTTATAATGTAATCATTTATATCTGCAAAGTAATTAGTAACTAAAGTTTTCAAATTAATTGTAGTGGAGTAAAAGTACAATATTTGCCTCTGAGATGTAGTGGAGTAGAATAGTCCAGTAAAGTAAAAATACCTCAGAATTGTACTATATGTACTTAGTTACTTTACATGACTGGGGTGTGTGTGTGTGCGCGTGTGTGTGCGTGTGTTCATGTGGGAGCAGCCAGCCAGTGAAAAGGGTTTTGTACATGCGTTGTGAGTGTTACGCCACCAGGGCTCAGAGGCCTGGGGGGGGTTCACAGTCACTTCCGCTCTGAGCGAGGAAATCCAAATATGGGACGTGCACACACAGGCCCATGTGCGAGTCATACATAGAATCCCCCTCACTCACTCAGGGGAATAGCATGACAATACTTTCTGAAAGAGTTGCAGTAAAAACTGATCAGTTACACACGCTCAACTCCATAGTCACACAGGTTAAACTAATCGGTCCTGATGGACGAGTCATACACTCTGCTTCGGTATCCAATACACTCATCTTGTGAGTCACTGCTTACCGGCAAATGCTGACTCTGAGACCAGGCTGTGCTTTGCGAGCCATGACTGCACACTCACACTCACACACACACTCTCTCTCTCTCTCTCTCATAGGGCTGGGCAATTAATCAAAAACATATCGAAACCGACATCTACCCCTAGAACCAATAACAGACTTAATCTAGCTCATGTAGGGTATTAATCGAGAAAATAAATTCCCCTTATATAACAATGAATCAAGACAAAAACGTATATATTTTTTTATAATCCACTAAATCCATTAACCACTTAACCATGTATTATGCTTCTTTGTACAACAGTGGCGTACACACAAACAATGTTTCTTATTTTTTTTAATTAATCGTAATCGGGGCAAAAGTTTGAAATAATCGTGATATAAGTCATATCACCAAGCGCTCTCTCTCTCTCTCTTACACTCCCACACACACACACAGGCTGACGTACACTTCTGTCATCTTAGTGACTCCCCCTCACTGAAACCTTTAGTTCTGTTCCGAGGAACATACAGCTCCCTATAGAAACACTAAACACGTTACACAATGTTTCTACACACAGTCAATGCTCAGTGTTCGTGGAACTCCTGACAGTGTACAGAACGTAACCAAATGGACCGTCAGAGGTAGCCTACATTAACACTGAGGATTTTACTGTGTGCTCACACATAAACACCTTCTTGGTGGCTCTCTCTCTGTCTGTCTGTCTGTCTTTCTCTCATCGTGGGAGAGGCACGTTTTAACAGTGTGATAAAAATGACTCAGCGGCTGTGACTTTTAACAGACGCACACGCGCACGCACACACACAAAGTGGCACAACTGCTCAGCAGCCTTGAGAGCAGCATGATAGTTAACAGGAAACAGCTGGAGATCAGACTGCGCACACCATGGATGTATTAAGAGAGCTGCGCGCACTCACACACACACACACACACACTAAACACACTCATAGAAACGCCCACAAACAGGCGCACATGCTCGTTCACACGCGGTCAGCTGCCACCGTGCAAGTTGTACAGGCCGTAAAGAACAATGTGATGTCTACACAAAACATTCTGCTCCTCTCTGCCAAGGATGAACTAAACGTCTTCAGAATGCCACGCTCACACACTGTATCCAAATCTCACTCTGAGACTCCCCCCCGCCCCCTCCCTCCTTCTCTCACACACATACGTACAAGTCTGAAACCATACACTGCAGTCATGGATTGGCACAGGATTTGACCCGAGCTTGGGCCAGCTTATGAGAAACCCCAATGATAACAATGACCTCACTCTGACTGGAGGAGAAGGAGCTATATGATAGGAAAGAACAGGTCAGATCAAAAGGAGAGGGGAGAGACAGATGGACAGACTGTGTGTGTGTGTGTGTGTGTGTGTGTGTGTGTGTGTGTGTGTGTGTGTGTGTGTGTGTGTGTGTGTGTGTGTGTGTGTGTGTGTGTGTGTGTGTGTGTGTGTGTGTGTGTGTGTGTGTGTGTGTGTGTGTGTCAGTCATTTGGCTCCTACTGTCCAAGCCTTTGTTATGCCATACTAAAAGTCTAAATATCCAACCTTCTCCCTCTATCTTGCTCAATTTCCCTATTTTGAAGGCATATCAGCTGCCATATAAGTAACGGTTATACTGTTTTCTTTGATAACGCTCGTGTTTGATGACTAGGGGGGTTTGCTTTATTGCTTTATAACCTCTTGTCCCTGAGAAAGTGCTGCAACCATTTGCCCGTGCCAGTTTGGACGGGGAGGAAGAGACTAAAGCCAAACTATTTGAGCTATAGGGTTTTCTGTGGCTTCTCAGAGCAGTTGAGCTGGAGCCCCAAGTTGGTGTCAGTTGTTTTAACCCATTCAATCCGGGTCATTTTAGTTTTCTTTGGCTATTCAAAAATAGCAGATATACAAGCTCATATGAGCTATGACATTTGTGCAAATCTTTGAATATATATATTTTTAAAGCCAACATTTCTAACTCAAATCTTTGCTTCTGGGGGGTCCCTGGAACAAAACATTTTGAGATGGGGGTCTGCGGCCAAATACATATCTAAAAATGTTTTCTAAATCCTAACGGTATGTTGCTATATCAGTGGTGCTCCAAATTTTCCATGTGAAGGACCCCCAAAATTATGTATTTGGCCGCGGAACCCCATCTCAAAATATGTTGTTCCAGGGACCCCCCCCCCCCCAACCCAGAAGCAGAGATCGGAGTAATTTTTTTCACAAGCAGGCATTGGCTGCAAGCATGCATGTGCACACAGGAGTCGACCAGTGCCCTACTGGACTGCATTCATAGGACAAAGTGCCCTTTTTATACCTACTGCGCACAAGCAATTTTTTCAAGGGAATATGTCAGTCCATCAGCTATTTTCATACTCTGATCTACAAGCTCAAAACGCATCATGACATAGTGTGAGCTCGTAGTCGTAGTTCTGTTTTTTTTATTATTATGATTTTTTTTTGAATTTCTTATCCAAATGGTCAAAATAGGAACGCCAGAATGAAAGTTGAAACTGGTTAATTGATGAAGAAAAAACACCAGAAAACAATATTACACAAAAAACATAATGTCGCTGTCAGGCTAAAACCTTGTATCACATTTTTTCAAAAATTAATACCGTATACTTCATGGTACAAGAGTGTGGCACAAAAGTAACAAAAATAGCTCACAACGCGTCATGATGCGACACACAATCGACGTAGTTTCCATCCAACAGCGACAATAAGCTCAACACACATTTCTACATGGGATAGTGGCACCAGTCACCCACCCCCTCCCCCCGCTGTTCCTCTCAACACCCCCTCCCTGCGCACCCACCCCACCCTCTCTTCAGTCTAGCTCGGTGCCCAAACCCCAAGGGACACGGACTGTGCCCATTTTCATATCTAAGCCAGCCCCTTCCAGCCTACGCTGCACCCCCAACCCCCACTGTCATCTCCTCCCATCCCCCCCCCCTCTCTTTCCATCAGATATGCTGCACCCCCCTGTACAGTCCTCCACTTTTCCCCTCCCTCCCTCACTCTCTCCCTCCGTCTTGTCTGTCTGTCCTGCCCTTAAATCTGAGGGTGCATGGCAAGAGTTCACTGAAAGGAAACACACACACACACACACACACACACACACAGGGGCAGTCTGTCGAGCACATGCAGGGTATTGCCCATTAGTATGAAAGTTTGATGGGCCTGTCTGCCTGTGTTAGAGGAAAGGGGCAGTGTGAGACAAAGATTGTGTGTGTGTGTGTGTGTGTGTGTGTGTGTGTGTGTGTGTGTGTGTGTGTGTGTGTGTGTGTGTGTGTGTGTGTGTGTGTGTGTGTGTGTGTGTGTGTGTGTGTGTGTGTGTGTGTCCGACCTCTAGCAAAAAGCACTCTGCATACGGTCTCTTGTTGAGAGAGAGAATGCACATTGAGAACAACACACACACACAAACACCTTGTTTAAACATGTCTGCACTACAACCAGAAAGAACAGAGAGAAAACACTGACTCAGTTTCATCATCAGTCCTCCCATATGCATGTACACACACACACGCGAGGGAAAAGAACTGCTAGCTCCCTGCAGAAACACATTCTGCACAGCTCCATGGCTGCTATTACATTCTGCAATGTTCACCGTGCAGGGACCACACACACCCTCCAATCCATTTTGACTGAGTCCACATCCGGCACACATGAAGCACACACGTGCACGCATGCGCAGATTCCGTGTGCGTGCACACACACACATACGCACGGTACAAGCTGGACACACGCAGTACAAACTGGACACACACGCACACACAGTACAAACTGGACACGTCACACGCACACATAGTGCAAACTGTACACACACACAGTACAAACTGGACACACACGCACACACACAGTACAAACTGGACACACACACACACACACACACACACACGCAGTCACGCACACAGTACAGACTGGACACACACCCTTGAAGCATTGGGAATAGACACACCCTCAAACATTCTATTTCACTCTGTCCACACTTGGAACACACAACCCCTCGCAAACACACACACACACACACACACACACACACACACACACACAGGAAGTGTGGAGAGCAGCTGTTCTGGTTTCCCCGTCAACACTGAGGCACAGAAAACCAAAATAAAGACAGGGCCGAGCCCAGAGAGAGCAATCTAACTAACACACACTCACACGTGCACACTGAGAAATAAGCCTAAAACTGGCAGTCATTCTCTCAAACGCTAATGAACGTTAAACAGTGTTAATTTATCCATTTGTGACTGTAAGATCGTGCACACATAGGACCAAATGGACATTGATGGGTCCATTTGGTTCTATTTGTACGCTGCCTGCCTTAAACGAACACTATGGATTTTACTGTGTGCGTTGCTCCATGCTGGCACAATGGCTATTTGCCTTTACGGTTTCATTAATATTAGCAGTCATGCTTGTCTCTCTTTGAAAAAAAAAAAACATTCTGTCAACTAGATTTCAAAGCCCACTTCATTTCCTCCACTACCGTTCCTCCCTTCCGCCCCCCTCCTCCTCCTCTTTCCCCTCCCTTCCTTCTTCCTCTCTCCCTCTCTCACCAACCAGGCCCACAGCTGGAGGTGAAATCATTAGCAATACCCCCTCCCTCACTGCTTTCCTTTCCTCTCTCCCTCCAAGGCTTCTGCAACCCCCCCCCCCCCCATTACACACCCCCACACACACACTCACACCAGTATCCTGCCTCCTCCTTTTCCACCTCCTTCCTCCCTCTGTTTTTCTTTCTTTCGGTCCCCTCCTCATAATAGAGGCGGTTCTTTTTCCACGGGTATGCTCCTGTGACAATGTCTATTGATTATGGGAGTATAGGACTTGGGTGATATACTTTTACCTTCACGCTACTGTACACAGTAAGACCCCCAGGGTTAATGTATGTATTGTAACTCAAGAGAGTACACAAATGTAACCTAAGGGGTCCATTTACGGGTCCATTTGGCTACATTTTACTGTGTGTGTTGGTATAGGATGTGCACACAATGGGTAAGGATTGTTAAAACAACACTAATCAACAGCACTTGAATAATACCGTGTTTCCCAATTAAAATAGTGGATGAGGTTTGTTCAGTGTTAAAAAAAGAATCCCATTGGATTAGAAAGGCTAAATATCGCCTTTGTTCAAAAAAAAAAAGAAAGGCTAAATATCAGCATATCGTCTATTTGCCCAACTACCAACCAGATCAAAATGGTTCGAATGCAACGCGAGAGTGCGGACTAGCCAACACCGACTCGGGATTCCTGAATTCGCTGCCCTCTACAACCTCCTGTCTAGCATCAGGGCGTTGAGCTCTGTGGTGTTGTTAGCTCTGCTGTCATGCGGCAGTGTGTGTGTTCGTAGGTGGTGCGCCTCTTTCCCCTCCCATCTGTGCCTTGTGTCAGTTTGCTCGCCCCTAGCTCTGGGTGCCTGGGGCAGCGCACGCTGTTTGTTTTCGAGATATCTTGTTTGGAACTAAAGTGTTAGAGAGACAGACTGACCAACCTAGGCCTAGCCATCCGTAGAGCCCCACAACTAGCGGGGCTAAAAAATAGTAATAAGTAGGACAAAAAGAAGAAAAACAGGGTTATAATTTTATATTGGGAGTTGGGAATCTCTATTAACTGGTTTACAGGACTTTGTGAGGATCACAGAACCCTCCTCCATGACATATTTTCATGCTGAAACACAGCTCCTCTTCTGTTTAAACAGCTATGACTTCAGTGTGGAAACATGAAAATCACATTCTGTGTATGTCATACACACTACTAGGAAACAGTACGGCTAGGCGCGTGTGTGTAATGCGCACGTTTACAGGGGGGGATTGGTGTGCATGATCATCCATTCACTCAGCTGATGGAGACTTTCCTCTAATATCTGAGTGAGGTCGTGACCCTGGTCAGTCACTATGATTCCATACATTCTATAGATGTATGTGAAGTTAACCCTGAATTCAAAGCTCTATTCTGTGGAGTGTGCACGTGCTTTTAATACAAAATAAACACAGTCTTAAAGACCTGCTAGCAGCACCCACTAGAGGCTGTGCTGCTCATTACACCTAACCAGACTGAAGTGGTTTGAATGGGGTAGAATTTGTCAAGTTCCAATACCTTAATGTCTGCCTCCTCGCCTCCTATGCACTCCATCCTCCAGCATAAGCCAGAAATCGGTCACATTCCCAAATGTTAATTTGCTTTTGGAGGAGCCGAGAACGAGGAAGCTCCCCAAGCTACTTGAAGTGAGATCTGGCGAGGGTACATGAAGTGAAGTGTTCATGTCCTCCTTTGCTGAAGTGTCTTTATCAGAATACATCATGTATAATATCTCCTCCTCCACATGACAACCCTCCAGGCTTCAGAGTGGTAACTAATTGCCGTCGCTTCAAAATGACGCTAACTTAGCGTGGCGCGTTTCAATTCCTTAAAGGGAACCCAATCGATTCCTCCGCCCTCGCCTCTCCTCCTCGTTTTCCGGAGTTCGGAGGATGCGAGGATGGAGGTTTGAGTAATGGAATTTGACTACTGCATTTCTTACGAGCCTCAAGCTCTTGTTACTGGGGCTGAATATAAAAGAAAAAAAAGAAAGAAAAAGTTGACATTTGGCCTAAATGTGCCACTAGAGGAAAGGTCGTGGGGTCATTCAAATGGCAACAGTTCATCCTTTGGTGAGCATTAATGTGCTCAGCCGGTTTCCTCTAGTGCCCTTGAGGGTGGCACTGAAAGGGCATGGGGTCACTGAAATCAGCAGGATTCATCCTCCGGGCAGTGTGAAGGTGCGGAGCAAATTCCATGGCAATCCAGCCTGCTCTGGGACCAAAAAGTGTTGGGTGGACCAACAAACCGTGTGTGTTGCCTCTCTCTTACCTTGTCGCTCTCATCTCCATATGCGAGGTCAGGGTGACAGTGGTAGGCCCCTCCAATGGCTCCTATACAGAGAAGAACAGAACAGAGGATCACTCACACACCGAGATTACATGACTACTACTACTTCTATTCACAGTTTAAACCTGGTGGTTGGAATGTAACCCGACCACCTGTGAACCGTAACTTGGTTGGTACAATGGACGGGACTCACAGAAGGATACCACCTATCTTATCCACCAACCACAGCGGCTGGCTACTCCCAAAACACCCCCAATTTCAACATTCTAAGCCAAATACACTTTAACAATCACAAACTAAAAATGACTGTTGGTTATCTGACAAGTCGACTTGTAGACTAGCTTACCATTCATTAAATTAAATTGGAGAGCCATTAAGTGCACAGACCATATGCTCCTTGAGAGCATGAAAGACCTGAATTTGAATCCAACTCCCATCTTGTCTTGCATGTCTCTCCTCTTTCTGGCCTTGGTTTCCCGTCTATCTACTACTAAATATAGCAATAAAGTATAAAATGCCAAAAGTAAATCTTTTAATTAAATTTAGAAGCAAGTGCCTGACTAGTGGTGTTCTGAAAGTTCCTATCTTCATTTCAGCCCAGTTAAGAGAAGCGCCTCTTCAGAACAGGACTGCTATGTGAATGACATTGTTGATCAAAATATTTTAATCCATAAAGGAATCAGACCGTTGAGAGGGAATTGTTAAGGAACCGGAATTGGTAAATCCAAAAGGATCCCAACCCTATCTATGTCTGAATTTGATTGGCCTATCCTATTGTTTTCAAACCTATTCACCGACTTAAATCCAATCCGAGTAAATCCAATCTCTCTGGCTCTTAACAGGGAAAATAAACTCAATCTTCTCTTCAGGCTGGCTAGGACTAATATTTTGGCCACTGTATGTTGCCTTGATCCACATACATTTAATCCCTTTGTTATTGTTGTTATCCAACTCAATTTAAAAACAACAATGTAAAACCACATTAAGAATGTTTGTGACAGATGGTAAAAGGTGCGTGTGAACGAGTGTGAGATAGAGAAAACAACACTATAGGAGACAGAGTGAAATACATATGGTATAGTCTCGTCTCTAAAATCAGAGGCTTGAGTAGACAGACACACAAACGAACACACGAACACACACACACACACACACACACACACACACACACACACACACACACACACACACACACACACACACACACACACACACACACACAGAGTAAACACAGTAATCCTGGATTAGAGGAGCTTTCTGATGATACCGCTGCTTGCATCACCACTAAGACTTTTACTCTTTTTGTTTTTCGTCCCTATCCTTTCATCTTCTTATCATCAATTCCATTTGGCTTGGTTTTTGTTTTTCCTTTTGTTTGTCGGGAAGTAGCACCGTTTGCTGGGGACGTCCCCGCCACAGATGGTGGCCGTGGTCTATCTACCCTTGGCTTCCACAGTGTGCACTCCCCAAGGGCACTCCGGACAGTTACACCTACCATCACTATACATGGACAGTAAAGAAAGATGCAAACAGCCTTTTTAATAGCATTTTCTCCTGTCGGCGGTTTGTTTTGATTTTTTCTTTTCTTTCCTGCTCACAGTTCCTCCCTTTGAAGAGGATCTGTGATTGACAACAAAGAGTGTGTGCATGTCTGTGTTTAGAGAGAGTGAGAGAGAGAGAGAGAGAGACAGAAGGGGGGAAAGATTGAACTGAATCTCTCAGTACTGAAACCATTCTCCCTCTCGCATCCCCAATCCCTAGAGTATGCAAAAATACAGGTATTGTAAAATGTTTTGGCAAGTAAGGCTTATACTATTAACGTGGTGGGATGGGTATTAAAAAAAACAGGCTATGTTCCCAAATTTGATTTGAAAGGTACATCGCTGAGGCATTCAAGAAGCTCAGCTACAGAATATAGTGCTTCCCAGTGCAACACTCATGCGCCGTCACTCACAATGGGCCCCAAAAATACATAAATAAATAAAAGCCCCTTCCTTGAATGAGACCTCGCTCGCCTCATTGTCAAGAAGACTATGTGGCGACTCGAGTCAGAGACGAGTCATTCACGGCGAGTCACTCACTCTATAGGCGGCAACACAGGACAAGCCACAGGACAGGTTTAAGGATGTTTAGCCCGTGTGGAATTTGGTTCAGCCGCAGAATAAGGCAAGAAGGACTGCATACAGAGCCACGCTGCTCGCTGTTCTGCCAGCGCTAAGCCCTAGTGCCATACAGTGTTAACCACTTAAACCCTATATACTGCATTGGCCGGTGATCCCTCAGGGCTCTATACTGGGTTTGCTTCTTCTTTTCCTTCCAAGCCAAAGCTCTTCGTCAAAAATGGCCGATCTACGAGCTCACACCCATTATTTTCGGCCCCGGAAAAGGGACGGTACGGTTTATGTGGTAGATCAGTGGTTCTCAAACCTTTACATTTCAAGAACCCCCCTCACCTCTGACAGTATACAAATGATACATTTGTACACTGTCAGAGTTACAGACTTGTAAGGGTCGATTTAGAACCCCCTCACTCAATGGATGATGAACCCCCTCACCCCACTTTGAGAACCACTGTGGTAGACAGACAAGAGGTAGGCCTTGCTAGGACCGCTCAAGAGACAGTACATACACACGATGCTTCAGAGGTGTGTGTGTGTGTGTGTGTGTGTGTGTGTGTGTGTGTGTGTGTGTGTGTGTGTGTGTGTGTGTGTGTGTGTGTGTGTGTGTGTGTGTGTGCAAGAGCTAATAGGCAGGAGTGAGTGACCAGATTGAACACACTGGGACCAGTAGCTAAGCACAGAGAGCTCACGGAGCAGAGAATTCTCGAGGGGTACGCAGGATGATGGGATGAAACGATCAGTATTGGTAACACAAACACGCCGCAAAATGTTCAGTTTTAACCACTTAAATCCTGTATACTTCAGGGATGTCTCTCAGGGATGCATTCTTCCAGCTTTTTTCCCCTCTACACCAAATCTCTTTGTCAAAAATAGCTGAGCTATACAAGCTCACAACACGGTGCGTTGTTGCGACGCGTTGTGAGCTTGTAGATCGGCTATTTTTGGCAAATGTTCACCTACTAAGACATGGCCAAAATTGGGATGCAAGGTTTGAAGTGGTTAATTTAACTGTAAATATGTACCCAAACCTTATGGGTTCGTTTGGGTTCATTATATTCCAGAGAAAGAAGTGGGAGGTACAGAGCAGAGGAACATGTGAGACACAGGCATAGAGGTGGGGGAGGGGCCTTTAAGTAAAAAGGAGACATAAAGAAGATGACTTAAGAAAATTAATTTTAATGATTAAAAAAAAGGAGAGACTAGTGATGATAACTGGAAGAACAGATTGTGCAAGAGAGAAAAGACGAGGGGAGAGAATGGGAGGGGGTAATTTGGAGGTGGGGGGGGGCAAAAAGAAGGAAGTAGAGAAGGGGAAGGAGGAGAGAGATATGAACGACTGTGAAAAGGGTGAGAGAGCTGAGAGAGAATGAGGGGGGAGAATGAAGGATGGAGGAATGAGATGTGATAAGGGAGAACAGGGAAGAGGAGTGAGAGATCTAGAGAACACAGAGAGAGAGAAGGAGAGAGGGAGAGAGTGGGAGAGGGAGAGAGCAGGGTGGGGGTTGCGGCTTCCCCTCTTGACTGCTATTGATTTCCTGTAAGCCTGAGAGTGCATCAGCTATTTCTATCCATTTCCTCCACCTCTCCCCTCCTCTTTCACTCCCTCTCTCTCTCTCATCCCTCTCTCCACGTACTCACACCTCCTCCACCCTCCCTCTCTCTCTCCCTCCCTCCCCGCCCCTTTCTCACACTCTCCATCACTTCATCAACACCCCTCCCTCTCCCTATCTGCTGGCCTGTCCCTCTCTTCCTATGTGTGTGTGTGTGTGTGCGTGCGTGTCTCTGTCTCCATCCACATCGTCTTGCTTACTCTTATCAAACCATCTCCCCTGCCCACCACCAACCACCTCACTTTATCAAATCCTCTCTCTCTCTAGCTATCTCTCCCTCTGCCTGCATCTCTCTCTCCCTCCTCTGCCTGTATCTCTCTCTCTCCATCTGCCTATATCTTGCTCTCTCTGTATGCGCGATTCTCTCTCTCCCTCCTACCATCTCTCTCTCTCAACTACGCTAGCCTCTGCTTCTATCTCTTTTTGTCTCCACCTGTATCTCTCCCTCTGACTGCATCTCTCCACCTACATCTCTCGCTGTCTGCATATCTCTCTCTTCCAATGTCTCTCTTGTTCTGCCTCTATCACTTTCTCTCTGCATGTATCTCTTTTTCCCCTCTGCCTCAAAACATTAATCCAGAGGAGATAAGGGATTGACAGATAATTCCATTGACAAACAGACATGGATAGAGAGATAGAAAGACAAACAGATGGGAATTGACAATCTAGCTTAACGCCATCATAGGTACAACAACGACGGCAAACAGCAAAAACAGACAGAAACATAACTTCACCCATCGAACTTGTATCAATTGTGCCAAAAATGCCTATTTTACATGAACGACAGACA
The DNA here is from genome assembly GCF_963454915.1 of Gymnoscopelus microlampas. Classification (NCBI taxonomy): domain Eukaryota; kingdom Metazoa; phylum Chordata; class Actinopteri; order Myctophiformes; family Myctophidae; genus Gymnoscopelus; species Gymnoscopelus microlampas. The sequence continues at coordinate 31,747,820 of NC_139939.1, forward strand.
GCAGAGAGCAAGAATGTAGCCCAACATATGTTTATCTGCGAAACATACACACATGCAGAAACATACACACATGCAGTCATCACGTCAGCCCCCTACACCCCTGAACACATGTTCGAGCACATTTCACACCCCTAATGCAGAACGCAGTCAGCCAACATGCTGGCATACGAGAAGCTTCAAAGAAGCATGTTATCTAATACTATACTTTGCAACTTTCAGCCTGGTATCCCTATTATGTAATTATATTATAAAAATAAGTAGGCATAATTATTTTATTTATTAATTAAAACATTTAATGAAAAATATACATGTTACATCTGTATTTCACCATTTTATTTTCACTATTCGTTGTAAGCTTAAGTATATAGGGCTTAAGTGGTTGATGGAAACTTCACTGGTAGAGTATGTGTATGGGTTCATACTGTATGTGCTCATATCGGACCCCACCCCCCCTCCACTCCTCTCCTCTTTATCTCCACCATGGTTCTCCTTTTGCAGTTATTCTTTCTTCTCCGTGTCACACTATGCCTTCACCAACCTACCTCTCTCACTCTCACCCAGCCCCCCTTGAGCAACAGATGTAACATGTAGATTAGAAAATCACCTCTGCATCTTTCATTATCAGAGAGCCACACACGTCCTATTCTAAATGACCAAAGAGATACTACTGCTTGCTCCACTCTGACTCTTCTGCTATCCTGCCTTTCTGTTCTCCCTTTTGACCATCATCTCTCCGTGCAGTTATACAAGCAAGTTGGTCGTGTGACGCCACTGTGTGTGCGTGCGTGCGTGCGTGCGTGCGTGCGTCAGCACTGATCCAGCTCCCAGCCCACCCAGGCAGCAAGTAAACAAGCCCCCCACACACACCTCCAGAATTGTGCACTGGTTGTGTGTGTATGTTGCACACACTCAAATGCTGCACAGCACGCACACGCACGCACATGCAGACCTTCACACTTCATAGTCCTTCACTCCTTCTTCTGCTCCATCAGTGAAAGGCAAAAGTGAGAGTGTGTGTGTGCGCGAGAGTGTGTGCGTGCGCGTATTGGACTAGCTTGTCATAAAGTGCATGTCCGTGTATGTTACAGTGTGTCAATATCAGTGGGTGAAAGAACAGAATCACTGTGACATGGGAAAGCCAGTTATTGTTCATACAAAATATCCCATCAACCTGGCTCACAGAGGCCTATGCTGCACGGTTTGATCACTATAATCTATCCTTACTTCATACAGTGAAGTCATTCTAATCATTGGAGGCAGACAGGCAAATACATGGGTCAGTCTGCCATGTTGTGGTGCCAATTGTATGAGTGCCTCGCCCTCGGCTAATTCACTGAATCTATGAAGAGCTCTAAGGCTTGATTTCGTAAAGTAAACATTCTTGCCAATTCAATAATACTCAGTTGAGAAAAGGTATTATCCATAGGCATTACCTCACAGCTCTATGTTAATGTATGTATCCATTGCTGCAGTGTAGCTGCCCAGTGAGCAACAGCATAACACTGTGATTGTACTGGCGAGTTCTCTCTCACTCACACACACACACACACACACACACACACACACACACACACACACACACACACACACACACACACACACACACACACACACACACACACACACACACACACACACACACACACACACACACACACACACACACACACACACACACACACACACAGTGTGTACAGTATGTGTACGATTGTTAAGCAGTGTACTGCTGAAAAAGCGCAGGCATGCTCTACTTTGTCAAACTGCCCCCCCAAGACACACACAAACTCAGTCCCTTTATTAAGATGCCAGCTCTCTTTTTGAAAAGAAACTCCAACACCATATGGTTCTAATGAAAGGCCTGTGATTATCAGGTGATAATACCACTGTATCATTACATCTGCTGGGCCTGTGGATCACATCCCAAATCCTGTTTGAAATGCAAAACCATTCTGACCTGAGAATTATTAACCAACTGGTGTCTGTCTCTCTTCAATGTCCACGGGGCTATATTGAATAAAGGCCAGTTACCATCAAAACAAACACATTGCTTTGTATCAACGGGTGTCGTGTCCACAACATTGTTTGGAACCACAATATACTTATTTACTACTTCATCCAACACACAACACAACCACGCAGTGGGGTTCTAAAAGTAGAGGGGATGTGCATGCACACACACACACACACACACACACACACACACACACACACACACACACACACACACACACACACACACACACACACACACACACACACACACACACACACACACACACACACACACACACACACAAATTCACTTTGCATAACGGTTACAACATAAACTACCAGAGGACAACAACTGAGAAGGAAAAGAGGAAGGAGTGAAGAGGAGGCTGTGTTGTAACAAGACAAGCAGATGCTGGACACACAAACTGTTGAGTTGACAGAATAGAACTCTGGGATTCAAAAAAAAAAGGAAAAAAAGTAAGGGAGGGTGAGATCAGTGTGGTCTGTTCCACTGGCTGTGGTGAGAACCAACTCATCAATAGGGAAAGCAGAGGGAAGTGCGCCAAACAGCCGGAGGGGAGCAGCCAACCTCGCCCTCCCTCAGCCCAGCATCAAAAACCTCACTTTCCCTACACTCAAATTTATGGCCTCTAGTCTCTAATTCCTCCATTTCTTTCCGCACGGTGTGTGTGTGTGTGTGTGTGTGTGTGTGTGTGTGTGTGTGTGTGTGTGTGTGTGTGTGTGTGTGTGTGTGTGTGTGTGTGTGTGTGTGTGTGTGTGTGTGTGTGTGTGTGTGTGTGTGTGTGTGTGTGTGTGTGTGTGTGTGTGTGTGTGTGTGTGTGCATCAGCCCTCTCCCTATGCTCCTGCTTCACGTAGAGTAGACCATCCCCTCCCACCATCAGTCTTATTCCATGACACTCCCTCACTAATTTCCTTGTCTTGCTTAAAGCCCCCCACCACCACCACCATCTAACCACCCCCCGCCACCACCACCATCTAATCATTCTCCCTTCTCTCTGGGTACAAACAGACATGTCCGTTCGCGACGGAACGAACGGCCGGAAGTCCCATCCACTCCCATGTTAAAAAAAAAAACGGAAAGACGGACGCGTTTCGTTTCCGTTTTTTTTATAACATGGGAGTGGATGGGACTTCCGGCCGTTCGTTCCGTCGCGAACGGACATGTCTGTTTGTACCCTCTCTCTCACCTCTATCTTTTGCTCACTCCATCTCCCACCAGCCCCCACGTCCTCTTCCTGGCCCGACTAACCCCAAATGTTCACGGAAATATGCCTCCCCTCCCTCCCTCTCCCTCTCTAAGCCCCCCTTCCTCCCTGTCGTTTCCGTTTTTGCACACTCACTAACTCTCTCACTGGCATGACCTCCCTCCAGTCCACACTTTTCCAAAAGCGCTCTCCTGGCTTTGCCCTCGCCTTCCCCTCCGTCTCAAGGTCTCAGTTTACATGAGGGCAAATCGCATCCTTACATTGGGGAGTTTTTTGGGCAATTATGAGGTGACTCGCTCTCTCTTCCCCATTTAGGTTGTCTTCTCCTGCTGACCGCAGTAGTCATTTGTAATTGTATTTACTTCATTTGTAAAGTCGAGTTCCAAAGTAAATTGTGGAGTAAATTTTGGAAAAAGCTTTCTCTACAAATGCGAGGTGGTTGCCGGGGTGATGGGACAAAGGCAAGAGGGGGGAAGAAATTAAGAGCACATTTCCCCCTCTGATAATGGAGAGGATACACAGTGAAATCCTCAGTGTTCATTCATTTGCAACCAAATGCACCCTTACATTTGCACACACTCTTGAGTTTAAATTGATTTAAGATTTTACTGTGTAGGAGTGGGTGGGAGCATCCATCCTTACGCCGTCCTGAGCAATCCAATAAAACAAAGCCGCCATCACACAAAAGCAAGGGAGGAGATGGACAGAGGGGAAACCTCGAGAGAAGGGGCCATAAAAGTGTGGGGGGGTCCCAAAACTGCAAGTAAAGAGGTCAGTCTGCAACAACAACATACACATTAAAATCCCCAGTGTTGTCCAACTCAAAAAGTGTATTTTGGTTTCATGTGTACACTCTCCGATAGTGATGCGTCGTTCGTGACGTTCGTGATCGATTCGTTCAATAGGCTGATTCATTGCCGTGAACAGGAACGAACTAGTTCACTTCCTGAAACTGTTACGTTCACGCTTTCGTTCATGACCCCCGTCCCCTCCCCCCGTACACAGGACGGGAGGGCGGGCTGTTCCCGCGACAGACAGACAGCGGTGCGGTTGAGTTGTTTTTCATTAGACAATAGCGCTACTGAACGGGTGAACGCGAACAAATCATTTGAACGGATCATTGCCGTGAACATGAACAAAATCGTTTGTTCACTGAAATTAACGTTTCTTCCCACCACTACTCTCCGAGATACAAATGGACAAAAAAACACTGGGGATTACATTTTACTGCATATTTTTGTGGGAGACAATTTGGCTTTATGGGGGGAAAACTGTTCACATTTAACAGACAATTAATTTAAATCCTTGCTCATGTACCATCACGGCCCAGTTTCGTAAACGCAATCTCAATTTCAGAACTTTCAGGGGCATTTTGGCCCCCGAAACACTGCGATAGGAGATACTACACTGCAGGGGAGAGGAAACAAGGAAGATGGGGGGGGGGGGGGGTTTAGTGGCAGAAAGCAAGACATCATTAGCTTTCATGGCCAACGCAGGATGCAGGTGACTGGCGTGGGAAGAATACACCCGGCATCTCCTTCTCTCTCTCCCTCTTTCAAGACAAGCATGGCCCACTTTTGCAAGAGGGAAGGGGGCTGCCTTTATTCATAACAGTGTGTAGTGCAGGGTGAAGCCTAACTAGCCAGCTGCTTGGTTCTTGTCAGGGGATATTCAACCATCATTAGGCCTATGAGTGTACATGTATGGCTGTGATGACAACACGCACTCCAATGAACCGAGCGAGGCGTGGTCTTGTCTTTAGTGCTACCAAAAAGCTTGGGCTACAATAGTTTCACGATTCTGTACTCTCACTGCAGTCCGACATTCTTATCTTATTACCGTCTACACACACACAGTACAAACATGCACACACTGTATATCGCTCCCCCTGCAGTATCACTGTTCTTTCCTGTGGCGAGTTTGCCAGTCTTTGACCAAATCTGGTACACAGAGAGTGTGTGTGTGTGTGTGTGTGTGTGTGTGTGTGTGTGTGTGTGTGTGTGTGTGTGTGTGTGTGTGTGTGTGTGTGTGTGTGTGTGTGTGTGTGTGTGTGTGTGTGTGTTTTTTTTCCCTCGCCAGTACCTCTCCCCCCTCTGGATCGAAATCCATTTGGATGGAAATACAATACAGCCATTCTGGACATCAATTTGTGCTCTTATACATGTCATAGCCAAGCTACTGTGGCAGAGTACGACGTCACACTGGACCAATAAAAACAGTTCAACTTCCTTGTCGGTACCGCGTAACTCTGGAAAGTCATGATATGGGGGGGAGAGAATTTTCTCCTAGCTTTTTGCATCTAACTTTTGAATCTTGGCAACTGTTCTCTCTTCTCTAAAGCCATCACTCCTCGCTGCCTTTTCCAGGCCTCTGGTCACACACAGCTTGGTTTCCCAGTGGCCTGCAAGCTTATACACAGCTAGACGTATGACACAAGCACTGCCTGGCAACCTGCAGGCTGGGAGTCCAGAAAGAGCCTTTGTGTGTGTGTGTGTGTGTGTGTGTGTGTCTGTGTGTGCGCAAGTTTAGCTGGGAATGGCTTTCTTTGACACTCACTCCACCAGACAGGTATTTCCAGTCTCAGTCTCCATTCATGGCTGCTCACTATAGATCTTACTCTCAAACACACACACACACTCTCTCAAAAACACACACACACACACACACACACACACCTCTTTATGCAATACTGCATTTCATTACATATTAGTTGCTCAATTGAAAGCAAGATATAGCCCCGGCCTACAGTTATCACTAAACCCAGACTAAGCCCTATCCTGAGGAGACCACATTCCCTTAAAGTGAAAATCCACCCTAAAATATAATAGAATGACTTAATAGTTTGAGCATTAACAACACTCATCCAAAAGCCAATAAATCTAGTGCCTGCCTAATAAAGGGGACCAAACTCAGACCTACTACACACAGTATGTCTGTTATGTTTTGTGAATTGTTGCAATGTTTGAGTTTTTACATACAGTACACATCAGCTTAATCCATGTGTATTGTGTAGCATTAGTAGAACATGTAACTCGCTGCTACTGAAAGTGAATATTAATAAACACTAAACAGTTACTGTAACTACTGTTACTATGTGTACCATGCCCAAAGCTGCTTCAGAGCCTTTTCCCCATCTCTGTCGTTTTGATGGTACAATAGAAGAAGTAGTACAATATGCTAAATGAGTCATCAGGAATCAGAGCTAAAAGTTGACATTTCTGGATAATGCAAAGGGGATGGCAAATCAGATTTTAAAAAGAGACGACCCTATTAGTTGGCCGATATGTACCGGGTACACCTTGACCCTTATGTGTACCCGGCTGGCACACATTGTGCATGTGTACATTTCAACTTTCCTTTAAAGCAGAGAAATGTCAGGGACACTTCGCAGACTTTGATTATAGATGTATTTTTTAATGTTTGTCTTTGCTGGGTGAGACTGACAGCAGATTGAACCCTACCGGTCTTCAAAACAAGCTGACTGATTCCACAAGTCAGAAGGCTTTGTAGCGGTGTGTTCATCTTCGGGTGAATGCAAGGCTTTCCTATGTAATCTTAACTGTGGTCTATCTATGTCGGTCGTTGGCTCACTGCACTGTACTAGTCACACAATGTTAAAGAGCTCTCACAATGCACATCATTCAGATCTAGATCTTAGATTTCTTCTATCGTAGTAATATTGGGGATGGTTGTCCCTCTCTTTGAATCAGAATGTGTTTCTACTGAGCACACAAAAAACGCCATTGCCTACCCTCTTTCACATGATATATGGCATTTGGTAGATGCTTTTATCTATAGTACCATTAATGCAATGCAATGTGTGACTATGGGTTGTACCAGTGTGGGAATCAAACCCCTAACTGTAGCAATGACAGTTAAGAGGAACCTCTGCGTCAGGTACCTAACTTACGTGATGTATTCGCCCGTAACAGTTTTTTTGTGTACTTTAAGGATGATAATAAAACTGACCGTGCTTGATTCAGACACATTATGTAAACCAAACCTTGTAGACACACATTTTGCAGACTGCAATGCCAGTCAACATTTGACTAACTATAAAAAGACACGTCACAGGGTCCCTTATTCAAGACAGTCCCTATGGGCTAACTATTTGCAGCAGTTCAGCAAGCTTAGAAAGCTAGCCCTAACCACATCACACACTGCTGTTGTTCATTTACCTACTCTTATGTATTAATGGTGCTGTACATCCAAGCTGCAGTTCTGTGGCAAGCACATAAAACACCCTGTCTAATTGGTATATAACTAATCTCTCTCTCACACACTCACACACTCACACACACACACACACACACACACACACACACACACACACACACACACACACACACACACACACACACACACACACACTCTGTCTCTCGCTCTCTCTCTCTGACACACACACCATTGCCATGCCAACCCTGATACCCCCCTCCCCATCAGACGTCGCCTCGCCTTGCACAGCACATTAAAACAGCTTGACTACTCCTCTATGCTGGGTCTGCGTTTAGCAGCAGAAAAGGCAAGTCTGACGAAATGCACGGCCCCTATGTTCCTGGGTCAATGGAAACAGAGACACACACACACACACACACAAAACCAGTGTTACTGCTCAGTGCTCAATGTGACATTTACCTGCCGCCGAGATGTGGTGGTGGTGGTGTGCCCCGGGGGCCGCCGAAAGCCTCTGGACCCCGGAGGAGCCGTTAGATCCGGGGGCTCTACTGTGCTGGTTCTCCGGGTAGTTACTGTGAGCTCCAAGTGGTGCGCACACAGTGCCGTGCTGCTGCTGATGCTGCTGCTGCTGGTGGTGGTGATGGTTTGATCCCATTACTCCACTACCGGCCATAACATTCCCACTACCGTACTGCTGGTAATACCCAGATCGGGATCGCGAACGAGTCCTCGGGGGCTCCATGGCCATTTGGTGGTGGTGGTGGTGGGGTTGGTGATGATGATGGGGGTGGAGGGGGTGGAAGAGGAACGAGGGGGTCGTGGTGGGAGGGGAATGCGGCGGGGTGCCGCTGGTGGTAGAGCCGGGCTGTACAAAGCCCCTAGCACCGCTCTGGCTGTAACCAAAGCCCCCGAGTCCTCTGCCGCCCCCCTCCGCGCCCCCGTATTCTGTCCGCTCCGGCGCGCCGGCCACCCCCGCCTCGTCGAACAGATCAGCCCCTTTAGGCACCGGCTCGGGGGTCGTGGCGGGCAGCCGGGGGTAGATTCTGGCCTCCTGAGTCCTTGGTTGTCCAGCGGCTGCGATTGGCATTTCCTTTCGGGGGATTTCCTCTCTCTCTCTTTCTTTTCTGCCCCCCTTTTTTTCCTCTTGTTTCCTCTTCACAGAAAGAAAAGATAAAACTTCTTTAGACCCTGTTAAAAAAACACACAAAACTTGAGTTTAAGACTAAAACATGAATATATTTTATTAACCCAGCAGACACGTTTATGTGTCTAACGACTGAGGATTTTTTTTTAAGCAACTACAGTCGCGAAACGGAACGGAACGACGTTTAACTTTTAAAGTCACGTCTTTGTTTATTTATTTGGATATGTAAATCAACGTAACGTCGGGGTACTTCCCAGAACTTTGACGAGCTAGCAGCAGCAGCCCACCACCACCAGTAACCGGATGACTCGCCCCAAAACACGCGCGCTCCCATTTTTTTTTTCGCGGACCGCTCGGTCCCCCCGCGGTTCTTGTATTCTTTCATTTGTTTTACTATGGATAAGGTTAAAAATAAGTTTAGGGTTAGGCATAGTTTTACTGAGGTTACGTTTACGAATAAGGTTAGGTTTAAGCATAGTGTTACTGAGGTTACGTTTAGGTATAAGGTTAGGTAAGGTAATAAGCATATTGTTACTGAGGTTACGTTTAGGAATAAGGTTAGGTTTAGGCACAAATAAACAGAGTATCTCCAAACAGTGTGAGTAAGATATAAACAACATCAAAACAAAACAAAAAACAAACAGACAACACTCACGAAGGAAAACAACAACAGACAACAAAACAAATACACAACGTAAAATCTCCAAAAACATGTATGTATATAGAAAACAGTCTAAGCATAGTGTTAATGAGGTTACGTTTAGGAATAAGGTTAGGTAATAAGCATAGTGTTACTGAGGTTACGTTTAGGAATAAGGTTAGGTTTAGGCATAGTTTACTGAGGTTACATTTAGGAATAAGGTTATGGTTTAGGCATAGCCATGGTTCACATGACACTTGTATATATGTTTCAGGGCTAGGTTTAGGCATAGTGTTACTGAGGTTACGTTTAGGAATAAGCTTAGGTTTGTTTAGGCATAGTTTCCTGAGGTTACGTTTAGGAATACCAGGTGGCGACCGTTCCGAGATCGCCGGATTTCCCCCGGGGAGACTGTGTTTTGGGGCGAGCGTTTTGGTATTCACCAGCAGCACACAACCCAGTTCCCGAAACCGAGGAGCCACTGACTGACTAACGCTGAATATGGAAGAAATCACTCACCTCGGTACTTTTACACACAATACACACACAATCGTGGGTGTGAGCTCGAGAAAAAACACCGGCCCGTTGGATAAATAAATAACAACACGTTTCTCCAACATGAAGCTCGTGTTCTGTTTAAAGCCGTTCAAAAATAAATCCACAAGCATCCAGAAGCCACGGCTCTCTCTCTCTCTCTCTCTCTCTCGGTAGCAGCGTTAAGCTAACGCTAGCGCATAGCATACGATGGTAAACAGGATCCAGTAGATCAACTCTCCGGCTCCACGGCGATCTAAAGAGACCCCGCGGCGGGCTGCTACTCAACAGCAGCGATCATGTTCCCCACGTTCAGTTTAACGGAACTTCGGGCACTTTATCAGCTTTTTAAACTTGTTTCGATCAGTCCTGCGTATTAGTGTCGTTTATTTATGAACCCCTCCTCCTCTCCAACCAACCTCCCCCCACCAACACACACACACGTCCACCCACGCCTCGATTCCCTTTAAACGACTCGGTTAATGAGGAACAAAAATATGCGGTCCTGTCCATGTGTAAAGCACGTATAAATCCACGGCGAGGGGGGGTCGATTGTTCGTCGGTTAGGGTTTCTTTCTCCGTCGCAAAAAGAGTGACAAAAAAACAGACAAACACGCAAGAATAACCACAGATAAAAAGTGATCAACCCTCAAATTACAAAGAAAAGAACGCTGATCAGATAAATGACTCAGTGTCCATTCAAACTAGTTGAATTAAAAACCATTCACAACTTACCGTCACAACTTCCCTTCGCTCTCTCTCTCTCTCGTCTCTAAACACTGAACTCCTGACTCGGATCCGTCGATAAATATTTTGAGCCGTGTGTGTATGTGCTTGCTTGCGCGCGCGTGTACGCGCCCCGTGTTCGCTCGGTGTCAGCGTGAAATGTGACAGACCGTCAACGCTCCAGTCGGATTTCAGCCAGGCGCGACGCATCGAAGCCAGATCGCAGTAAAGTGTTTACTGCTTGGATCTCCTCCACACACTCAGTGACACACCAGACGCCGCTCACACACACATACCAAGGAGAATGCGTTATTGCTAGACGTTGAATAGCAACTTTTAAAACGCCTGCCCCTCGTGTATTCCACGATTTAAGAGTGTATTCTGGTGGAGTGGATATGCCCATGATTCGGAATTCGATTAGTGTTGCCTGGGAATATCGAACGCTATGGATGGCAGAGAGAGAGAGAGGCAGGAGCAGGAGGGCCTTTAAATTATTTATTTCATAGGCCTTCCAAATGCAGCTGTTTCCTTTGGACTCTCAAGTTTGTTTTGAAAATAAATACATTACACGTCTGAAAACTTTAACTCCGATTTGCGGTGTGTGATTGAGGGAGGGCTCAGAGAAAAGGCTAGGAAATTAAAATGACAAGAATGTAAAGTGGGCTAAGTCTATTTAGCCTATATGCCTGGGACAATGTATGAGAAATTGATATTTTTTCTTCTCCTGACAAAACAGCACAGATGTGCACATTTTGTGGCTGTATCTCTTCTTACAAAACCCCACACTCAGCTAGCATAGATATGAAAATGACACTTTTGTGCCTTTACATCATAGCCTTTGACTTAAGAGTTGAGGTGCAAAGCCAGGCCTTGTAAATGGTGTGACATTCTGCATGGCTTTCATACATAAACCAGAGACACAAAATGATCATGAACACAGGACAGGACATACCAACATTGTATTCTAAAATGTACCATGGTCTATTAGAGAGAGGCTAAACAGGTCCATCACACACATAATTATGCTATGTCATTTCTTTGTATGTGGTTAAACATGTTAAATGCATGTGAAGATAGCGATGGTGTGGGGAGACCAGTGTGTGTGTGTGTGTGTGTGTGTGTGTGTGTGTGTGTGTGTGTGTGTGTGTGTGTGTGTGTGTGTGTGTGTGTGTGTGTGTGTGTGTGTGTGTGCCCGTGCGTGCGTAGGCTACACGCACGCACAAAGCCCAACCCAGTTCATGTCACCTCTCAAACCCTTATATTCCCTTGGTGTTGTTCTCTCATTTCACACACATTCAACCCACAACCACTCCCAATACACACACACACACTCCTCATTACACTCCCTTTCCCTACTTTGATGATATGCAAATATCCCATCCCTCCCTCCTCTCATCCCTCTCTCTCTCCCGCAAGCAGCAAGCTTCCACGCACTCACACACATGGGCTAATATGCTGTGGCAGCCTGCGTCCACAGACAGGCTGGGAGGATCAATTTTTCACCCAGTATGCTACCGATATTCATAAGATAAGGCCACAGAAGAGAGAGGGGGGGATGGGGGGGTAGATGAGTGGATATCGGGATAAGAAAAATTGTGCAGTGGGGGGGGGGGGGGGGGGGGGGGGGGGGGGGGGGGGGGGCTGTAATAAAGCAGAGGCAGTGAGAAGGAGGGGTGACTGGGAAAGGGGGTGAGTGGGAAGAGCTAGGATGCAGAGAGAGAGAGAATGGATGGATGGAGGAAGGGTGAAGAGATGCTAGTGGTTGTGGGGGGAAAGAGATAGGGTGGGAGAGTCTCGTGGGTGTTTGGGGGTGTGTGAGGCAAGATGAGTAAGTGGGTTAGGGGTAGAAAAGAAGGGGGGATGGGGTGTAGAGAGAGTGAAAGACGGCTCTGGGGGATGGGGCTGGGGATGGATGGGGTGGTAAAGGAGGGGTTGGGTGTATGGGGGGGTGGGTGGTTATTTTGCTGATGTGCTCTCTTATTGGCTTGTTCAAATGTTGGGGGAGGGGCAGCCACGAAGCATACTCTCACCAGCTGTAGGGAAGAGTGGAGAAACAAAGAGAGAGAGGGGGGTTTAAAGGGAGGCAGATATGTGTTTTAATATTGATATTCTGCTCTAATTAGATTCCAGTCTAAGTGGTGGAATGAATAGCACTGATCATCCGAAAATGAGTGTTGTGGATAAGAGAACAGGGCTTGTGTTTGAGAGGGGAAATCTGATGCTTGTTCTAAATCACACAAGGGGTCTTGATCTATAATTCAATTTCACATGAAAAATAGAGGAGAGCAAATTCTAAATTGTGTAACAATAAAAGCACAGGTAATGTTTCTAGCGTGTCAGCGTGCCGTACCGTGACACATCATACCTATAATACCCATACCCACATTGCCTAATCATTATGCAATACGTTTCTGCATTTCGAAGTTAGCATTTTAGACATTTCATCTCATATTAGCAAACATATAGGTGATGCCACCATGTCATGTCATCATTAGCATCATTCCTGCCATATGTATAGGCTACAGTATGTGGATAAACAAAATACACTCAATGTATGACTAGGCTACTTATTCAAATGGAGACGAAGAGGAGAGGATGAAGAGAAAAGACCAAAATAAATACCATTCCAACACTCTCACACACACACACACACACACACACACACACACACACACACACACACACACACACACACACACACACACACACACACACACACACACACACACACACACACAAAGACAGATTGGGAGCCATGTGTTCACGGAGCCCATATGAACCCCAGCCTGCTAAACCAGTCTACTGGCTGAGGAATACAGAGGGTGTGTTTCCATGATGTGTGTGTGTGTGTGTGTGTGTGTGTGTGTGTGTGTGTGTGTGTGTGTGTGTGTGTGTGTGTGTGTGTGTGTGTGTGTGTGTGTGTGTGTGTGTGTGTGTGTGTGTGTGTGTGTGTGTGTGTGTGTGCGCGTGCGTGCGTGCGTGGGAGCGTGCGCGCGTGTGTGTGTGTGACGTGTGAGAGAAAGAGGAGGAAGGGAGACAGAGACAGTCAGACCGACCGAGACAGAGAAGTGCAGAGATCACAAAAAAAGAAGTAGATTGGCCAACACACAGACACACGCAAAACAGAAGAAAAAAACTAGCAAAAGGGAAGGGCATAAGCAAGACACAGATAGAGAGACATGCATAGAGAGAGAGAGAGAGAGAGAGAGGGGTAGGGAGATGAAGAGAAGTGTACACATACATACATACATAGAAAGAGAGAGAGAGAGAGAGAGAGAGAGAGAGAGAGAGAGAGAATAGATGGAGCCAAGCTTTCTGTGGCTTAGCCAGACTGGAGCAGTGGGACTTGGCTGGCTGCAGACCCTTGGCTTCACTATTAAAGCAAGGGGGGGAAAAAATCACAGTCAAAAATGAAAAGGGCAAAGAGCTATGCCAAGAATGCACAGGCAAGAAGCAACACATTAGGCTCATTCCTTCTGCCTGCCTTTCTGTTTCCCTAAGCACATCTAAACAATAGGTGGACCCCGGAGTCGAGACCTGAGTGACGCTGCTAAGCTGCAGCAGTTTATAGGTTATATGGTGATATAACATTATGGCTGAAATACCACTTCAACCTATTTTGGTCATGTCAGTATAGACATGACTGATACTAGGCGAACAATTTCTAACATTTGCAAAATTTTGAAAAATATAAATAATTGCCGATCTACGAGCTCACAATGCCTCGCAATGCAATGCATTGTGAGCTTGTAGATTGGCTATTTTTGCTATTTTTGTGTGACACCATTGTACCCAGAAGTATAAATTAGGACTTAAAGGACCACTTCACTCGTTTTCAACCTATCTTCATATAATTGGCCCTCACTAATGCTCTTTATAAGATGGTGCCATTTCTGTGCACTTGCTCTGTGAGAAGGGCTACGGACAGTTCAGAAACGTGACTACCTTCCTAGTGACACAATTGGTAGGCAGGTTTGGAAATTTCAAAGAAGATTTAAAACTTTTTAATATATTTGTTTAATTAATGCAAGAACAGTGGATTCTATTTCAGCATGCTAACTTTCCAGGAAGCGAAAGGTTGTAGTTTCACTTGAAATCCCTATTGATGATGTCATTGGCAGGTATCTGACCTGTCCATTATCTCACTAATAAGAGTGAGTAGGTGATAAAAATTGTGGCATCTTATAATTAACATTAGTGAGGACCAATTTATGAAGATACGGTTGAAAATGGGCGAAGTGCTCCTTTGAGTAGTTAAGACAAGTGCTCAAAAAACAGAAAGAGAACAGCAGTTGTGAAATTATCACGGAGGAGGGGCCAAACAATATTAATTACACAATCATTTCACCAAGAGCAAAGAGTTCTCAAGTTGTCACCAACACGCTGTTCCTCGCTCTCTTTTGTCTTGAACATCAATGGGAAAACACTCCTTAGTTAACAGAATTAGAAATGAGGTGTAACATGATGATGTGAAGTATATTGTGTTCATCTGTATAATAGCATTGTGGGTTGGCATGGGTGAATGTTTTTTTGAGTGTGCCTTTGTGTGTGTGTGTGTGTGTGTGTGTGTGTGTGTGTGTGTGTGTGTGTGTGTGTGTGTGTGTGTGTGTGTGTGTGTGTGTGTGTGTGTGTGTGTGTGTGTGTGTGTGTGTGTGTGTGTGCGTGCGTGCGTGCGTGCGTGCGTGCGTGCGTGCGTGCGTGTGTGTGTGTGTGTGTCAGCAGCATAAATTACACAGGTACTGATGGTGTGGCTTTCAGTTCTCCACCAGTTTGAAGCGTGATGCCAATCACACAAATGCTTCCCTTGTATTGTGCATATGACACACACACACACACACACACACACACACACACACACACACACACACACACACACACACACACACACACACACACACACACACACACACACACACACACACACACACACACACACACACACACACACACACACACACACACACACACACAGCAAACAAAGATAAACATACAAAATTAAAACTTGGGGCGCATGGGTTTCTGTCCACATCACACAACAACAATAATCCAATCGTAGTGACCCAGCCTCTCACAGCTACTAATCATGTAGTAATAGCAACAATACCACAATCATATCACTATATAGAGGCATGTCCCGACTTATAGGCTTTGCCAGATTAATGGTTAAAAAAAACAAGGCATTATTTTCTTGACTTTTCCATCCACTGATACCCTAAGTACAGGATTATAGCCTGCAGATTGCCTGGCTCCAGAGTGACATTCACAAAGGGGATATTTGTGGAAAACACACCCGAGAAGCATTTACCACACCACGGCACAATACACAAACCCATATTCATTCCAATGTACCAGATGAGCACCAAACTTCCTCCAACCAAAGGGCGAGGCTGCAATTTGGAGAGGAAAAGGAAAGGCCATTTGGGAGATTGTAATCTCAGTATATTCACTAATGAAAAGGCAGTGGAAATTCAATAGTTGTTCTATATCACTGGTTCTCAAAGTGGGGTCCGGGTACCCCCAGGGGTCCTTGGGGGGTCCATGGGGTCCCCAGCAATAGTAGTTAACATAGCATCACAATCATTTTAACCACTTTATCCATTTATACGTTGGCTATTCAAAAATAGCAGATATACAAGCTCATAGAGCGGCACTGAGCTTCTGGGTGTCCCTGGCACAACATATTTTCAGATGGGGGTCCGCGGCCAAATATTTATCAATTTGGGGGTCCTTGACATGAAAAAGTTTGAGAACCACTGTTCTATATCAAATGGGTGCCACAAATTAAACCTCCATATGATTCTGCTCTTATCTTTGTAATTATACTCGCCATATGTCCTAGAATCCTTAGTATAACGTCAACAGGGGGGACAAAACGTAGCCCTTACAGGTCCATTTGGTTTCATTTGTACACTCTCAGTTGAATTAACAGTCAGGACTTTGCAGTGTGTGCATGCTGCGGAGATGCAGCCCTAAAGTCATGTCATATTTTGGGCTACGAGGGGGAAGAGGGATGCCAAGGATTGAAACTTGATGACGATGGCTTTGTGAGAGGGAGCGGGGAAAAGGAATCCTTCCAAGCTCCCTTCAGTACGTGTGTGTGTGCGTGGGCGTGGGTGTGAGAGTGTGCACACGGGCACGTGTAGTCATGTGTGAGCGTATGTGTGGGAAGAAGGAATCCTTCCAACCATCTTCTTTCCTGAGCCTCTTCCTGTCCCCCCCCCCACTCACACTCACACACACACACACACACACACACACACACACACACACACACACACACACACACACACACACACACACACACACACACACACACACACACACACACACACACACACACACACACACACACACACACACACACACACACACACACACACACACAAACACTCAATCCTTGGAGTCAGCGTCAGAGGGTTTGGCTTTGGCAAGAACCGACCTCACCAGAGGAGAGGAAGGAGTGGAGCCAGTCTCTCTCTCTCTCTCTCTCTCTCTCTCTCTCTCTCTCTCTCTCTCTCTCTTAATGCTCCCTTCTCCTTCAAGAACTCTCACTGAATATACTTTTCAGTGTTCATAGTTTGTCTTAATGCACGCACGCACGCACGCACACACCATTGGTGTGTTTCATGTGACTTGGCAGAATTAAACTGAGCATTTGTATTTGTGTGTGTGCGTGTGTGCGTGTGTGCATGTGTGCGTGTGTGTGTGTGTGTGTGTGTGCGTGCCCACATACGTGTTCAGAGTTTTGGCAGTTTTCTTGGCGCAGCTCAACAGATCTATTGGGATATGTGGTTTGGACTCCCCCTCTTTCTGCTCTCCTCTTACTTCCGTTCTCCCATTTGCATCTCCTCTGTTTCTGCTTGTTCTGCTCTCGGTTGATTTGTCCCCCCTACTTTTTTTTCCATCCTTACACTTTCCATAAATTCAACCAATTCACGTCCTTTATCATTCAAACCTTACCAATAACACCTTTTGGGCTCTCTTTCTTCTTATATTAAAATTGGCTTAAGGGAGGACCGGCCGGCAGACCACGTCACGCTCATGTCATTATGACTCAGCCATATACCCATATAAGGAGTTCCCAATGCAGCTACGCCCAAATATGGAGTGTGTTGTCTGACATCAAAGTGTCGTCATGGCATCAGGCGCAAACAAATCAGTCAGCTCCATATATGGCCACAAAAGGGGGAATGCCCGTACATAGACATACTGATGACATCATCTCCATATATGGGCATAAAAGGGACAAGGACTGACAGATACAGAGATCTCCATATATGGGCATGTTGGTCGGATTGGCGGTGTGACAGTGTGAGGGCCGCATAGCGGCCTGAACCTATCTATATATACAATTTGAATCCTGCGCCATGTCGGTTGTCAGTATGTACGTTGTAACGTTGTATGTACGTTGCATCACTCCGAATATGGACACAACGCCAGTGTGACGTAATCTCACGACAGCATGACATCACGCATGACATCACATCCTACCTATAAATTCTAGGATGCCGTCAGATCGCACCAGTTCGACGGCTTCCATAGTGGGTTTTGGTCATTGGAGAGGTGATGCACGTCACCTCTTTCTGAAGTGGGTACTTTCAAAGCCTGCCGTGGATTTAGGAGAGCACAAAACTCTCTCTCACACTGTGAGGTGCCTGTAAGGTGGCACTGCAAAGTGAACGATGCGTCACGCTAGACGTTCGGGCCGCGTAGCGGCCCGAACTTCTAGTACCATACATAAGCCATATATACAGTACGTCGCTATGAATAGCAAACATAGCCGCTCTACAAGCTCAGAACATGTTGCATCGCAACACGTTGGAGCTTGTAGATTTGCTATTTTTGTTAAAAAACTGTACATGGTCATTTGCATTGACTTAAACCCTCTATTCTTAATAAAACAGACCTGAGTTGAAACTGTACTTGGACCGCTTTTCTTCCATCTGCACCAAACCTCTCAAAATTGGAAAAATAGCTGATCTACAAGCTCACAGATGGGCTATGTGTGGGGAATGTTAACCCCAGAATGGGGATGCTGGGGTTCAAGTGGATAAATGATATTGCATGTATTGCTTGGAGATGGACCTCCAGTTCAACATGCAGCGTTCCCACAGCTGTCCACACACAATGAATGCTGATGGAAAGACATGATAGCTTATCCTGTAGGGAGCTGCTCACATCAAACAGCTACTTGGTATTCCATCCCCATGCAAACACACAGGAGAGGCATGTGGGGGGGGGGGGGGTATGAAATAATACTTCCTAGTTTTCTATAAGTTCATCAACTCATCCCACAAAGAGAAATGACCTCTGTGGAGAGGACCAGGTCGAGAGGCACACGCTTCAAAATCAGAGCAAATAACAATTGTAGTAAAGTGTGTGTGTGCATATGCCTTTGTGCCTGTGCCTGTGTGTGTGTGTGTGTGTGTGTGTGTGTGTGTGTGTGTGTGTGTGTGTGTGTGTGTGTGTGTGTGTGTGTGTGTGTGTGTGTGTGTGTGTGTGTGTGTGTGTGTGTGTGTGTGTGTGTGTGTGTGTGTGTGTGTGTGTGTGTGTGTTTATGTGCCTGTGTGTGTGTGTTTATGTGCCTGTGTGTGTGTGTGTGTGTGTGTGTGTGTGTATGTGTGTGTGTGTGTATGCATGTGTGCGTGTGTGCGCCCGTGTGCGTGCGCGTGCGTGATCATTTTGGCCTTTCATGGGACCGACCAGGGTCTAGAAATCCATTGATGGCAGTGGCGATTGAAGCACATAGAAGTCCCTGTCCTCCACAGCTCTGCTCTGAGGTTCAGCAGAGTTCATCTGCTTTGTCCCTGCAGAGGCCGAGAGGCGGGCTACTGTCTCTCCTCTCTTGTCTCACTCATCTTTCCTCAGCCCTCTCTCTCTCTCACACACACACACACACACACACACACACACACACACACCCCTCCCGGTCCCATGGGGGACAGTCTCACAATCCTCCCCCTTCTGTCCCTCTGCCCTGCCCTACTTCACTCCCCCTGCCTCACCCTGCCGCTCCCTGCTCTCTGGCTGCACCCTCTTTCTATGTGATGTCATTGGAGAGAGAGAGGGGATGGCTTCATTGGCTTGGCTTGGCTTGACTTAACTGTGTGCGCACGTGCGCGCGTGCGTGCGTGCGTGCGTGAATGTGAGAGGGACAGGCAGAAGAGAGAGGGACGGAATTATTGCATACTTTGTGGCAGCAGCTAAAACAGCCAATCTACAAGCTCACAAAGAGTCACCGATGCGGCCATTGTGATCTTATAGATCTGCTTCAAGCTGGAGCATGAGCTTAGCTGAGAGAGAGAGAGAGAGAGAGAGAGAGAGAGAGAGAGAGAGAGAGAGAGAGAGGTGCACACACTCAGTGTCGGGTTTCCCTTTTCAATTCAGAGCCTCAACTCCTTGTTTTTAATCTAGAAAAGAGGGTGAAAAGAGCAAGAAAGGAGAGTAGATAGCTGGGAATTTGAGCTGCTGACAGCTGTTTTTTGTTCCTGTCTTTCACCCCCTGTCTCCGCTTGTCTTCTCCTTTCTTCTTTCTTTCTGTCTTTCTGTCTGTTTCAGTATCATTGCAGGGCACCTATAAATCATGTAAACCAGCTTGTGCAAAAATCCAGCTGTCTGTGAACGTGATGGTTATGTATACTATACAGCTCCTTATCTGTAATCACACAGTGAACATGATTAGAGATGCATACACTGTCTCTTCCCCCCCAGATGATAGTACTTACTTTTGAAATATTTTTTTTCCCCATGTGACGTGCCTCTTGACGTCTTGACCACATCCTGCTTCTTTTGACTTCAGACGATGATGACATATCGTCAGTTGAACGTATTTCCTGTCCCGTATTTGACATTACACACACATACACATTGCTTCACATCACTTACTTCACTTCACACACACACACACACACACACACACACACACACACACACACACACACACACACACACACACACACACACACACACACACACACACACACACACACACACACACACACACACACACACACACACACACACACACTCTTTATCACGCATACACTTTTTTTCTCCTCACACACACCTACACTAGTTTGGTTTAGGCCCACGTGAATAAAAAGTGTACCATCATGGTAAGCTACTGTCCAATCTGTGGGAAGCCCGTCTATTTTGGTGAGTTTGATTCTCTGTCTGTCTTTCTGTCCGTCTGTCCGTCTGTCCGTCTGTCCGTCTGTCCGTCTGTCCGTCTGTCTGTCTGTCTGTCTGTCTGTCTGTCTGTCTGTCTGTCTGTCTGTCTGTCTGTCTGTCTGTCTGTCTGTCTGTCTGTCTGTCTATCTGTCTGTCTCTCTCTCTCTCTTTATCGTTCTATTATCTATTTCTGTGTTCTTTTAATGCATCTGTGCTTCAATATGTTAAGTATTGGATTAGTCATTAATATGAAATGCATCGGTAATGTGGCACTTGCATTAAAGGCAGAAAATTAATAGTTACATGCAGGCAGCTAATTATAATAATCATTATTATCATTATTATCATCATCTGAAACACAAAGTTTGGTTTAAGTAATGAAAGGGTGTAAGAGCCTTCAGGCACCGATCACATTTTTCTGTTTCTATGATGTTCAGCCTTAATTATATAACTGTCAATTCATCAGGTGCTGTAAAGGAAAAACGTGATACGCTAGGCTACACCACTTCTTGCTTCCTACACAATAATGTCTCCCTTGCTCCCTCACTCTCTTTCAAGAACATATTTACACATGCACATGCTATGCATGTGCATATGTTATGTGTTATGCTATGCACTATACACAATAACGTTTTCAGTCTTCATTTATACATTAGTAACTGTATAAACTGCCTGTACGTATGCAACCAAATGATGGACCTTTACGGGCCAATTTTGTTACATTTATACAGTCTCAGAGTTAAATTAGCACTCTGCTGTTCAGGCCTATACATACTGTAATATACATAACAGGATGTGGGTCCTGAGTAATGAGCATTCATGCAGTTCTCTGGTTTCTCTTTGCTGGGTTCTTTCCCGACACTCAGAGAGCTCCCCACAGAACTACAACAGCTCTCTCAAATTCGCACAATGGCTCCATTTCTACGCCGTGGTCCTTGGGCTCATGGTTGTACAGTACCTTCTTCTGAGCCCCAGCTAAGTTCAAATTCTCTGATGTGATCTGGCCTACTTACCTCTTTTCTAACACCACCTCATCCAGTGGCCTACTTGCCTCTGATGAGTGTAACTTTATACATTCTACTGTTTTTTCCCCTTCTAAAATGAACACTGTCATGAATAGACACAACGTGATTTCACCTGTAGAAGGGAGGGGGGGAAAAGGCGATGAATGTTTTGTCTGGTTGAACGAACGAGACTTGACAGAAGTACTTATTTCACTGTTACAGCTGAGAGGAGAAGGTCTTTAGGGCGCGACTACCATCCCATGTGTCTGAAGTGTCACCAATGCAACACGCTATTGACTGCCGGAAAACATGCTGAGGTGAGCAATGACACATTAATCATTCAGCAAAGAGTCATTTTTAAATGACATGAGTCATTTAAAATGAGTTAAATGACATGAGTGTTCTATAACTGTGTGATAACTGTGTTCAGAACGTCTTGTGTTTGTTTGTGTTTCAGCATGACGAGAAGCCATATTGTTCAAACTGCTACATGAAGACATTTGGTCCAAGGGGTATTGCTCCCATACACACACACGCACGCACGCACGCACGCACGCACGCACGCACGCACGCACGCACGCACGCACACACACACACACACACACACACACACACACACACACACACACACACGCACATTCGTATTACTATACCTGTGAGGACGAGTATAGTAAAACTTTTATTATGGGAATTTTCAAAATACCATTTTTACAATTGTTTGGAGGGGTGGCATTTTTAAACCTGACCCTGAAGCCTGAGTTATACTGAGAATGCAGAATTTGCAGATCTACAAGCTCGCAACATGACAGTGTTGTGAGCTGGCGGCCCGGCGCACAATTGCATTTAAATCAAGCATAACTCCAACCCCAACGCCTAAACCTAACCTCTAAATGCCTAATCCTAAACTAAATCCCAAGCTAAATGTTTTGCTAACTGCGAGCCTAACTCCCTAAATCTTTTTATTTAGGATAAAGCATCTTGTGAGTACCAAACACACACACACACACACACACACACGCTCGCACACACACACGCGCACACACACACACACACACACACGCACACACGCGCACACACACACACACACACACACACACACACACACACACACACACACACACGCACGCACGCACGCACGCACGCACACACGCGCGCACACACACACACACACACACACACACACACACACACACACACACACACACACACACACACACACACACACACACACACACACACACACACACGCACACACGCACACACGCACAGAGACTAATCTCTCTTTTTGTGTCTTTCTTTCAGGTAAGGTAGGAGGTAAGAGGTGACTGGTAATCTCCATGCCATTACATGGGCATGTCATTGAAACCAGTGACCAGATGACACAAAAGACACGATCATGAACCAACAGCAGTGTCGCAACGTGACGCTTTATGAGCTTGTAGATCGTCATTGTCAAAAGAAGTTGGGACCCTTGGAATGAAGTATATAGGGTTTAAGAGGTTAAACCCTCTATGACAAGTTGGTGCACTTGCATACATGTGCTCACACACTCATCTGTATAGTGTATACAATGAAAACAGACACAGTGTGTAGTATTTTGTCAGAAATAAACGCACCTTGAACAATTAAAACGTGTGTTCATCTGGGTTTCTGCATTACATTTGCACACAGATAATACCCACACACTCTGCTTCTAGAGAGGATATACAGTATGCACTGCACACCCACACGAACAAAATATTATAAACTATGAAGACACAAGCATGCGTACAGTACACACTCACACATATGCACATAATATCAGCTGAGCTATGGGGTTCTCGTTCCCACTCGTCAACCTAAGCCAGAGGGAAGAAGACAGAGAGAGAAAGGGAGGAGGGGGGGGGGGGTCGGAGGGAGGAGGGGGGCGTTATTGTTGGCTGGGTAGGCCAGGTCTACTGCCAGCAGAGACTGCTGGAATGGGTGCTCTCTCTCTCTCTCTCTCTCTTGCTCTCTCTCTCATGCATACGCACGCGTAACACACTCGCACTCGCACACGCACACACACACACACACACACACACACACACACACACACACACACACACACACACACACACACACACACACACACACACACACACACACACACACACAGAGTATGTCTGCAGTGTGCCTTGAACTGCTGCAGGGGCT
Organism: Gymnoscopelus microlampas; assembly: GCF_963454915.1. Lineage (NCBI taxonomy): Eukaryota > Metazoa > Chordata > Actinopteri > Myctophiformes > Myctophidae > Gymnoscopelus > Gymnoscopelus microlampas. The sequence continues at coordinate 31,771,608 of NC_139939.1, forward strand.
TGTCACCCTATGGTGTGTTAGGTCCATGGATTTGACACACACACCCATGCCCGTGCGCACAGGCACACAGACACACGCACACACGCACACACACACACACACACACACACACAATGTTGGATGGATGGACACAGACAGACAGACAGACCCCCTGTCACAGCTCTTGTGGATGTGCCCCTGCAGTCACATTTCAGGTAGGGTGTCCACGACACGACAGCCAGACTACACAGTATAAATCCTCAGCGTTATTGTAACCACTTAAACCCTATATACCCGTCTCTTTGCCCAAATTAGCAGGTCTGCTATTCTCACCCAGTGTTCACCCCACAATAGGGACGCTAGGGTACATGTGGTTAACTCTGCGAGTGTACAGATGCAACCAAGTGTACGCTTATGGGTATGCTAGATCAGGGGTTCTGAAAGTGGGGTCCGGGGACCCCCCAGGAGTCCTTGCTCCAGGGGATCCCCAGCAAAATGAGTCATAATAGCATCACAATGATTTTAATCACTTTGATCCTATTTGATAGGCTTTTTTGGAAAGCTATTTGAAAATTGCCAATCTACAAGCTCAAGATGCATCGCATTGCGATGCGACATGAGCTTGTAGTTCGGCTATTTCTTTTTTTTTAAACAGTGAAACAGTGTGAACTTTTTTATATTTTAACAATACAAATCTTGTACGGAGGTCCCTGGCACAAAATATTTTCAGATGGGGGAGTCCTTGACATGAAAAAGTTTGAGTGCTAGATACTTTTACAGTGTATAGAACAAGAGAGGTAGAGAGGAATGGGGATGTAGCATTCTGCTGTACAAAATGGGCCGAGGCAGAGACGGTGAAGAGAAAGCATATCTGATGACAGAGGGTGAGATGATGGGAGCATGCAAAATGATAGGATTATTCAATGCGGTGTCTATACCGCACGTCTTTGAACTTCTGCCTTTCCCCTCTCCTCATCCTTCAACCCCCCCCCCCTTCATTCCTCCCTCTGTATGGATACGGATCCCTCCCTCTCTCCTTCACCCCCTAACCCCCACCTTGACAGATCACATGACTGCTGTGATACCAGCTGGCTGACTGCTCATTTGCATGTGTTTTAGTTACAGTCCCTTATTAGAGACAGTGTGTGTGTGTGTGTGTGTGTGTGTGTGTGTGTGTGTGTGTGTGTGTGTGTGTGTGTGTGGGGGGGGGGGGGGGGGGGGGCAGTATAAAGTATGCTTTGTCACTAGGTTTTAAGTTTAAGGTTTTTACTAAGTGAAATGCCAAAATATAAATTGGCCATATAGCTGAATGGTTAGTGAGCCCTCCTGGGACTCCGGAGGTCCCAGGTTCAATTCCCTGAGCCCAAGTCCCTGAGCAAGACTTACCCCTTAAAGTGCAACCCTGCTCCCCTCTCTGTGCTCCACTGTGGGAAACACTCAACTGAGTGAAGCTGAAAACCGAGGTTCCCCCATGGGATGTCATAGGTAAAAAAATAAAGCAAGGGTTATAAAAACTATTTTCAGTCAGCAAACACATTTTTAATATGTTAATATTGGAAGACTACTTCAATGAATACATATAATTAGCTTTATGTGGGATGCCATGGCCCATGTGTTATGTAAAGTGTAATAAAGAGTGGTGAATGATAGATGTTCTGGGTTTCCCCTTTAAATGCTGGCCTAACTTTAGCTCTTCACTCACATAAACTACCATTGGCAGATCCAGTAGAAGAGCAGAGACAGGACAGTCAGTGCGTCTGCAAGTTTATTTCTGTCATAGATGACAACATGAGAGCAAAAAGCTTAGACCTTGAGACAATGGAAATGAGCAGAAAGTGATGCTTCAAGGGAACCAAAAGTATCTCTGTGTGTGTGTGTGTGTGTGTGTGTGTGTGTGTGTGTGTGTGTGTGTGTGTGTGTGTGTGTGTGTGTGTGTGTGTGTGTGTGTGTGTGTGTGCGCATGCGTGTGCGTGTGCGTGCGTGCGTGCGTGCGTGCGTGTGTGTGTGTGTCTGTCACACAGTCACTCACAGCACAGAACTCTCCCCTTTGTGAATCACTACCGACATCTAGAGGCCATGAAGGATACCGCTACATGTCAGTGCATAATAATGTTTTACTTAAATAAAAGTATCAATACTGCATTGTAGATAAGTACATTTCCGGAATTCAAATGGTTAATATATGTAATGTATTGTAATAAAAATCTAAAGCAACAAAGTAACTAGTAACTAAAGTATTCAAATAATTGTAGTGGAGTAAAAGTATAATATGTGCCTCTGAGATGTAGTGGAGGAGAAGTAAAAGTACAGAACATTTGAAACACTCCAGTAAAGTAAAAATACCTCAAACTTTTACTTAAGTACAGTACTTGAGTAAACGTACTTAGTTACTTTACACCACTTGTTGACACGTACTCATGCGTTACTATACATTATTTACTACTACATCATATCATAAAATGTGTTCATTGTTGTTTAAAGTCAGTGCCATTTTACACCGAGGACTCTAAAAAGCCTATTTATCTTTTTTTGTTATTAGCTTGATTCATCATGATTTGTGTGCATGGGGATCTCATCTTAAACAAGCTAAGTGCTTAATGAGCTATCCAGTTTAGTAGACCTTATATTGTGAATTTGTACTTCCATGTACTGTTATGTACTGTCATGTACTGTTCTCATGTCTTACTAAATAAAGTACATCAATCAATCAATCAAAAGCTTGCCTTGTAGGTCGGTACGTTTTGGCTGTGAGCGACACCGTCGCACTACGTAGTATAACACTAGGCAGCGGGGGCGCATGCGCGGCCAACGAAGTAGGAAGCAGGCACCCTTGACGGATTAATCGGCTGTTCAGCTGGAACAACAACATGACCGCTTTCAGAGCCGCGTCCCGGTAAACAGGGGGAGTCGGCGTGGAATGGACGGCTGAAAAGTTACAATTTGATGTAACCCGTCACCGTAAAGTGAGCGAAAATGATGTCAGAATGCGACCCGTGCGAGACGGCGGCGGTAGACACCGGAGGAGCAACAGCGGCTTCGACTCCCTCGGAGTCGTCCAACTTCTGCTCCTCCTCCTCCTCCCCCTCCGAACCTCCGACCATGACGACGACGGTTCGGTTCGAGACGAACCGGACCGGTGGTCCTCCTCCCGGTCCTCTACTGGGACTCTCGCTCGTCGTCGGGGGCTCGACGAACTCGAACCCCGGCGGCGCCGTGCGAATCTCGGGCTCCTGTGAGAGCATCCTCACCGAGCTGGACGACACCGAGGAGGAGGAGGACGCGCTGTTGTTGCCGTGCCTCGCCGGGAGCTCCTCGTCATCCAGCGGGCGAGAGAAGCGCCGCCGACGGAACAGACGGAGCTCCTCGTCCGAGCTGGCCTCGCCAGGTAAACCGAGCCGAATAATAGACAGATCAGGCTGTTTGGTCGGACATTATGTTTACAAGCACATTGGCCTTTGTGTGTGTGTGTGTGTGTGTGTGTGTGTGTGTTACTGTGTTAGACCAAGGTGACGCAATAGCTCCATTTTGCTCATGTGGCTGTACCTGGTTGGCAGGACACACACACACGCACGCACACGCACACACAGCTCAAGTGGCTGTACCTGGCTGGGTATCAGTTGTGTTTTGGCAATTTTATTTGCATAGCACTTTCAACAACAACAACAAGGCAATTCAATGTGCTTTACTAGTACACAGAACACAAAGCAAAGGAAACACAATTATAAAATGACAATAGGGTGCATAACACAAAATAAGTAAAATAATAACGGATACAATGACAGTACAGAAGAGAGAAAAATAAAAAAGTTTAGTGTGACAGAAATGTTTAAATACTCTTTAATGTGTAATTGTTTACTTGTTGCGTATTTGGTTTTATTTATTTGTGAACTTTAAAGCCAATATCAGAATTTACTTTATACATATGTTGTGAAGAAGACTGCCTTTTACTTTGATATATTCGCAACACAAGGTGTGTTTTGGAGCTATTTACAGTCAGACTTTGTGGTGGTGTGTAAAAATATTTAGTGTCACCATGGAAACAACAGTAGCCTATATATGCTCATTTTTGTTATTAATTGTATTTTACCATCCCTGTAACCGTAAGACACCTTAAATGGTGTATATTTATTTCTCTGTATGCATCAAGCGGCCCCTGAGAACAGTTTTACTATCGTTTTCCATTAACCTATAATCTAAACTAGGCCACAGGTAGGTTGACTAATGCTTGAATCGAAGGGGTTTGTGTCCCATTTCCCCATGGCTATTATCAAACGGTGTCCTCATCTTCCATGGCATGGTTGTGCCCATGCAGGGTTCTTAAATCAGAGCACACCCATAGACTCAGTGCAGCAATAACCTATATTCAGTAGTACTGTTCTAAACATATGCAGCAATACCCTATATTCAGTAGTTTTAAACATCAAATGCTGACATAAAGTATTATCAAGGGTATGGCAGCTTTGCGCTTGCAAAGACAATGCAGTACTTGTCAAATGATATCCCTGTGACTATTCTAGTTGCAGATTTAAAAAAAAAACAAGTTTCTAACTTTCCCTGGTCCAGGCACCTAGGCTCAATGTAGCCTGACAGCGTGTCGCGGGTTCGACTCCCGATCCCGACGGCCTTTGCTGCATGTCACTCCCCTTCTCTCCCAATTTCCTTTCAGCCTACTGTCCTGTCAAATAAAGGCATAAAAGCCCCAAAAAATATATTTAAAAAAAGTTTCTAACTTGTGTTAAAAAAACGATTCTGTTATTGCAGAGCAAAGCAGTCTGCATGCGCTATCTAAATTAGGTATTGATAGGTTCAAGAAGACATATTTGTTGTTGTGGCATAATCTGTCAGACTGTGCTAACAATGTTCCTACAAATATAGACTAATCCAAGGTAAATACATTGCAAGTAAGGTAATATACGTTATGATACAATTAAGATACTAAGTAGTGAGTAATGAAGTGTAGAAAATGTAAGTAACCTGATTGGTGTGCATCACTGACATTGGAGCAGAGAATGAATAGCCTAAAACGTAGTACAATTTGGAATTGCACCACCTTCCCTGGATAATAAGGTGATGTAGTTTGGTTGATGATAAAAGTCAACAATAACGTCATTGTGCAGCCTGTGTGGCTGACAGAGAGACGGGCTATTTTACTTCCTTACATACTGAGTGTATACAGGATGTCTCTGCCTCCTGTGCTCACACGTTTTAATATCAAGCGGTTCATATTTGAGTGTGTTGACTTGCGTGTCGTCAGCCTTCTGCATATTTCATATTCATCCACCTCACAGGCCATGGTCATTTAATGGGCCCAATAGTGCTTTCTCACAGCAGGAGGGCTGCACACAGCACTAAGCAGTAAGCTCTAGACTGACTGTTAAAAGGCTTACACAGGGAAAGGCTGGTTGCTTAGAAAGTACAGTTCTCTCTCTAACACAAATGGAGCATAGCCAGAAACGTCACTACTGTCGAAAGTCTGGAGTCAGTACACCACAACTCGGTTAAAAAGAAGAGTGGTTAATTGGCCTGGCTTTTAATGGATGGTGGTGCTTTTCTTTTTGCGGTCGTGTGAGGTATTGAACAACCAACACAAACTCATTCAGAGTGACGTCCTGTGTGTTACCTAGTACAGTGTGGGCAATGGAACACTTTATCCAGGAGAAAGATAGAAGATAAAGGTGCCTGTTACATAATGACTGAAAGAGAAAACACTTAGCAGCGCACCTTGGCCGGGAAAATCCTGATCGCGTATCTATACGTACTCTCCGGTGACCTGGAGCGTGGGTCTAATTTCTCGATCATGTCCTCTCCATTCTTCCACCCTATTCCTCTCCTTCCTGCTTTCTTTTCGTTGACTTCTTCTTTCTTCTTTTATTCAACTGAATTGCTTCCCTTTGCTTTCCTCTCATCTCTCTGTGGATAAGGGGTGTCCTCTTCATTTGTTTCCCCAACCTCAGTCGGTCCCTCCATTCCTATCATTCCTGCCTTTCCCCCTGTGTTCCATCTCATCATCTCTCCTAGGGCTGGGCAATTAACCCAAAATGTATTGAACCTGAAATATACACAACCAATAAGTGAATAACTGACTTAATGTTAATTAAATTGATTAATCTAGAAGAAGTGAAAATAAAATAAATGTATTCTATTGTATGTATCAACAAATAGATTTTTATAATCGACTAAATCGATTGGTCTGATTAACCACTTAAGCCTTGTTTTATACAGTAACAGTACTTAGTTGTACAATGGTAGCGTGCCCGTTGTGAGCTTGTAGATCTGCTATATTCACATATTTGATTTAAATAATCGTTCATTAATCGTATTATATATTTGATTTGAAGTCCTATCGCCCAGCCCGACTCAGTCGCTCCCTCCATTCCTACCATTCCTGCCTTTCCCGCTGTGTTGCATCCCATCATCTCTCCTGTGACTCAGCGTGACTGATGGTGAACATAAGGGTTCTCATCGTCAGCTGACTGTTCTGCATCTGTGGGGAGGAGAGGGGAGAAGACGTGTCATGTCATATGATTAGACCATACGCTGCATGTGTGTTTGGGTGCCTTTCATCAAAGCTGTGAGGAGGAGGTGGGATATGTGTTTGCTGTGTGTACGTACACACACACACACACACACACACACACACACACACACACACACACACACACACACACACACACACACACACACACACACACACACACACACACACACACACACACACACACACACACACACACACACACACACACAACTCTCCTGTATTTCCTCCCTCCCCTCCCAGGTGCGAACAGTGGAGACTTCAATCATTTCCCGGAGGACCCGGAGTTTGCTGATATCATCCAAAGGGCAGAACAAGCTATTGAGAGTGGAGTATTTCCCGCCAGGATTTCCCAGGGTTCCAGTGGGAGCTACTTCGTCAAAGATCCCAAAGGGGTAAGGAGATGGAGAGACTGGTTAGTCGACTCCCTTTTGTGTTTTGTTTTTACGGTGTGGCCTAGGGGCCGGAGCCGTATACAAAGCCTTGTTATTAGAGACAATATCACAGGATTGCAGTTACAGGATTGGTGAGTCAATTCAATTGTGAGTTTATAGCCTATATACAATCTATGCAATAGCCTGTCCCTACAGGCTATTGTCACATTGAACATAACTAAGCTAAGCTACATGCTAGGCTAACGCTACGGGAGATATGGCAGATTGATGGAGGAACACAGACATTCATATCCTCTGTGTTAGTTTAATGCCGATCTGTAAGCTCACAATTGAAAATGGCAGATGTACAAGCTCACACCACATCTGCAAGCTCACACACCACAATGCAACGCACAATCAGGCTTCACAGGTCTATTTGGTTACATTGATTTAAATCATTGATCTTACTCTGCACTGTTAGAGATCCCATGCCTGGGGTTTGACCCAGTCTTGTTTCTTTGAGACACAGGGAGAGAAAGAGTAGATAATAGGCAGGCCCTAGGTAGCCATTAGCCAAGAATGCATTTTTATTTGTGGAGTATAAGGAGAGCAATCCAACACACATTCAACTTCTCCACATGCAAGCTGTTCAGGCCGGGTGTTGACCAAGGAGCCACTTCTCTGAATGATGTGAGGGTTCAGTGCCTTGCTCAAGAGCACTACTATGAATGTGGTGAATGGCGGCCTCAGTCACAAAGCCCACACACATTCAGGCTGCCACCAGCCACTAATGTGATCTCATTAGGTTTTGGAGGAGAGTCAGAGAGCTCGAATGTTAGATAAAAGGAGGGAGGAATAAAATAAAGGAAATTAACAGGGGAGAGAGGCCAGGGAGAGAGGGTAGGAATGTAGCTGAGTGCAGGAAGGACCTGGATGAGGATGCGAGGCAAACAGCAGTTCAAATGTAAGCCTTTCCTGTTGCTAAGGCGTCCCAGAGTAAACCCAGGGGTTTGCTGTTGAATAATGTAGCCACTGATGCTCCCATTGATAACAGATATCTTAGTGGGATCACATTAACAGGCCTAAGCCCTGATTTTACTTGTTTGCACGCAGTGCTGTGCACCGAAAATATCCCATCTACAAGCTCACAATGCGCCGCACTGTGATGCGTTGTCAACTTGTAGATTAGCTATTTTCAGTGTGCGACACCCTCGTGCAACTTAAGTATAAATCGGGCGTAATGTGCACTTGCTAGGAGAGGGCATTGATCCAAGTATGGCTTGTTAATGGCGTCTCTCTGACTCTTATTCTCTTGCCTTTGGATCATCTGTAGTTGTAGGCTCTTTTTCTTCTTGTGCTTTGTTCTTATGTCGGTTTCTATTAAGCCCTCTTTATGCTATTTCTGTTACGCTATATGTGATCTTATTCACCCATTCTTTCCATCACTATAAACCTCTAGGCTTTGTGAACATATCCATTGGTCTTGTTAATACAGTTTATACATATTTGGTTCTAGAAATTGTTCATTTATGTGTTCTGTTTTTTGATTTTTCACATTTGTGTTTTTGCCTCTCTATCTGTAGAAAATCATAGGTGTTTTCAAACCAAAGTCAGAAGAGCCTTACGGTCACCTGAACCCCAAATGGACCAAATACTTCCATAAGGTATGCTGCTGTGTTGCATGTTTTTGTGTCTCCAGCAACAGAAACACTGTAAACAAAGACATGTCTATGAAGTGTTAAACAACGGAAAGCACTTAACATTGCCCTGTCTTCCCTTTCCCTCCCTTAATTTGTTTTCCTCTGCTCTTTCTTCCCCTCCATGGACCTCCTCACATCCTTCCTTCCTTACGTCTTTTCCCTCCTCTCTAGTTGTGCTGTCCCTGTTGTTTTGGTCGAGGCTGCCTGTTGCCCAACCAGGGCTACCTCTCAGAGGCTGCTGCCTCGCTGGTCGACACCAAACTGGGCCTTGGAGTGGTGCCCAAAACCAAGGTGAGCTCTATGTCTGTTCACTGGAGCGTGGACGTTGTCAAAATCCATAACCTGCATTCCATTGAACGTAATCAAATGTATGTCGTGTTAACCCATTCAATCTGGGAACGCATCTGTCATTTTAGATTTCTTTTGATATTCAAAAATAGTAGATATACAAGCTCATAGCGCGGCACCGAGTGCCGTGCTGTGAACTTGTAGATCTGCCATTTTTTTGAAAAATCGTTAAAAAAAAATTCTTATTTTTTTCAAAAATAGCAGATCTGCAGTCTTAATAAGTTAACCATTGTCAACCTGTTGTCTGTATTTTGGGCAGGTCACTACATAAATGTTCAAAAATTGCTGATTTACAAGCTCAAAACGCAGCTTGTTCATCGGCTATTTTCACCACTCGTATTGTAAATTAGTAATAGTGTTTATCAACCTAGTGTCATAGTGTTGTAAATTGGCTATTTTTGGGGAAGAGATTTGGTATAGACTAGAGGGATGGGCAAGGATAGAGGGGACCTCGGGCAACGAAGCATATATGGTTTAAAGGGTTAATTCAGTGGAGCTCAACCTGAATGTGAATCTATTCTAAAGTGAAGTTTCTGTTTTTACTGTCAGGTGGTCTATCTATCCAGTGAGACGTTCCACTACAGTGCTATCGATAGAGCCAAGTCCAGGGGAAAGAAGTATGCCTTAGAGAAGGTCCCTAAGGTGGGACGACGCTTCCACAGAGTGGGCTTGCCACCCAAGGTAACCATCACAGTCATTATGTACAGTGGTGTTTTGGTCACTGCACGGGACACCACAGCGTGTGGCCAGTATTCTTTCATGCACATGCGCAGTTACGGCACAGTACGGGTGTGCACCGTACTGCCGAATAGAAAATCACCATTACACCACAGTTATGCCTAGTCCTAAGTAAAGCTTAAGCTGATGAAATCAGCACCGTTAAAATATGTATTTATTTTTAAATACATTTTATTTATCATATGTAAGGCATTTTAACCTATTTTATTCACTTCCATTTATTACTGTCTTTGTAACAGAAAAGACCTACAGTATACAGGAAGTTGTTTAAGGAAGGCAGCAGACTTACTATTTTAACTCTCATGCTGTTGATCACACGTTTTGCTTATCAACACTACATCTTGCTGCAGTACATCAGTTATACTAGAGTGTGTGAACAAATAGTTGATTATACTGTATGTGTATACTGAAAGACAGTGACTATAGTGTGATCATTGTGTTGTGTAGATAATGTATGTTCAATATGTTACAGGTGTACATAATGTATGCACAAGATGTTCCAGGTTTAGATTACTGTGTGTTCAAGATTGGACAGGTTTAGATAATGTGTGTTCTAGATGTGAGAGGTTTAAATTACCCTGATGAAGTATACCCGAGAGCCAACACACCGTGGCCATTTGTTTGCCTTGCTCAAAGGGGGGAGGGTTTGAAGACAGAGTGCCTTAGTTTTTCCTTCATTGGATGCAACGCTGGGTGATATAAAATCAACTTCTCATCTTTATTTTTAGGTTTAAATGTGTGTTTTGTATGTGACAGTTTTAAATGATATGTGTTCAAGATGTGACGGGTTCTTTCTCGTCTGTCTATGTCCAGGTTGGTTCATTTCAGCTGTTTGTGGAGGGTTACCATGAAGCAGACTATTGGTTGAGGCGCTTTGAGGCAGATCCACTGCCGGAGAACATCAGGAAACAGCTGCATTCACAGTTTGAGAGGCTGGTGGTGTTGGACTACATCATCAGAAACACAGGTGTGTGTGCGTTTGTGTGAGTGCACGCTCAGTCGTGCACCATGTCTGTGTTTACACTTAAGATTACTGTATACTGAGCTAAGATAGAGCATTGCATAATAGTCCAAAAGCCACCTCGTTATCACCGCCACATGCAGAGTTGATTATGTCAATGCTATTACTTGTGCCTTTGAAAGAAAATATCTTAATGATAAAGTAAATGTCATTTACATCAATGGTCCTGTGTGTTTGGTAACAGTTAGTCATTTACTGGTATTGTCGTCAGAGCTCAGTTGAAAAAGGAAGTCATCAGAGCTTTCTTCCAGAGAAATGTCATGGTGTGTGAGTCAGGAAATGTGTTAGTTTTTAGCACAAGGGCAGGGCTGATTCCCAGTAGCTTCCATTCTGAAACCTTTTACAGTGCCATGCTCCTCCCACTAGCTCTTATCTCCATTCATGTCCTTTATTTATTAAAAATGTAAGTAATAAATTATTCTCCTTCCTCAGACCGAGGGAATGACAACTGGTTGATCAAGTATGAGAAGCCAGGAGAGGGGGAGAAGGTGAGACCTGGTTTACACAGACAAACACGTCATTAGTTTCAGGAGTTACAGCATGTAGGTCATGGTGGAGATAGGGACACGCTGGCTTCAGCATATCACTAATCTCATGTGCTCTGCTTGAGTCATACATTGGATAGATATACAGAGTCTCATATCTATATATAAGGTTTCTCTCTGACACACACACACACACACACACACACACACACACACACACACACACACACACACACACACACACACACACACACACACACTGATTTCTAAATGACCAAAGGTTGTTAGCTACCTGATGGATAAATTAGTCAGTTATTGCTGATGACAAACTGATTCATACTTTACACTGTTGAAGAAGCTAAAATAGAATAAATAATGTTGTTTTTGTCGACTGATACGTAGCCCAACACTTTGTCTCTTAAACATACATGAGGCTTAATGCTCTCTCTCTCTCCAATCCTGGTGTAGGACACAGAGTGGCCAGAAAACAGTCCAGACTCCTGCATCAAAATAGCAGCCATAGATAACGGCCTTGCATTCCCCTTTAAACACCCGGATGAATGGAGAGCCTGTAAGTTGGTTTTGTAACTCTGTATTTGCCATGCATCATCCTCTTTTTTTTTTAAACACTTTCAACCTGGTGTCATTATTTTGGGCATGTTGTATTTTTGAGCCTCTTGGCTTTTTATTTTGCTATTTTGAAATGGCACAAGCTAACAACATGTCTCTTTGAAAGCTTGTAGATCAGCTAATTGTCGTACGACAAATTATAGGGCTTATAGGGCTTAAGTTGTCATTTAAGTGAAAAGCTGCTATGGTAATAAAGTGCTGTTGGAATGTGTAATGTGAATATGAATCCCTACTGTTGTGATCTCTCTGTTAGACCCTTTCCACTGGGCATGGCTGCCCCAGGCCAAAGTGGCCTTCTCTCAGGAGACCAGAGACCTGGTGCTGTCCCGTCTCTCAGACATGAACTTTGTCCAGGACCTCTGTGAGGATCTCTATGAAATGTTTAAGGTAACTGCCACTCAAATTAAACAATTTCAAGTAAGCTTGTATTGTATCGGTATGAATATAATCTCCAAGAGAGTAAGTTTGTTTAGTCTTTGTCACAGCACAGTCTCTGGTATTTCAACAGCTTATTTCCTCTTCCATTAATGTCTGCGTCTCCTGACTATCTGTATTAAATATCTAATATTTATAAAGATATTTTATAAATAGCCACAAGTTTTGTTTTTGTTATTCCCGCTTTCTAGTTCCTCTTATTCACACTCTTCCATCTATAAACGTGCGACGGCTACAAAGAATGTCACAGTGGTGCTCTGCCACCTATCAAGCAAAAGCTATCTACCCCACTTTAGTGTGAACGTGATCCCATCTTAACCTTTAACATGGCCAGGGAATGTAAAAAAAAAAAAACAAGCATTGAAAGTAAGTTAATGAACAACTGTAAGTAACATGCTTTATTCTCCTATCTTCAGACGGATAAAGGCTTTGACAAAACCATGTTTGAGAGACAGATGTCGGTTATGAGGGGGCAGGTAAGCACAAGCTTTGAGTCTCCAATATCAGTCATTTGTTGTGAACTTTACAGTTTTCATGTCAATCCCGCCATTTTCGGACCCATTTTCATGTCTTCCTTTCCCTCATATTCATCTCATTATCTTGCTCTCGCTCTCTCTCTCTCCTGCATGCCCCTCTTGCTCCCTACTGCTTCCGGTCATTTCCTCTGTGCCCCCTCGCCCGTCCCTCTTTCATGTCGATCATTCTTCCTCTCCCTCTGGAACACCTCCCTTCTTGATTCATTCCCTTGTCCCCTCCCACCTTTCCTTCCCACAATGCCACCCTCTCTCTCTTCTTTCTTTCTTCTTCTTATCTGTCCTACTCCTTACTCCTTCCACCACGGTCTCACCCTTTCAGGTGTTGAACCTGACTCAGGCGCTGAAGGACGGGAAGAGCCCCATCCAGCTGGTGCAGATGCCCCGGGTGGTGGTGGAGCGCAGCCGCTCCGGAGGCCAGGGACGTGTGGTCACCCTGGGCAACGCCTTCACACAAACCTTCCACTGCAAACGGCCCTTCTTCACCTCCTGGTAGTCAGAAGGTGAGGGGCCTGGAGGGATTGTGGGAGGTTTTTAAAGAGAAGACAAAGCACTTTGGCTGAGATTTATACCGCAACTTCTACTTGTCCTCCTATCAGGAAAGAGGAGGAGGAGGGGGAAGGTGAGAGTAGCATCACACTGGACGGTTGGTGTATATGTCCTCTTGCTGGAAGGGAGGGCAAGTGGAAGCAATGTGCGATGGAGGGAAAAGAGAGTATGATGGTAGAAAAGAAGGGCTTGTGAGAACCAACGGGTGTAGGATCCTCACGTTTTCTTTGAAGGGACTTAAGTGTAGAGCGGAGAGGCATTCTTGGAAGAAGAAGCTGGAGATACTGGCATACCAGTGTCTCCTAGAGACCTTGTGGTTGTATAGTTACCGTGGTAACCTGACTGGGGGTGGTTCAGCTTTTACACACGTTGGCTTTGTTTATTGTTAGGCAGAAAGGAGGGTGGGTGTTTTTCGTTTACCCACCCCAAGTACCCACTAAAGCCTCTTGCATGGTCTCTCTCCAAGGCCTGCAGCCAAAGAACATGCGCTTCTATTCCACCATCTACTGAAAGACTTGAGGTCTAAGAGTATTTGGGATTCTTTGAAATGACCAGGACCGGTTTCGGAGATCTGGGACATTTATTCCTGATCTGGGACACTGTCCCAAGCCTTGCCTTTTCAGTTGTTGGCTTAAACAGGCAAGTGCGTGCACTGCCGTGAAATATTTTATTAGTTTCACACATCACCAGGCTAATCATCTGATTTAAAGGATTCTATCTCCCATTTGACCCTACACAGAAACATTCTGTGTCTTCATTTCACTTTGAGTATAAAAATGGACTCTTACAGGTCACTTTTTAATACTTTGTGTTGTGTTATATAACCAAATAACCAAATTGCGACTGTCAAAGTGAAACCCAGTGTCTTCAACTCTCACTACTGCCAAAATCCTTTCAAAAGAAAGATTAATGGAAGGCTTCAAGAAGAGAATATATTGTCTAAACTTGAACACAAATTGTAGAAAGACGAAAAAGGAGTCACATTGCTTGAATGTAACCTGTTAAGTTTACGGTTTCTACACAGATTCTTCTCCGCATCATTTCAGTGTGAGGGAATTCTGTCAAAAATAGGATTTTCTTGCAACAATGAATGTATTTGTTGTTTGACATGTATTTAATAAATAAGCTTGCTCTTGAAACATTGTGGCAAGAGGGAAACATGTCCTTCCGTTTTACATCACAGTATATGAGGAAAAAAGATTGAGGACAATATAGCACATGCTCGGTGCTGTTTGGTTTTCTTATGTATGCATCTTGAACTTTTTATTCCAACCGAATGATTGTATGAGTAGAATTGTATATTTAAATGAAAATAACAAAATAAATTTGGGATTGGTTACATATAAATCCACGCTTTTTTTGTGTTTGATTTTGAGTGTAATGACATATTAAATTGCATAATATGCACCTGCATAACATATCCATAGAAAAAATAGCAGTGTTGTCTCCAGGTGCTATTTGAATAAGTGTTGATGGGAGTGACGGGGGACCAGAAAGGAAGGAAACCAGTGGTTTCTAAAATTGTTGTTACAACACATCCTCAAAGAGATAACACAACGTCTGTAGACATTGACATAGTATGCTCAGCAGAGAGCTGAGTAACCGGCTAGTTTAGTCAAGTGTTGTAACGGCAAGGCTAGCAGAACATGTTGTCATAGACCTGTGGCAAAGCTATAGCAAAGTGTACACAGGTCCTAATGATTAACTAGATGATGGAAGGCTGTAATGGCCCTGGGCCGAGTTGAGCCATTAATAGCTGTGGAAAAGGCAAAGCATATAAACAGCCTGGAGCTTCCTCAACCATTTAATTTAAATTATATAAAAAACGGTTATATATTGATGTTTTCCTTACAAAATGAAGACTCAGAGTTTATGTAAATCAGTCTAAAGTAGGAAGACAGAAAATAAACTATTAAAACAGTTGTGGCTCTATAACAAAATGAATTTTATTTAGTTTATCAAAATAACACATTTTGGATAGACAACAGATTAATCTAGCCTCTAGCCACGCCTGACAAGTACTTTCCTTATTCCCACTGCAATGCCTGCTGTGTTTGAGGTCTCATTCAAAAGATTTGTCTTGGAGAGCCTCTTGGGAACCATTTTACCTCTCTTCATATTGATATTGAAACCCGATTCTGGCTCAACAAACCTCCCTGAATAAACAGCAAGTGTCTTCTAACTGCAGAGTCCTATGCTTGTGCCCGTGGTGTATTCCAAATTCAGGGCTTTGGAAGCAGGCCTGGTTCATCTCTGCTACATCCTTTATGGATAAAAAAGGAATTTAGGGAGCAATGCCAACAACCTTAAAAAGCATCCTTAGAGCTGGACATCATTGCCATGGCAACATCATGAAAATGCTATGGTAACCAAGGATCTTGCTAGGCTAATCTTGCAAAGTAAGAGCATGGATTAGTACACAAACCCTTTGTACATCACCCTTTGTGATTGACAAAGCAACACAAGATGCTAATGTATAGTCTTATAATGTAAAGAATCCTAATTCAACATAGTTCAGTACATTTAATTGGTTTATTAACCTCTTTCAACCTGGTGTTCCTATTTTGGGCATGTTATTATATACAAACAAAATTCTAAATTGCCAGATCTGCAAGCTCACAACACGCAATACTAATCATCTTATGAAGTATATAGGGTTTGAGTGGTTAATGTAAGTTCAGGTGTTGTTGGGCAGATGCTGTAAAGTATCTTGGGACCCTCAAAGGTATGTATTGTTTGCCACAATTAGGTTCTCTTTGCGAGCATTAAAAAGAAAAAAGCATGTTAGCAACCACTTATCTCACAGCATTCTCTCCAAGCCTGACACTGGCAGCTGTAGCTGTGGAGTGTAATCATGCACACCTCTCCATTTAGACATGGATCATGTGACTGGGGCATGCACATCTGGAGTAATACTAAAATATCATGTAACACCACATGGATATTTTGTACCTCAGTATTGTAACATAATCTACAGTAGCTTAAAGGGATAGTTCACCCCCAAAATGCCGATTATTCACCCCGTGAAGACTTGAATTCTTTATTCTTTATAATTTTTTAGTTTTTGTCGCATTCCTATGCCAATAATTTGATGACCGGCAGCGGTTCCCGTAAGAGAGACAAAGTGTCTCCTTTGTGTCTCATACCGGAACTGCTGCCTACCGGTCTGCTGGTCATCAAATTATTGGCTTAGGAATGCGTCCAAAAAAAAGAAAATCCATGAATTCAATGGGGTGACTAATCGATAGAAAAAAAGATTTGTTTTTGGGTGAACTATCCCTTTTAATGCTGCGTTCACACTGGCAGATACAAAGATACAGGCTACCTTTCATCTTCCAATGAAGCCGGCGACATGAAGATGCATCACACGTTTGTAGCTGCTACAACAGCTACAAAGCTGCAAAAAAGTTGAGCTGATTTCAACTTCAGCTACAAAGATACAAAGATACAAATATGCTGTGTAGCTTTGTATGTTTGTATCTGGCAGTGTGTGAACGCAGCATAACACTGCCCCCTGGAGGACCATTTTCTCCATGTCACTCTTATTTATTCAGTACAACTGCCCATGCCCCAAGGACATGCCTGTGTGTGGACCGAGTTCTGATGAAAAGCCACTAAATACTCCAAGAATTTAGAGGATTCAGTTTGTGGAAAATGCACCACCGACACGACTAACTTCCGGAATATACTTAATGTTTCCATTGTGGATTTCCTAGAACTGCTTCATTTAGCAAACCTTTATAGCAATCTGTTGACCTTTCTATTAGATCTGGTTGATATTGTCAAAATCAAATCTCTCTATATCCTCGGTATAGATAATATGACAATATTTTGGGGATGACTATTGGTGCTTTCAGAAGATATTCAGAAGATATTTACTCACGCATAAGCATAAGCTTTATGTCTGTCCCAACAGAGTGGTATTTGCAACGATTTCAGAAGTACAATAAAGATGGCGGTGCATCTAGGCTTCAATCTGGTCCAATCTCCTTCAAATAACTTTATGGACATTGTCAACCAGTAGACATCCTATTCGAGGGGAGACCCCCTCCAACCACGGCATATGTGTTAGTTACGAATATTGCATAATGTACCATACACCTTGGTTAAACAATAGTTCATTAAGTCCTGGATTCATTTGTAGCTTTAAAATGTTTAAATCTGAAACTAAAGACATATAAAATGGCAACATTTTTTAGCTATAAGACATTACAATAACCAAAATCCCAGATGCTGTCTTGGCATAACAACACTGATTGATATACAGCTCTACTTTTTATCATATTCATTGTAGTGAGATGAGCCTCTCCTCTCAGCTCGACAGATCCTCTGAACCACATCATTGACATAGAGCTTCATGTCTTCATAGGATGGCACTGCCATCGTCATCCTAGCACTTCCTGCTATCCTCAGAAGGCCCTGTGATTGGCTCGAACCGGGACGAATCACAAGCAGCGCGATTCCGTTCTCTCTCAGCTTCTCTGTGACCACGACCAGGTCATCATCGTTAACAATGCCTTTGTTCTGCTCATCAATAACCGACACCACCACCTTATGAGCCCGTGGCCGTGCCCCGCTGCGCACGCTGAGAGTGTGTTCCATGACGTAGCGCAGTGCCCTGGCAGCTGATGGAGGTCCTCCCAGGTACGGAGCCAGGCCGATGGCTCTTTTCATTCCAGCTTCACTGTCAAAGTCGCTCAGGCCAAACACGGTGCGCGGTTTGGCGCCGTAGATCACCATGGCGACCTGGGTGAGGTCGGCGTCCAGGTCGAAGTTGGGAATGGTAGCTCTGATGAATGACTTAGCGAGGCGGAAATCACTGCGGGAAGTGGCAGCGGACGAGTCCAACACAAAGACCAGGTCCAGAGACTTACTGGAGCAGCCTAGGAGGAGAGAGAGGATCACAAACACCCACATTTACAATGCTGATTAAATGTATTCCTGATGCACACAACATAAGTACACTGGTTTGATACTGTTTGATTACAAAAAAACACCCAACAATACCCAAATTCTGTTATCAGTAGAGCCCGACCGATCCAGTCTAAATGATATATCATTTGACGGTCAGCAGTTATGCAGATTTTTAACCACTTTCAACCATTCCGTCCATATATATACAGCGTGTGTATGTGTGTGTGTGTGTGTGTGTATATATATATATATAAACTATTTTAATAGAGCTTATGTGTTTAAATAAAGTAACTTAGTTAAATGTTTTCAAATAGAAACTTTAATCAAATAATAATTTTTTCATTGATTAGAAAACTTTTTGGAAAAAATATCGGGTCAAGATCGCATTGGTCGGGCTCTATAATTATTAGCCAACCATGCTCTGTTCCCACCTGCTGATGTGAGGCCACAGACTTTGGTCCTGAGTTCCTGAACCTTCCTATGAAGCTCCTGTGCATTGTCATAGGTGAAAACCACTTCTGGGTCAGAGGTGATGCGAATGAGCTCTGTGTGCATCCTGCAGAGTGTTCAGAATAATAGGTATATGTAATGGCAAAGTTTAAGCAATGGTCCTTTTTAACACTGTAATATCTTAAGTCTCAATTTAAAAGAGTACAAGAACCAGATGGATACTTTTTTTTAATCTCAGATTTGCAATGTACTGTTGACTAATGTGTGTGACATGTATGTAAGTTCCTACTTTAGTTTACTGTCCCAGTACAGATATCTTATACTGTACCTGCAGAGGAGATGAAGGAACAACCCAACATGCACAGGTGGTGATAAAACAAATATTTATTTTTCCTACCTGGAGGGAGCCACAGCCAAGACAAATACCTCTCTCTGCCTGGCTTTCTCCACTGCTGCAGACACCTTGCACACACAAAACCACAAGCTAATCAATTAATTTATGTTGAGGTGATGGTGTTTTGCATTAGAAATATACACAACCAAAACATAGAATTACATTGACTCAAATCAAAGTGAAATATTGGTCACATTCTGCATAATCCTTTTCTACACTGTAAAATCCTATGTGTTAGTTTAACTTTGATAATTAAATAACAATTAACTCAAAGTTAAATGAACAGAAAAACAATTTAGACTACATTAATCCCTCTACACCAAATCTCTTTGCTGAAATGAGCCGATCTACAAGCCCACAATGCACCGCAACATGCTTTGATCTAGTAGAACTGCTATTTTTGTGGAATGTTCATCTATTATGACATGCCAAAAATAGGTTTCATGTGGCTTAGAAGTATTTTCCTATTTCTATACAGCTTTAAACGTTCTAGGATGCCTACCGGGTCTTTAGACTTTGCCCCAGTGAGGAGCACCACAACGTGGGGTACCTCGGTCCTGAATCCCCCCTCCAAGTGGAAACTGTTCTCTGCCACGTGCACTAGTGCAGCACCCGTCCGCGTCGCCCCGCCTCGGAATGACACAGCCTCCAGGTCCGCCAGGAAGTCACCTGTGCTGCCATGACGGCCTGCTGGGATCTCCATGAAAACACTGTTGGCGTACTGGGCAACAGCCAGTACGATTTGAGCAGAAGAGGAGCTGATGGATAGAGTGAACCTCTTGATGAAGTCTTTGGCCCGCTGGAAGTTCTCCAGACCTGAGGACCACGAGCCGTCAATCAGGAACAGAAGGTCCACAGAACATTCCAGCAGACCTGACGGTACTGACACAGAGACACACAGAGGGATTGGTCCATTTGAAAGAGGGGCAGTGTCGAATATGTATTTTTAAAAAAACAGTTCCATCGTTTTTTGTGGGAGTTTTGACAGAAGTAAATATATATTTAAATACTTACTCAGATACTTCC